>NW_024080697.1:3961084-4390872 GCF_003009895.1 Hyaena hyaena
TTTTAATGTTTTATTTCTAGGAGAGAGAGAGAGAGACAGCATGAGCAGGGGAGGGTCAGAGAGAGAGGGAGTCACAGACTGAAACAGGCTCCAGACTCTGAGCTGGCAGTCAACACAGAGCCCGACGCGGGGCTCGAACCCACGAACCGTGAGATCATGACCTAAGTGAAAGTCGGACGCTTAACTGACTAAGCCACCCAGGCGCCCCAACACATGCCTCCATCTTGTACTGCTTGCCGCCTTCTTTCTAGTGCTGACCCAGCTTCTCCCTGTCCTTCTCTTATTCACTCAAAACTACATATTGAGCACCCCTCCGTGCAGGTGTGTGCCACCCCGGGCGTCCCTGCCCTCTGCACCTCTTTCCCTGCTCTTGCACATTGGTAAAGGTCCGGCTGAGGCCAGCTCACCCTTCACCACCCCAGCTGCTCTGCTGGCCTGGAGCTGAGGACCACCTCGAGGGCGTCAGCTGTCTCTTGGCCCTCAGCACACCCTTTGTTTGTTCTGGCGTCTGGTTTCTTTGTCTCCCCAGACTGTCCCCGAGACGGCTGCCGTGTGGGCATTCTGGGAGCGGAACAGAAGGAGCTGGTGGCCACAAGGCTGTGTGCGAGGAGGACTGGGGGGTGAGGGGGAGAGATTCACCTCCTCCAGGCTTCCCAGCAGCTCTCAATAAAAAATACATTTATATTAAAAACATAATGGAGAATAAAAAAAAACATTTTCCCCCCAATAATGCTGAACATCAAAAGGAGATTTTTATCAATTATGAGAGAGAGATTTTGGCCATAAAATGGTAATTTAATGAGTAGGAGATGGATGGCGGGAAGCATTAATGTCAGCCGGGACGGATGGTGTGCCATTAGTCACTGAGGGAGAGACTGAGGTGGCCGCCATGGTGCTGGCTCTTCTTCCCCAGGCCTCCTGGCCCCAGCCTCCTCCCTGAGCGCTGCCTTACCTCAGCCCCGAGAGGTCTCCCCCTTTGGGGCTTTGCTCCATCTCCGAGGCACCTTGGGTCCATTGGTGGACAGCTTCTGTGTGGCCCTTCCACAGCCACTGGAACAAAACCCCCCCGAGAGCAGGTCAGGAGCTGCTCCCTGCTTTCTTTCCAGCCTCATCCCCTGCTCCGGTTCTCACAAGGGCTACGCCCTGGCCACATGGTAGGGGGGGTCCCTCCATGCACTCCAGGCCTGTTGTCTCTCGTCTTCTTAAGTCACCAGGCTCTTTCATCGTCTGAGCTCCGGGTCTGACAACAACAACACACACATGCACATGCACACTCTGAGCGCTTGCCAGGGACAGGCGCTGCCTCAGAAATTCCACACCGATCAACTTACTTCTCACTAAGACCCTCTGAGAGAAGGACCGTTAGTACTTATTTCACAGATGGGAAACTGTGTACAGTTTCCAGTGAAATTGTACCCTTGGCCTCCTCACATACCCCCTGAGTACTTTTCCTCCCCTGTTGAAGCTCTTATGCAGTTATTTGTTGCATGAAGGTGGGTTGCTTTCCCATCTTGAACTTCCCATGGGGCCTAGTGTGTGCTCTGCACATAGTAGGTATTAGTAGCGTGGTTGAGTTGAATTGCAGAACTACTTGGAGTGCCCCGTCCCCTTGAAGCCTCCATTGGCCTCCTCGCCAGGTCGGACCGTGAATCCAGTGTACTTGACTTGTGTCTGGTCATTTCAGTGCTGGGTTTATGTTCTTGGGGTGGTCTCCTCCCACTCGTCCTGGGGTTCTCTCAGAGCACCGGCCAGCGCGTGGCACAGCAAAGGTGCTCAGTGATGGGTCGTTACCTGCACTGAGACACTCTGACGCGGCATGGCATGGCGTGGCGTTACGGGTTCTGGAGTGCACGGCGTGGCCAGTTCTGCTCCTGCCTCGGTCACACTTCCCTAGCCCCCTGGACGTTCCCACAGGAGCCTGTGGAGGGCTGTGCGGGGCCGTGTCTGGGGCTGAGGGCAAGGGCAGGGTCTGGCTTTTGGAAGGAACAAAAGGGTCATTTCTGAGGCAGTGTGGCCTAATGGTTAATAAAATAGCCTTTGGAGGCAGAGAGCCTTGCATGAATCCCAAATGCTACCAGGCTTTAACTGTGTTCTTTCTGAGCCTAGTTCCCTTGCCTGTAAACAGCGATATCACTACTAGGGCTGTGACGAGGCTTGAGAACCATAGCCCGTTGGGGGGCGGGGCCTGGTGCACAGTAAATCCTGCAGCTCTTAGCTCTGATTGTCACATGCAGAGCGGTTGTGAGGGAGACTGGGACCCCCAGATGATATCCAGCACCCCACCGGGGTTGACAAGCACTAGCTCTTCTCGTTTGGCCTTCGTTGTTCAGTGGCAGAGCGCCTTAGATGAAAGTTACCCAGGAGAATCACTAACTCCTGTGTTGTAACGGTTTAGAGTTCACCTCATCCAACCCCTGTGTTTCATTGGTGAGGGGACGGGCTCAGAGTGGGAAGCCACTGGTCCAGAGTGGCACCGCTGGGTGGTGGGAGAAGGAGGACTCGAACCCAGCTCTCCTGACTCCCAATCCAGTGCTCGACCTCTGGACTGTTCTGTTCGGGGCTGGAGCTCACTGTCTGGAATGAGAAGGCCAGCTCTCAGAGATGAGGCTGGTCTTGCTGGCAAAGAAACGTGGAGGGGCTCACGTGGCTTTCACCCTCCTTGGGACCTTGGAGTCTCCTGTGGACTTTAGGAAGCCCTATTTTCCATAAGTTCACCCATCATGTTCAGAGGATTCTAGGGTGTTCTCTGTATCCTTCGGCCAGCCCTCCCACTTGCCGGCGGTCTGGGACATACTCATCGTTCCCCTTCAATCTGCACACCATGCTTGTGGCACGTCTTCCCCTTTGGGGTCTAACCTGCAGGGCGGTGCCCAAACCCAGACCCTCTGCTTAGCTGCTGTGTTGGGGCCCATTTGCTGGAGAAAGTGCCGCCATTTATGGTGGCCCCATTCACAGACTTGGGAAGGTGGGGGCCCACTACTGACTGCTGTGCTCACTCAGAAAATACAGACTTGTTGAGCAGCTGATAGGTACTTACCTCTGTGCCAGTGCTGTGGGGGAATCTAGAACATGTCAAAGCCACGTTCCTCCCTCCCTCCCTCCCAAAGCGGGGCAGACAGAACAATTCGCAGAGGAAGTAATTAGAGAACAATTAAGCACTCAGTTGTGGGGCTGATGCTGGAAAAGTTCATGGGGAAGTTGAGAAGAGCGTTCTTGGGGGAGGTGGCTCTCGGAGGATGAGAGAGATTGACAGGGTGAAAGCATGAGGCTGTTCGAGGATGGGGAGCTCCGAGCACAGCCCCACGGCGCCCGAGTGGAGAGCACAGTGGGGTGGACGGCAGGCCCTGTGGGTGGGTTGTGTTCGATTACCAGGGCTACTGTAGCAGATGGCTGGCTTAAACGACAGGAATCTGTCGTCTCTATTCTGCTGGGCAGGAGTCTGAGACGCAGGTATTGGTGGGGTTGGCTCATCTGAGGCCACGAGGGGCAATCTTTCCCAGTTCTAGGCCTTTCCTCAGGCCTCTGGTGGTTTGCTGGCGATCTTTGTCATTCCTTCGCTTGGAGAAAGAAGTACCACCCCGATCTCTGCCTTCCTGCTCACCTGGTGTTCTTCCTGTATGTGTGTATGTGTGTTTCTGTGTCCAAATCACCCCCCTTCATAAGGACACAGTCATATTGGATTAGGGACCCTCTCCAATGCCAGCGTGACCTCATCTTAACTAATTGCATCTGCGATGACACTATTTCCAAATAAGGTCAGGAGGTGATGACTTGAACATATGCATAGTTGGAGGCCACAATCAAGCTGGCACAGGTGGGGGCATCAGTGCTTTTGTGGTCGTGAGGCTCCAAACCCCAGCTTGAACCAGCCAAAGCAAGAGGGCAGACTTCGTGTGTCCTGTAACCATGCTTTAGGAAGGGACGGGGTTGAGTGGGGCTTTTGGGGTGCTCTTCTGGGACTCCTCTCTGGCTCTCGTGTTCATCCTGCAGGTCAGCCTCACTCACAGATGGTTTCCTCCATGACCTGCTCGCCGCCTTTGGCATCTCTCAGCTTCACCTCTTCCCAGGTTTGCCCCTAGCAGGGACTCCCCACTCCCTACCCTCAGGTTCCTTTTATGAAATTCCAGACCAGGACTGTGCTTAAGTCGGGTGTTGTACTGGGTTGAATGGTGTCCCCCACGCTCATGACCCATTGTCGTCTACCTAGAGCCTGAGAATGTGAAATGAGGTGTTTGCAGCTGTCATTCAGTAACTTAAGGAGTTTATACTGGATTGGGGTGGGTCTTAAATCCGACAACTGGTATCCTTGCAAGGAGGCCATGTGACAGTGACAGTAGAGATTTGAGTGGTGCAGCTGTAAACACAAGGAACAGTGAAGATTGCTAGAAATTAGGAAGAGCAAGGAAGGCTTCTCCCTGGGGCCCTCAGAGGGAGTGCAGACCTGCCAACACCCTGATTTTGGACTCCTAGCCCCCAGAACTGTGACACAGTATATTTCTGTTGTTTTACGCCAGCCCGTCCATGGTGATTTGTTATGGTAGCCCTGCGAAACAAATACGGATGTCCATTCTCTGACCGGTTGCTGAGGTCAGAGGAGGTGGGGTCTATGAGAACGTGTCATCCCTCTCATTCAAACTGCAAGGTGACAGGTGGGGTGGGGTGGGAAGCAGCAAGGCAGAACATGGCATCAAAGATATTCACGTCTGTGGATGGTGATGATGATGGCTTTCTGTTGGTGTGGTATGCTCTGTGTGGCACACACTGGCTGGATGCTTTATAGGTACCGTTCTACCCCTTACAGTCCTTCTGCAAGGTTAGTAGATTTGACCATTCCAGTTTTCCAAATGAGGAAGCAGAGGCCCTGAGAGGTTAGGTAACAGCCACAGTCTCGTAGCTTAAAAGAGGCAGAAGCATGCTCTGAACCGTGTTGGCTGAGCCCCCACCCCTCTTGCTATGCAGCTGCTATCCCTGGGGAGGCCTGGTTTCTGGGGGGCAGTAGAGTGTGTGTGGGTGTTGGATCTTGATGTGTAGGCTCTCAGGAGTCACCGCAGGCCCCAGGTCTTAGAACCCGTGTTGAGGCATACTGGCTAATAGTGTCTGTGTGCATGTGCGTGAGTGTGCGGGCCTCCACGGCCAATTCTGGGTAGAGTCAGCCGACCGTGCAGGGTGGCTTGAGGGGTGCAAGGCAGGAGGTGTTCATGGAGGCCTTTTTCTTCTTGCACATCTGGTAAAGGTGAATTCTCCCTTTTGAGACGGTTTTCGCTGTCTCCCAGAGCTGGGGCATGGCTGGTTCTTCTCCCCTCGCCATCTCACGGGAGCTCAGAGCCAGCACCCCAGGCTGGGCAGTGGGTCAGGAGGCCACAAGCCACAGAATGATGGCCACAGCCGCTGCTCTGGAAGGAGCTGCCCTGATGGCTGACCCCAGGCCCTCTGGGACTGCCAGATGGACCACAGGGCCCTCGTCTTCTCCTTGAATAGAACTTGTGGCCTTCCTTCCCTCCCCAGGAGGGGGAGTGGGCCTCTTCTTGCAGGCTGCTCAGGGCTGGGCTGGCAGTGCGGGCCGAGTGGCTGTGATTGCTGTGGTTCCAATGCCTTGTCCTTGTGTGCATGCGAGAGCCAGAGGGTGGTCTTCACTGCTGATGGCCAGGGCAGAAGCAGCGATTTGAAGTCCCAGGTCCCGCACTGCCTTAGAGGGCACAGAATTATCAACCTTGGTTGGGTGCATACCTCATGAGAGGTGTACTTCCTGGCTGGGCACTCCCAGAAGATGACTCTGAGGAAAGGATTCTGTGGAAAGTGGTTTCGTGGGAAGGTCAGCTGCAGCCAGTGTGGAAGCAGGAATGTGGTTCAGGGAAGAGAAGGCAGTCAGTGGCTGTGTGCCCTTAAACTAGCTGCTGCAGTGGGGACACTGGGAACTGGTGGCAAACATTCACCTTAAGATCATCCCACCCCTCATCTGGTTGAGTGTCCAATGCTTGATTTCAGCTCAGGTTGTGATCCCAGGGTCATGGGATCAAACCCTCCGTCAGGCTCCTCTCTGACTGTGGAGCCTGCTTGGGACTCTCTCTCTTTCCCCCTGCTCCTCTCCCCTGCTCATGCACGTGCTCTCTCCCTCTCTATTTAAAAAAAAAATTTTTTTTAAAAAGTCATCCCACTCAAGGGCTGAGACAGAGGGTTGAGTGTTTATACACCAGCTTCCTGACTTCATAGTGGTGGTCGCTCCCAAGGACTGCTAATTCCTGCTGTGATGGAGAAGGAGCCCTCGCTGGGTCAGATGCAAACACTGATATTGTAGCAGGGAGCAGGGGGAAATATCCGAAGGAATCAGCGGGCTCTGCAGCCACTGTGCAGTGCCATCACCTACAGTCCCCACAGCTGCCCTCTGAGGGAAGTACTGGTATCTGTGTTTTACTTAGGAGCAAGCCAAGGCCAGAGAGACTGAGTCACATGTCTGAGGTTGCACAGAGATCCAAGGCTGAGTCGGTAGCAAAACCAGGCCTGACTCCAGAGCCCAAGGTCCTGACCACTGTGTTCCGTTGCTCCTTATAAGGAACCCCAGACCTCTCCCCAGGTGTCGTGTCCTAACAGTTTATGATTTCTTCCAGCCTTCGTGGGAGCCCCAGCAGGTCAAGGAACTGCATATTCATTGTTTTCTCCTTCCCTAGCATGTGTTTAGATGTTTCAAACACACAGTCTCATTTTAGTCCTCACAGAAGCTCGGCCCATTCTTCCCAGATGTACAAAATAAGATTCAGACACACTAAGCGACTTACTCGGGATCACATAGCAGGACAGTGGCTCAGCTGGGAATGGAACTTGAGTGTCCTCTGACTGGAGAGATGTACTTCAATTACACAGGCTGTTGTGGGAGGTGGTGGGGGACCAGGGTTCAAAGCCACGCCAAAGGGCCTGTGAGACCCAGCCTGCTTCTGAGGGCCACACTCTTTCCCTTGACAGCTCGCCAGCCCGCCACCTTGCCTTCAGCCCCAGGCTGGCCCTGGTGCTGTGTCGCCTCACCGGTCAGGTGGCTGAGGAGGTGCTCTGAGAAGCATGCAGCAAGGTTGTTTGGTTCTTCTTCTCCTTCTCTCCCCTGGAAAAGGTGCTGCCCCTCTGTGCTTGTAGGCGGGGGGCTGGTAACGGGGATGAGGACAGGTCTGCCCTCCCTTGTTCCTTCTGAGAGCCGGGCCCTTCTCCAGGGAGCAGCCGTCACCTCCTCCAGCTGCCCTGGGTCCCCACATGCCATCTACCTGCCGCAGTTCCTTGGCAGCATAGAGGAGCAAGCCATCCACGTCTGGCTGATTTATGTTAATCGTTGAAACAATAATGTTTAATCTGGAAAGGGCTAATCAATTTTTTATGCTGATTATGAATAGGCCAGCTGGGCCTGCTTCTTTATTCATGGGGCCTCGGGAGCAAGCTGCTGTCCCAGGCCGGGCTCCCTGGGTGGTTTCTCCCATGGGGGGCCCTGCTTCTAGGAGAGCCCGTCAGCAGCCTTGCCCGTGACACTTTGGAGGTGGCTCATTGTGTGTGGGTGTGGCTCTGTGTGTCACCAGGAAGAGTAAGCTGACTCCGGGTGGACAGCCAAGTCGGAGCATGTGTGTGGAAAGAGGCTGGTGTGGGCTGGGGCGCGATCGTGGGAGTGCAGGGTGGGAAAGTAAGAGTTATAGGACCACAGAATCAGGAAAGCTGCCAGGGACCAAGTACCCCAGCAGCCCCCCTCACTTGTAAAGCAAGCAATTTAGACCCAGAGAAGCTGAAGGGTGTTCTCTAAGGTCACAAGGCAGAGGTGGGATGGGAACCCCAGCTCACTCGCTCGGAGGGCAGAAATCTTTGCACAGAAGTACAACTGATGCGGGAGAGTCAGGAAGGTACTGTGGAGCCCCTCCCATTGTGTTACTGACTCATCACACGGCTCTGACAGCTCAGGAGCTAAGGTACAGAATGCACTAGAGACGTAGCTCAGTAAGAGGTCAGGCCAAGATGAAAGTCACCTGAGGTTCGGGTTACCGCTCTTAGAAGTGTTCTTGGAATCCACAAATATGGTTGCAGAGAGGGGTGAATTGGGGTCTTCTGGAGAAGGCAGGACTTGAGTGCTCTCAGAAGGAGAACAAACACAAAGGCCGGAGAGGGCATTTTGGGCAGGTGGAGCGGCTGGAACTGAGTGTGTCCTCTCCGGTGGGCGTCACCTCGGGGAGGTGCCTGAAGCCAGAGTGAGACCTGAGGGGCCCGTGGCTGGAAACGTGGGGCCCTGGGCTGGGGGGCAGGTGCTGGGCTTGGACGGCCTGGTTGTCCCCCAGTCGTGTGTTTGGACCCTCCGCAGCCTTCAGCAGCCATTTGTCCGGTTGTATATTGGCTCAGCTGATGTTTACCGAGCTTCTGTTGTGTGTGTGCTGGAGGTTGTATATCTGAACGCGCTGCTGTCAGGGTGCTTGTGATCTAGTTGTAGGGGAACGGCGGATGTTAAACAAGTGATCAGGAGAATAAAAACTTAATGACCCTTGTGATGAATGCCATGAGGGAGAAGTATAAGATGCTCTGAATTTGGGGGCCTGGGGGAGGGGTCTTTCTGAGGACTCAGTGGCAGTTAAGCTGAGACCAGGGATAGTTAGGGGGAAGGAGGGTAGGACAGAGAGAACAGAGAAGGCAAAGGCCCCTGGGTGGGAAAGAGCATGGATCTGCGTGGGGACAGATAAGGGGTGGTGGTGGCAGGGCAGAGAGACACTGAGAGATGTGGCTGGAGACATGTGCCAGGCACGTTCAGGAGATCCGAGGTTGGCAGCCACTGACAGGCTCTTTGGGGAGAGTGGCACAGTCCAGTGCACGGTGGCCACTTGGGGACCAGGGGTGGAACTGGGAGACAGTTATAAGGCACTGTGGTCATTTGGGTAAGAGTGATGGAGGAGGAGTAGACAGACATAATTTGGAGACTGACTCAGCAGGACTCAAGGGAAAATTAAATGGGGAGGGGCTGAGGGGCCGGGAGGGGCACCAGCGGCTCCCGGGGCTCTGGTTAGAACACTGGAGGTCATCTGAGAGCAGACCTGGTGCCGAGGGGGCTGGTGGGGCGGCATTTACAGGTCACCCTGCTGGCTGTTTGGGGGAGGATTTCCCTGCGGGGCTGGGCTTTGCACAGTGGCCCCCTCTCTCCTTAGAGTTGGTGGTCAGAGAGTTGGTGGAGAGTCCATGGGGGAGCGATTTGGGGTCTAGCATTGAGAAGCTGGGTCCAGCACTGGGTTCTTGGTTTCCAGACTTAAAAAAAAAAAAAAAAGTCATCAGTACTTTGATGTAAGGAAAGGGGTATGTGTGTGTGTGTGTGTGTCTGTCTCCCCGTCCCTGTAGCAGGGTTTATAGGAGAGACTGGAGCAGCTCCTGCTTATTCATTGGAATAAGTCTCCCTGGGCCCCCACTGCTCTTCCATCCTTGGTGTGTGAGCTGATTGGTGGTATCGTGTGAGCAAAAGCAAACTGAACTTGTGGGGGAGGGGAGGATGTCCTCTCAGCAAGGCTGGTTTGAGGATTTGACCTGGAGACTGGGTGGAATAACATGTAAGTGGCAGCAGGGGGAGCAGAGGGCCCCTTGCCCCAGCGTGGGGGGAGCAAGACCAGTTCTGGGTGTTGCCTGGCACAGACCAGAGCCGCGATGGGCTCTCCTGGTGCCTCAGCTTGGGGGTCACATGTGACCTATGTAACCGCCCTGGGAAATACAACAGAAGAATAAAACTGGCATACTGAGAGTGTTACCCTCACGCGCTACATCCGAGGTCAGCAAACGTTTCCCATAGAGGCCTGGGTCAGGGTCCTAGAGCTGCTGTAACAAATCAGTGCACGTTTAGTGGCCTAGAACAGTACACATGCATTATCTTGTTCTGTGGGTTGAAAACCTACAGCTCGACTGTTGGCTGAACTGCGTTCCTCCCAGTGGTTCTAGTGGGGAATCTCTTGCCTTGTCCAGCTTCTAGAGGCTGCCTGCAATCCTTGGCTTGTGGCTCGTTCTTCGTCCCAGCCAGCAGCATGGCGTCTTTCAGTCTCTCCCTCTTCCTTATGCCCGGCCTGCCTCCCTTTATAAGGACCCTGTGATTACCGTGGGCCCACGTAGTTACCCAGGATGCTTTCCCCATCTGAAGACCCTTAACCTGATCACACCACTGGGGATGTGGACATGGATATCTTTGGGGGGGGGGGCATTTTTCTGCCCGCCCCAGGGACAGCTAGTGAATATTTTAGCTTTTGCAGGCCACACAGTCTCCGTCATAGCTGCTTACCTCTGCCATTGCAGCATGGGAGCAGCCACAGCATGTAGTGAAGTGTATGCCATGTCGCAGTCACACTTCATTCAGGGATACTGAAATCGAATTTCATATAGTTTTCACATATCACAAAATATTATTCTTTGGGGGTTTTCCAAGCATTTAAAAATGTAAAAAGAGCATTCTTGGCTGGTGGGCTGTTAAAAAAAACACACAAAAACAGAACAAAAAACAGGCATTGGCCTGGATTTGGCCCTATGGTTTGCTGCCTCTGTTCTAGATGCATAATGTCCTGTAACACTTAGAATGCCCTTGCAAAATGGGTGTTGTTATCATCACTCACATTTTGCAGACTGGTAGTGGAGCTGAGCACTTTGCCCAGGGCCACATGGCTAGATGTTGGCAGGTGGGGCTGCTGACATGAGAGCTAATATTCTTTACCTTCCCCTTCACAGGGGTCAGCCAGGAATATATGTGCTTTCTCCAAAATGTGGGCTTTCTCTTCCTGGTAGATCCTGAAAGTCTGGGTTTGCCTTCCTTTAAAAAAATCCCTGGACACTGCTGTTGTCACATGCAGAGCAAATCGGGAAAACTTCTTACTGGGTGGAATGTACTCAGATGTTCTAGAAAGAGCGCAAGGACTTTGATACCTGAGTTCTCTTTTGTGGGGCTCTGAGGCATAAGAACCTACTTAGGCTTATTTGGCGTGTGGCATTTTGCCACCTCCCGGAGGCTAAGGAAGCCTATCCTGACAGCAATTGCCACTGTGAGCAAGGACGTCTGTGCTTTATTTCCTCTCTGCCTTAATATTTGGGTATAGGAACATCTAAAGGTTATCAGAAACAGGCCTTTGGAATTTTATGAGACTGATCCCACCAGGGTTTAGATATCCTGGGGCCTCGCCAGAAATGCATGTGAGTCACTGAGTCCAGGCTCTTTCTTCCACCGCGGGCATGAGCTGCAGTTGAGGACTTCTTGGCCAGGGGGGCCCAAGGCAGCCTGGATTCCGGGCTGGGAATTGTTGACCATCTCCTTTCTGGCTCTCCTGTTGCTGTGTCGTATTCCCCTTTGTAGGGTTTGCACAAGTCCTTCTCTCTGCCTGGATGGCCCTCCCTCCCTTCCTTCCTTCCTTCATTTAGTTAACTGGCTCTGTATTTTTCAGGTCTCAATTCTTTGTCGCCTCCTCTGAGAAGCCCTCCCTGACAGGTTTAATCCTCTGAACACAGGCTTTATGGTGCCAGCTACCTCTCCCTTCATAGCCCTTATCAGAGTTGGCCATTTATCTTTGATGACTTGATTAATTCCTGTCTTACCACTGGACTTCAGGTTCCAGTAGTGACTCCAGAAGGTGGTAGCTGTACCTGATTTGGACCCAGGTCCCATTAAGTCCCTGGTGACTAGCACAGTGCCCTGCTTATATTAGTCACTTAAACATTTGATGGTTGAATAAACAAATGACCTTTAGCCAATATATTCCTTTCTATAAAGTGGGCACAATTATATCTCTTCTGCCTAATTTTGACAGAAGGTTGAGAGCACTTTAGAGCACTTGAGGTCAACAGACATTATGCAGCTATAAGGAAGTTCTCATGGTTGAGCATTTAGTCCCTGTTGAGCAAAGGTGTCCTGACATCCCTTATACCAAACCAAGCTCAAGTTCAAGGAAGAGGTGGTAAGTCCTCATGTGGGCAGATTGTAGTAGAGGGAGTAGAGCTGTTTGCCTGATTCTTGGGTCCAAATCCCTGGCTCCACCTGTCTCTCAGCCCTGTGATGGGGGTATGAGCACTTAAGCTCCCAGATACCCCATGGCTCCAAGGATGGCTCACTGCTTCTATACCCTGACAACCCTGGGGATACTTACCTGGGCTGGGCCCCGTCTGTGGGGGTCCTGGCTTCATATTGCACCTTGTACTGCACAATCTCTTCTATCCCAGAGATCTCTGTCCCAGGCAGAGACATAGACCTGTCACCCTGTGAGGCTGTACAAGTTATTAAGATGGGGAGCGTTGAAAGATTAGATTTATGACAGCCAATGGTGGATTATGAAGAATAATTTATCAAATGTCAGTGCCTGCAGCCTACAATTTACGGAAGGTTTGCCTAAGCTGAGGAGATCTGATTGGACTGCCCCTCCCCCACCTCTAATGAATGACAGATCTAATGGATGGCTTCCCAGGCTGGCCAACCACACTGGGTGTTTATCTGCTTTTTATTAATCATTATTATCACAACATTTCCATAGAGTCCCTCCACCCGCAGCTCTCAAAGTGCCCAGCACCAGCGAGGCTCCCTCAGCTACCATGAAGGAACGTAGCTGCCCCTGGGAGATGCTTTAGCTCCCCCAGATCAGCTGAAAGGCCCAAAGTCCCCTCACCAGGAAGAGGATAGGGAAAATTGAACCTCATTCATTCATTAAGAAATACTTATTGAATACCAATTATGTGTCAGGTGCTTTGGATACAGTGTTGAGCAAAAATAGAAGAAGTCTATCATTTAGAAGGGAAGAAGGAGATTAAGCAAATACACAAATCGAGGTAGGGTGCAGCTGTGTTAATTGCTCTCTGGAAGGGCACCCTGAAACCTGAGGATATTCACAGGGAGGCTTCCCTGAAGAGGTGACAGTTGAGCTGTGCTTTGAAGGATGAGTAAGAGTTACTTTAATGAGGAGCAGAATGGGGAGCCTTTTGGGCAGTGGGGCAGCATGTGCAAAGGCCCTACAGTGGGAAGGGAGGGAGTGTGCTGGTGGTTGAAAGAGGCCATCTGGGCAGGACAGAGAGAGCTCTGGGGACAGAGGGAAGAGATGGTGCACGATCTGGCTCTCTGGGTCGTGTTAAGGATTTTGGCTCTGGGAAGCTGGTGAAGTGGTTTAAACAAAGAGAAGTGACACAATCAGCTTATGTTTGGAAAACTCACTTTAGCTGCATGGTGTGGATAGTTTTGAGGAGAAAGGGATGCAAGTGAGTGGACCAATCAGGCCATTACAGTCTCTGGGTGAATGAAGATGGTGGCTTTTACTTGCTGACAGAACAGAACTGAGAGCCTAGAATTGCTAACTCTTTGTCCAGTGCTCTCTTCATTATACCACTATATCCTCTTCAGGGAGGCAGTAGATAGGGAAACCATTATTGGGGGTCTTTCCTAGGCTCCATTCTAGACCCTTTACGTGTGTTGTTTCACACAACAACTCTATGAGGTAGGTACTAAAATTCCCATTTTACAGATGAGGAAACTGAGGTACAGACGGGTTGTGTAACTACCGAGTCTAGGGCACCACGGAGCCAGAATTTGAATGTGGGCAGTGCCTGCAACCTACAACTGTATCTGCATTGGCTAATTCCAGCCTACAGTTCCAGACCTTGCACTGGAATTACTATGCCCTGTTGCTTCTCAGGACTCACTGTCCTGGCCAGCTGGTGGGCCTTCCCAGGGGACACGCCCACGGCCATAGGACATGACTGCTCCTGGCTTCATACTTCTCTGTCAGCTGCTTGTTACCATTCTTTGGGAGGATAGAAGCTTGGTCTGAACCGTGATGCCCTTGGCACAGCCAGGTGGATGATTATCTTATTACCTAGAGGCTCTTCGGCAGACTGGTAAGGGCTGAGCATTGTGCCAGCCTCCTTGTGCAGATTTAGACAGCACCACTGTTTTGTAATTTCTGGAGTTGACCCTTGTCAAGAAAGGCCTCAGGTTCTCCCGCTGCCCCTTCGTTCTTTTTCCCCAGCGAGGCAGTAGCAATAGTTACCGGCTGTGCAGAACCGACGGTTTGATCTTTCAGAACTCCAGAAAGCACACAAATTCCATGGAAGACAGGGACTCTGTGTCCTTGAGCTGTTATTGTCGTTATTATTTTTATTTTAATAAATTGCTCTGTGTGGAAAGCTGGGGATGCGGGTATTCCTGCCTTGAGGCAGGGCAGCCACTGAGTGGGGAGGAAGCCTTTTCCTCTCCCCTGACCCCTCAGGGTCTACATAGTGATATCAGAAGTCCCCTCTTACCCTGCCAGAAAGTCCCGTCAGGATTGGGTGAATTGGTACTGGGCAGGAGGCACCGCCTCCAGCAGGCCCTGCTGAAAAGCAAATATGGGGGTTGCCCGGGTGGCTCGCTCTGTTAAGCGTCCAACTTAAACTTAGGTCATGATCTCACTGACAGCTTGTGAGTTCGAGCCCTACATTGGACTCTGTGCTGACATCTCAGAGCCTGGAGCCTGCTTCCATTCTGTCTCCCTCTCTCTCTGCCTCTCCCCCTACTCATGCTCTATCTTTCTCTCAAAAATAGATAAACATTAAAAATTAAAACAAAAAAAAACCAAGTATGGGTCGTCTGGATGGCTCAGTTGGTTGAGCCTCCAACTCTGGCTCAGGCCATGATCTCATGGTTCATGGGTTTGAGCCCTGTGTCGGGCTTGCTGCTGTCTGCAGAGAGCCTGCTTTGGATCCTCTGCCCCCCTCTCTGCATCTCCCTCGCTTGAGCTCTCTCTCTCCCAAAATAAACATTAAAATTAAAAAAAAAAAAAAAAAAGCAAGTATGTTTTCCTGGGCTGTTGCTTTATTCTGCAGACTGAGATCTCCTGATGGCCAGAGGTGGTGTCTGTTTTGTTGGCTTATGTACCTAGTATGGCTTCTGTCATGTGGCAGGCCTGCAGGTAAGCATTTGCTGATTGATTGATTGACTGACTTAAGCTAAGGAATGGCAGATTGGTTTCATTTCCTGTATTAATTCTGACCTGTTGGTAGTGGCTGCCCGAAGCACTGTGTTGAGAAAGATTTGAGGCATCATCTGTATCCAGCAGAAATGAAAGCTATGAGCGATTAGTGATGTCTGACATGAGTATGCTTGGGGCTTATTAGTCAGCTATTACTGCATAGCAAATTGCCCCCCAGCAGCAAACATTTGATATGTTACAGTTCTGTGGGTTAGGAATTTGGGAGTACCTTACTGGATGGCTCTGGCTCAGACTCTCTGTGAGGGAGAGGCAGGGTGCTGGTGGGGCTTCAGTCATCTGAAGGCATGAGTGGGGAAGGAGAATCTGCTTCCAAGACGGTTCACTGTGGGCATGAGGCCTTGGTTCCTTACCCCATGAACCTCTCCACAGGCTGATTGAGGTCTTCATGACATGGCAGCTCGCTTTCCCAAGAGCACGCTATCCAGGAAAGGACAGGAAGGACGTCATGGACTCGGAAGGCATATGCCGAGTCATTAGTCTAGCTCATGCTCAGAGGTGGGCAGTAGGGTGCACCTCTCAAAGGGAGGAGTTTTTTGTTTAGAAAATTTTTAAAAAATGTTTATTTATTTTAGAGTAAGAGAGACAGAGACAGCGTGTGAGTGGGGGAGGGGCAGAGAGAGAGGGAGACACAGAATCCAAAGCAGGCTTCTGGCTCCCAGCTGTCAGCACAGAGCCTGACACGGGGCTCAAGCACCTAGACTGTGAGATCATGACCTGAGCTGAAGTCGGACACTTAACCGACTGAGCCACCCAGGCGCCCCAAAAGGAGGAGTTTTTAAGTACCTGTGGACGTATTTTAAAATCACTGCAGGGGGAATGAGAGGACACGTGCCACCTATTTGCTGTCAGCGTCATGTGTTACTTCCAAGGTGCAGGAATGACCCTGAGCAGGTGGGATACAAACCAGGCATGTTTAACCGGGAGGAGCAGGAATTGCAGCAAAGTGGGATATCAGCTGGCAGGATATCACCCCGGTGAGATGAGGGGTGCCTGGGGCAGTTCCCTGGGAAATGGTCCCAAGGGGAAGGGTTGGGTAGGTTTCAAGCAGCGGCATATAGGAAGAGATGATGGGTTTTCTGTTCAAGGCAGACCGTCTGTGCTTTGCAGAGTCCTTGGTAGCTGGGCCTGTCTTGTCTGCCTCAGGTTCCGGGTAGGGTAGGTTCACTGCAGCTACTCCATTAGTACAGGGACTTGTCCCTCTCCCCATCAGACTACAGTGGATGGCTGCTGGCACCCAGCCAGGCACGGGGAGGGGGCATCTCTAGACCTCGAGAGCCAGATGTTGTTTGCTGCTGATGCCATGGTAACCTTCTCCAGGTGCCCTGGGCACTCTTCAGCTCCTAAGTGGGAGCTGCCTGGCCTTGGCAACTAGGCCTGGACGTGCCTGCTTTGAGGCGAGCTCCTGTCTTCATCCAGAGCCAGTCCGTTCTGGGTGTGTTCGATTTGTTGGCATTATCTTACGTCAGTGTAGTTTGATGTAGTGAATCCAGAATAGGTCTGATGTGCATGACTATGGGGCCAGCAGGATAGAATATTTGAAATTGGGCCATCTTGGAAAATCCAGGACATCCCCCTTCCTGTGGCTGGTGAGGGGCCTGAGGCTGGCTGGCTGGGAGACTTATGTGAAACTCCTCCCCGGGAGTCGTATTATGGTCTTTACAGAAGGTCCTCACTTCCCATTTCCTTATTTTGGGTGAAATGAGGACCCTGGCCAGTGCTTGGCTGCCCAGTGTGGCATCTTGGGAATGTTTACCCAGAAAACTGGCTTCTTGGCAATCTGCAGGCCTAACTTTCTGGAGAATCTCACACTCTGCCCTGTACCTGGGTATAATGTCATGTGGCCTCAGTTTCCTGGGCCCCAGCTGATGCCAGCCTGCTGAAGTCTTAACCTGAGCCTGTGGGGGAAGACACGTTTCTTCTTGTCCTTCTGATGTTTTCTGCTCATAAGATAACAAACACCACCTGTTACGTTTGCGTGCACTCACGCACACACGCACCCACTGAAAAACCAGATCATACAAAGCTAGAGAAACTTTTTTTCCTGATTATTTTTCCTTTTCTAGACAGGGACATCAATATATTTGAATCATGGGCTGACAGTAATTAAAAAGCACATAACTCGTCATTTTAAAATGCAGTTTTTACTTAATTGATTTTGCCGCCAGACCCCCAGGAAAGAAAGAGGAACAGGGGAAAGAAAGGCCTAGAAGGGGAGACAGGTTTCTGTGAGGGAGACCGGAGGTCCCCTCCCCTCCCCTGCTCCACTTTAATTGCTGCGCGTGCTGCCGTTGGCCTCTGCTGATGGCTTTCTGCTCAGAGGGCTGGGGACCAGGGCCTCACTGGAGGGGTTGGCGTTTGTGTCAGCCACATGGGGGGCGTAATTCTGCTTTCGGGACAGGGTCTATTTTTCCTCACTATCTATCAGCACAAAGTACTTGCACTGAACACTTTGAATCAAGGTTCCATTTAGAGATACTTTATTCATATTTAATTACAGGCTGCAGCACCAATCTTTAATTACCTTTTTTATAAGCCAGCTAGGAACATTCACTAGCAATCAATTATTGTGTATGTGTGCGCGCGCGTGTGTGTGTGTGTGTGTGTATGTGTGTAAGCACAGGAGGGTGTGTGTGTGTGACTTCCTGATACAGGGGAAAGGATGGAAGGATGGCTTCAGGGGCCCTGGGAGGCGGTGGGCGGGCAGGGGTGGGGTGGGGATCTGCCCAACAGGTTCCCTGTGCAGAGTGAGTGGTGCCTCCTCATTCCCCACACCTCTTTTTGCCTCCACCTGTCAAATTGGGTGTTAAGGCAGGTCCTCACTGCTGGGCCTTGTTCAGGGTGCTGAGTTGAGGCACCTGGGTTTAGGTGGTATCCTAAGCTCCGGTTTCCCTGCATCCCCTGGTGGGGGCAGGGGATTGTGGGAGGCCCCCTTTTTGTTCCCTGGGGAGATTGGTGGGCCAGGCTTCCTCTTCCCCTGGAGATTGGGATATGCTTGCCTCAGCCCTTTCCTTCCTTCGCCTCTCCCCAGAGTGCTCCTGGCAGCTCTTCTTGCCACACAGCCCTAGTGATGCCATGTCACTCTTCAGTTGCAATGACTCTGCAACGTCCCTGCAATGACACTGATTTGAAGACTGGCCATTCTTAGAAAATGAGCAAGTGTTCCCAGGGAGCCAGGTGGAGACTTGGGGTGGGATATGGGGTCAGATGACCCCCAGGTCCCCTTGCAGTGGGAAGATGGGGCCATTCCAGCTGCCTGGGAGGTGAGGGTCTGAGTTCACAGATCTGCTCCAGAAAACATTCTCCTTGGTACACCGTAAGGAACAGCCAGAGGGTTTCTAAAGGATGTTGTTGATCTCATTATGTAATGGCCAGGACTATTGCTGAAGCTCTCCCTCCCTTCTGTTCCTGGATCCCAGTCCCATCAAGAAGCCACCGAGGAGAGGAAAGAGGGGAGGCCATGGAACTCATGTTTATGGAGTGTCTTGGGGGTGCCGGGCACCATGCACATGTTTCTTTCATCTAACCCAGATGGAGCCTGAGAACTCTCAGAGCCCCTTGTTTTCTGTGCGACAGAAAACAACTCAAACTGACTTAAGCAGAAAAAGGAACTATAGGGTAGATATTCAGGCTTGGCTGGATCAAGGGACTTAACCATGGATTCACTCTCTGTCTCTTGTCTCTGCTTTCCTCTTTTTGCTACTGTGATTCCTGATAGCTCCAGACTTCAAGTTCAGTTTTTACCTTCAAGTTCAGCAGAAAGAAAAAAAATCCCTTCTCTTACCATTCAAACAAAAGTAAAACAGTTGAGTCTGATTGGATCAGTTGGGTTACATGTCTGTCTCTGAACCAATCAGTGTGACCCGGGGTATTCAGCCTGATTGACCAGCCTGGAGTCTCATACCCAGCCTGGAGTCACTGGGGGAGTCCATAAGTAAATCCCACACGGGACATGGGCTTTTACATTTGAGGGCTTTGGATTAGTAGGAGTGTGGGAGTAGGAAGGCCCAGCCATTTCAGAAGGAAGAAAGAGTTGATTCAGTTCCTCTCCAGTGGGGAGAATAGTGGAGTCAGTCTTTCAATGAATATGTGTTTGGCACCAACTGGTTCCAGTGTGGCTCTAAGCGCAGGGAATTCGGCTGCTAACAAGACAGACAGAAGTCCCTGCCCACCTGAAGCTGATGTTTGGGTGAGGTTTACAAGGATGGTGGTTCTTTCATTCTCCCCGTTCACGCCCAAATCCAGAATAAAGGGTTCTTGTGTGGGGAGGCCTGGGGTGATTGATGTGGGGAGAATCTGGCCCTCAGGGAGCCTCGAACTCAGGGGGGAGGGAAAGAGACAAGTATATGGTTGGGGAAGGAGGCAGGTACGTAGACACTAGGAGGAGTACGAATAAAAACCCAGGAGGAAGAAGGGGGACAGGGAAGTCGATCCGTACCCACCTCCTGTGACAGAAGTGTGGGCTCCGCCCGTGTTACTTGGACCTTTGGCCTCTGAAGGATGTTGATAAATGGGATAGAGTTTAGTGAAAGATACAGAAATGAAGACAGGGCTGGAGGGAGTGATTTATGAGAGAGATTAGCAAGGTGCTGGTGCAGCCTAGCAAACAGAGGGATGGGATGGTGGCCGTGGGCTGTCTGACTGCTGAAGCCCCAGGAGAGGAGGGGGCCGAGGGGCAGGAGGGAGTGCCTGCTGCAGGAGCGGGGGCAAAATGAATGGGCATGAGAGCCTGGGGGCCGTGAGAAGGGGGGCCTTGGGACTATGTGTGCATGTGTGTGAATGTCTGGACCTTCCAGGATTGGGAGGCTACACAGGGACTTCAAGAAATGCAAGGGGTGAGAATTTCAGCCTTGGATGTTTTTGCAAGAGTTTTTTGGAGACTCTCTTTCTAGCTGGTAGAATATCATATCTGAACCATGTAGGTGTGACCACTCAGGTCAGAAAGACTTTTATCCTTTAGGAAAATTTGATGTGCCATTTCCAAGAGGGAAGGAAGGAAGAGGAGAAGAGCAGATGGAAGAGTTAGGAGTACATGTTCTGTTTCATAGAGAGGCCAGGGTGGCTACCTTTGGGTGGCATTGCAGGAGGAGGCCAAAAGCGAGGCTGTGGTGTGCAGCCCTGGGGTCTCTGCTGGGTGGCTGGCCCGAGAGTGGGCTTGAGGACCTGTGTTGAGCCTGCTGCTCAGACAGGAACAAGAGGTGGCTGTTGGGTTTGGAGCCTCCAGCCTGGCATCCCTTGAGCTCTCCATGGTGGCTGGTTGGAATATCTGATCCATCTTGGGCAGCCTGGGGCCCCGGTTCTGTTAACTCTTGATTTTATGTGTGTACATGGGAGTCTGGGGCTGCAGTGTCTCATAATTAAATGAGCAGATGGTACTCCATTCTGAACATTGTAGACAGTGCTTCTTTGGCCTTAAACGGAGGTGCTCCGAGCACCCGTGCATGCCTTTGGGGACACACCCTCCACGTGTGTTTTTTCTCTCACTCCCTCCAGAGGCCTGCTGGGAATTCCCATGGCAGCAAAGAGCCCAAGCATGGCCTGGATTGGCATACAGCTGGTGGAGCTGAGAGCCTGTTTGGGAGCATCAGGGAGCACTGGCCCTGGCCCATCTTCTTGGCCCCTCTCACTGAACTGAGTCATCTTATTTGCTCCATCCTTTCTCTGCTCTTGACAGATCCACGATTTATTCATGAGCTTTGATGACACTCCCCTGGGGGCCGCCTCCCTGGCCCAGGTCCACAAGGCGGTACTGCATGATGGCCGGACGGTGGCCGTGAAGGTCCAGCACCCAAAGGTACAAGCTCAGAGCTCGAAGGACATTCTTCTGATGGAGGTGAGAGCCTTCGCCTTTCTCCTTCCTTTATCCTCATTCTGTATTTCTCTGGAAATTGGGTGGCTCCAGTGACACTGATTCAAGGCAGCTGAGTGGAGTGTGACCCTTTGAGCAGCAAGGCAGGAGAGGAAAGCTTGAGACCATGACAAAGGAGGTGTCGTGGTGATGCTATGACTGGGGGTTGGGGGGGCAAGGCTGGGTTGGCCAGTTCTTCTTAATTTGTTCCTAGGAACTACCTGGGGACGGTCTCAGAGCACGATGAGCAGCTGCTGGGACTGCATGGAGACCTCATATGCATGTTGCAGAAATGAGATGAACCAAAAGTGATTTCCTTGGGGGTAGAAAAGTTACAGCTTCATTTGTTAATTCATAACAGAAGGGAGCATGTGGTCAGCCAAGGGATGTAAAAATGACAGGAAGATCACACAAATATTTACATAGACTGTGTGCATATCTCCCATGTTTTGAGTGAACAAGCTTGTCTGCCTTAAAGTGTTCCTGGAAAAAAACCCTGGTGGAGACTGTGTCTCTGGACTTTTCTAGCTCTGTCCGCAGAGCAAGGGAGGGTGAGCCTGGTAGCCGGCTGGTGGTAGCCAGCATCTGGCCCGGAAGGCCAGCAGTGCATTTAACCTGCCAGCATGTCCCTCCCCTTCTCTGCTGTCCCCCTACCATTCTCTTTCCTCACGCTGGACCCTTAGTGTGTTCCCTCAGCTCACCTTGACTAAACTTCGCACACACACGGAAGGTGTCTTTTGCACTAGGCACTATGGGTGAGGGAGCTCTGTCTTCATCCCTCTTTAGCAGAAGGGCAGGTCTGGACACAAGCAGTCACCGTGTGGGGATATGAGCTCCATGAAAAGGGTGTGTGCACAGCGTTGTCAGCCCTGTGCCCGGTCTGTTGGGGGCATCCTCGGTCAGGGAGGTGCTTCCCTGAGGCGCCGGTGAGACAGCCAGGCAGGTGAAGAATAGCCCAGCCTGTGCCAGGGTGTGCTTGGAGGGGAACTTGAGCTGGTTCAGGTGGTGTGGCTGGGGATGGTTGCAGATGGGCTGAGGAGGTCGGCAGGACAGCACGGAGGGCCTTATCTTCCAGGCGAAGGCATAGAAGGGTGTACACAGCAGTTATGGATCTACTGTGGAACTGAGCAGATCTGATTCTCTCCTGTAGTCAGTGGGGAACCGCTCAAGAATTTTAAATCAGGGGAATGTCATGATCAGATGTACATTAGAAACAAAAGTCTGTTGGCAGTCTGGAGGATGTATTGGAAGGCAGAAAAATTGCAGCCAGGGAGACTAATGGAGAGGCTGCCGTACTGCTCAGAGCCAGAAATACTCATGTGAACTGAGGCAGGGGAATGGGAGTGAAGGGGAGTGAAGGCTCGAGGACCTTGTGACCAGCTTTACATGGGGTGGTAGTAAACACTGGCACGGATGAAAAGGAGGAGAATAAAACAAATTGTAGGTTTCTGGCTTAAATAATTAAGTTTGGGTGCCTTTAACCAGTGTGTCCATCAGGGTCCAGTTGGGAGGAAAGAAAGTTGCTCTAGGTATTTCCAACAGAGAATTTAAAAGAGAAAATGAGGCTCCCAGGGGATAGAATTGCAGAGAAGCCAAATGGGGTGGTGAAGCAGTTACCACCTGCAGGAAGCTCCTGCCACCCTCGTGGTGGAGGGGCAAGGAAAAGAGGTGGTTCTCTGGAGCCCAGGAGCCAGGGCCACCCGGTGGAGCTGGCCCATGAGGAGCCGGTCCTCTGGGAGGCCGATCACAACCGTAGGGCCCATCACCTGAGAGGTGGAGCTGCAGGTGCCGTTCACGCGGCGTTCTGCCAGTGTTGCCCCATGGCCAAGCCTAGATGGAAGGGAGCCTGGGAAGTGCAGTTTCTTCTGAGAGCAACGGAGTCAGGATGATCTCAGAACAAGGTAGGATGGGTGGTGCGTCCAGCGCTCTGGTCCAGCGGGACCAGCGCTCTGCTGGTCTGCATTCAGGTGGAAATACAGATGCAGGATTGAACAGCAGGGATGCTCATGGTAGGTGGCTGACTCTGGGGGAGTAGTCAAGGTCACTTAGAAAGGTCTGGCAAAGAGGAAAAGAGGGAAAGGGAAGAGCTGTGAGGAACACCATCATGGGGAGCATACACCAGGAAGATGAGCCCTCGTGGGAACAGGGAGGGTGAGGCCAGAGGGATTGAAGGAGAACCAGGACTGAGCAGTGCTGCTACGTGCAGTGGAAGCCATTCAGGAAGAGAGCTAGAAAACATAGTGGCTTAAAGCAACGGTCGTGTGCTTTGCTCATGAATCTGCAGTCAGGCAGGGCTTGGTAGATAGACTCACCAGTGTTTCATGTGGTGCCAGCGGGGTGGCCTGACTGAACCGGATGGTCTGCTTCCAGGTGGCTCCCTCACATGGCTGGCAGCTCCACTAGGGCTGTGGGCAGGGCCTTGGGTCCTTCCAGGGAGGCCTCCCTGCGGCTGTTTGGGCTTCCTTACAGCATGGTGGCTGGGTTCAAAGAGCGAGTGTCCCACGAGAATAAGGCCGAAAGCACGGGACAATTTTATGACCTAGCCGTGGCAGGCATTTAGCACTACTTCATCCTTACTCTGTTGGTAAGAACAAGAGCCACAAAAACTCCCTTGGTTTAAGGGGTAGGGGAATACTCTACTCCTTGATGGGGGCATGACCACATTCTAGATGAGCATCAGAATGGGAGGTGTTGTTGCAGCGATTTGGGGAAATACAGTCTGCCAGAATTACTCTGTGCTGTCAAATGAGAGATAAAATTAGTAAAGCTCTGGAAAGGGCCTTTTGGATTTGGTGATTGGGAGTCCTGTAGAGGAAGCAAAGAGAATGAGGTGAAGGGGTGGGAGAAAATTGAGGTCCCAGATAGTGGAGATGGTTGACGTAGAACACTCTTCTCAGACGTAGCCATGGCAATGGGGAGGGTCATGTCGTGCTTAGAGCAAAGCACAGGATTAGAGGCGGGGACTGGAGCAGGCTGTTGCTGATGGGCAGGGTGGCCATGGAGTGGTAGGCAGAGGGTACTGGAGATCTAGGAAAGAGAAGTAACTGACAGATCTGGTTCTGGCGGAGACTCTAGGGGTTCGGCTCGAAGGACATGGGTGGAAGCATTAGTCCCCGTCAGCCTTTGTTCTGAGACTAGAGGAAGATGGTGAGGCTGCACACAGATGAGTGTGTGGGGCAGAGGGGGATGATGGAGGGAAAGTGGGCAGCTGAGTTGTACCAGCCTGATAGCCTCTATTTTTTTCGCTGCAGTAGGAGGCAGGACCATCTGCTGAGAACGAAGGGGTAGGAGGTGGCATTGGAGGCCGGGGTGGGGGGTGAAGGTTTGGAATAGCTGCTCTATGTGATGGAAAAGGCAGCTGACCAGGGCTTGGGAGCAGGGTCCCTGAGTGGCCCTGGGCATCCCTCTGGAAACCCAAGTTTTCAGAAGCACCTGTTGGTGGCTGTGTAACAACCATGGTTGGGAGTGAACTGAGAGTCAGGGAGCATCCCTGGGACCCAGCAGCCACTCCTATCCAGTGGGGCCATCGGGACCCTCTTGGGCTACGAGAACAGCTGATACCATTTCTCTACTCAGAGCCTCACCGACTCTCTAAGTAACGGTGACCGTCAGGTCAATAGCAATAATAGTGGTAATAAAGATTTGGCATCTTCCTCCTGGAGACAAGCATCAGATGTTTTTCTGGGGAAGTACGGCCTGGAAGCTGTGTGCAGAGCACACACAGAGTGGCTCTGAGGCAGAGTTGGAGCTGGGATCCCAAGGCTGATCAGAGACCTGTACTCACCGCCTTTAGAAGAGAAGCTGGAACGAGGCTCGAGGTCACCACCTCCGTCCACCATCAGTATTAACAGCAGCACCAGTGGCCCTGCCTCCTCACTGGGCTTGGTCTCCGGTGGAAAAACATCCTACCTGGCCTCACTCTCCTCTGTAAAACTAAGAAGAGCCTAACTGAAAAGCTCATTTCATTTTATATTTGAAATGAGTATTATAGTTTTTTTTTTCTGAGTCCTGACCTAAAATAGTACCTCTGGTTTAGGAATGAAAACCCCAGAAAGGTTGTCATGTGTGTTAATAGGAGAAGAATGATTTCTAGGGGGCATTAGGGGGAGCTTAGCCACCAGAAACTTGGAGACCAGGGGGAGGGAAAGCATAGCCTTCTGGCGCTTTCTTTTATGGCCACTCCAGGTATCTTGTGTCCTCATGTTTCTCACTGTCCACTCCTGTTCCTCTCTCCTCTCCAACCCTGTGATTCCTCACAGCATGGTCTTGGGGGGAAGATAATCTGACCGGAGTAATTCACAGTAAGGAGAGAGTGACTAATAGGCTTAACCTTTGAATATTTGCAGTGTAAGAAGTACACTTGTAAATCTAAATTCATTTCTGCTGTAAGGACAGGTCTGGGGAATAGTGAGGCTTTTGAAGGTGAGGAGGTTGGGGGCTACTACCAGTTGTATCAGTTAAGATGCTTTTGGCTGCAGCTACCAGAAAAATCCAACTAAAAGTGGTGTAAATGATAGTAACCTGTATTATATCACATTTCAAGGCAGCCAGAGATTGTGTTGACTATTCCAAGACTGACTGATTCAGCACTTCACTGTATTTAAAAAAAATAATTTATTATTATAATTGTTATTAAAATTAAATTAAATCCAAGTTAGTAAACACATAGTGTAATAATGATTTCAGGAATAGAATTTAGTGATTCATCACTTACACACAGCACCCAGCGCTCATCATAACAAGTGCCCTCCTCAGTGCCCATTGCTCATTTAGCCCATCCCCTCCACCCACAACCCCACCATTAACCCTCTTCACTGTGGTTTTTAAGGGCCCCGGTTCCTTTTGTCTTCTACTTTGCCATCTCCACATCCTGGTTTGTCCTTCTAAGGTAGTGCTCCTCATGGTCCCAAAACAGCTGCAGCAGTTCCTGCTATTACAAGTAGATGACATCCAGTGCCAAAGAGGACCTGTTTCTCATATTCCTTATCAAAAAAGAGCCCCTCAATAGAATTCCCTTCATTTCTCATTGTCCAAAAATAGGCTGCGTGCCCAAGTCTAAATCAATCTTGGCAAGAGACCTAAGAGATCTGATTGTGATTCACCTTCTCCAACTGAGGCCCGCCTTCCTTGGGGGACATGAAAGGTGCACAAAATTGGGGTTCTGTTAGCCGGGAAGGTGAGGGAAGTGGCTTTAGGGTCGGCACCTTGTAGCGCAGGTGACCTTAGTACTTTGTATCTCCTGCCAACCTGGCACTCTTCTTGGGGAAGGGGACAGTCTCTTGGATAGACCATTGAACGGGGGCAGCAAAGTGGAGGCCGACTCCCAGTAAATGGTGTTTGATGAACCTGATGGTGTTGGTGACTTTGCACAAAAGAGAAAGGCACAGCCAAGAGTGTTTTCAGCTTTGTCATTATCACCTGATATTGTCCCTTTAATAGTTGGGGCACCTCTACTTCTAGATGCACGGCCAGTGACTCTTATTGATTTGAGCGGCTGTCCAGAGCCAGACTAATTGGGCCCAGAGATTGGAACAGTGATTCAGCAGGAAGGGGTGAACTGACACGGCAGAGCCTGTTGTCTGCTGGCGGGCTGGCTTTGCAGCAGCTCTTGCCCGCGCACAGGAGCAGGGAGCAGGGAGCTTAGCAGGCTGGACCTCACTGCCCTTCTCGCGGTTAGAGACACGGTGGGACCCGGAGGGCCTGGGAGCTGGTGTAAAGCCATATTCCCCGGGTCCCAGCAGCAGCAACCCATATCACTCCCTGCTAACTCCAAGCTTCTGAAATTGATGATGAATACTCCCTGTGCTCTGCCACTCCCTAAAGAGTCTAACTCCTGTCCCCAAGGCACTGTGCCACACAGGGGTGGGCCTCTGGTCTGAGCACCAAAGTCTATGTGTGATATCCTCTGGCCCATCCCAAGGGCTCTAAAAATAAAGACCTGTGACGGCCACGTGTTTGACTTTTTTTGAACAACATTTTCAATGCCTGCTGTCTGTCATCTCGTTTCTTTTCTGAATGTGTTGATTGAACAGTGGGTGGCTAGGTAATGTTTGTGTTGGCACAGACTCCCAACAGCTGATTTTATTTTCTAAAATACGTTTTAAAAAACCCCAGAGATGTAGACTATCCCATGGAAACTTCTCTTCACCCTATCATTCTGTTTTCTAAAAAGCGTGCACTTTAATAACTTATCAGCACGAAGATAAACCCCGTGAAAGGCAAGCTATTTACATCGCCCTGAATTGATTTTCGATCCTTGTCGAACATCCATTTTTTTTTTTTTACCAGTTCAGACCCGTGCAGGCGTTCTATTTTGTGCGCTGTTTTCCCATAGAGCGTTACTTCTTTTATAAGATATAATAACTTAATAATAGTCGCTCTTATTTCAGTTGGTTTTAACAGTTCACAACAGTTCTTTTTATGCCTTATCTCAAGCTTCCTATTGTACTGTCCTGTATTGTATTGCATGAGTCAGGCCTGCATAAAGAAAAAAGTGAAAAAAAGCCTGGGTCCAAGTCCTGCATTTGAAATTACAAGCTATGTGACCTTGAGAAATTCTTTAACCTCCTGGAACTGCTTTCTTTCTCTGTAAAATGGGCAAGAAGAAGATTAAATGAGAGCATGTATAGAAAGTGCCTCGTAGCACTGTGCCTGGCATGGGGGAGGCACTGTATAATGATAATTTCCTTTTTTTTTGTTATTATAAATAGCAATCAGTAGTTTTCAAACTTTTATGTGACTTTCAATTTTTCCATTATATTTCTATGTGGCTCACAATTGATTTTTCCTCCTGGGAGCCAATGACCCTATAGGAAAATAATTTCATTATTTAACCATGAAGGAAATATTAATGGCTGAACATACCTTGATTGATTCATAAGGTTTCAAATCATGTAGAAGATTCTCAGGCATTCCAAAATCATGGTTACTGAAAATTCAGAGGTAATCCCTTTTCCCACCAAAACCCCAGAAATAGAAAAACTTGATGTGTTTGAATAACACACATGAGAACATATTATTCTCTGGGGAGAGGACAAACCCTTTGAAATGTTCATTTGTTCATTCATTTATTCAGTCAGTCATTCACATGAATATTCAATAAACATCTGCTGAGTATTGAGAACATGCTAGACATTGGTGGAGACACTGGCTGTTGGAAGAATTTTATGGAGAAGATACATTTTGGGAGAAAACTCAAAAAAGCCAAATTGATAACAACACCTGTTTTATTTTAGTTGACTGCAGCTGTTGTCAAAAAGGGAAAACCTCAACCAATCTACTTAGGGCAGGCTCTCAGGAAGGAAATTGAATGAAAACAGAAGGTGAAACTTTTGTTTTATCCTCCTCAGTCAAGAAAAGTCTAAAATGGCAGCAACCCAAGCCATTTTAGATTTGGACCAGATGACTGACCCATCTTGCCACCCCCTTGAAGTTCAAGGGGTTGGTAACTCCCCTCTATTATATACAAAATTATGTGAGTATGTACATTTTCTGGGCTTCATAGCCGGCGTCACCTTTTCAAATTGGTAAACTTCCTATAAAGGGGATGGTATCCTTTTATCAAGCTGTGA
Source organism: Hyaena hyaena (assembly GCF_003009895.1). Taxonomy (NCBI): domain Eukaryota; kingdom Metazoa; phylum Chordata; class Mammalia; order Carnivora; family Hyaenidae; genus Hyaena; species Hyaena hyaena. The sequence continues at coordinate 3,989,473 of NW_024080697.1, forward strand.
ACCACTGACTTCTATTCAAATGGACTCTCTCATTTTATGTTAACCAAGGGGGTGACTATGCATGCAGTGCTTTAGAAACGAGCTTTATGAGTACTGTAAAGTTTTTTGGGTTATGAATTGGTTTACTAATTAGTTATTAAATAGTTACTAATACTATTAGTATTCATTATTATATCAATCAATAAAATCTTTGCTTTTATGATTAATAACATTAGGTATTAGCAACCAATAGTTCTAGTAATGGCTAATTATATAATTGATTAGTAACAGAAAAATCTTTAAAGTGCCTTTGAATGCTGTTTGGATATTAATGATAGCTTAAAATGTCACAGATAACAGCACTATACAATAAATGTTGAGGATTTGTGGTTTGGCCAGAAGCTTCATCCCCAGGTAAAGACCTCACTAGGGTACATGGAGCTCCTTGTGTATGCCCATTTCTGGCCCAGGGTAATTATCTAGGAGGTAATCAATAAATATTGATTGAACAAATCGACTCAGCAGACTGAGTCTCATTGTGGTTCCTTCCCTTGGCCCTCCTGGGTGAGAACCTCTGGAACTTAGGCTGGAGCAAAATGTCCAAGAGGTTTCTCCCTGAACTTGGAGCCCAGAGAGTAGAATTCAGGTGCTTCAGATAGCAGGTGTGCACTTGGCCCTGGCCTGGACAAGTGCTTCTGTTTCCTGTGCACCAGCTCTGCCTCCCGCTGGTGGCACCTGCGGGCCGTCTGAGGGCATGGTGATGAGAGGCAATGCCCTGGGGACTGCTGCTCCCTGTGCCAGGGTCTGACATATGCCATATGGGCCTTGCTCTTGCCACCTCTCCTTCCTAGTTCTGTGTGACTCAAACAGAAACAAAACATAAACTAAATCAATTATCGTAAGGTCACAGGTCTAGCTCATGAAAGACTAGACAAGACTTAAAAGAAATTAGACTGCAGCAGAATGTAATTAAAAAGGGTTTTGATAGGAATTGAGTGTAATAACCCTGAGTGGTGATTCCTTCAGAATGGCATCTGATACATCGTTTGGGATATAGGGTTTAAAAACAAAGCTGTGAATGCCTTGTAGTTAATGGCCCTGCTTTAGATCTCTTCCTTTGGTATTACATGTGCCTATAGCTGTGCTGGGTATGATACAGACCAGGACAAAAGGAAGCATATGGCAAGGTTCATAGCTGGGGCTCAGTGAGTCCTTCTGGATAGATGGGATGGCGTCTTAGTCTGTTCAGGCTGCTATAACAAAGTACTAGAGACTAGGTGACTTAAATAGCATTTATTTTTCATAGTTCTGGAGGTGGGAAGGCTATGATCAAGGTGTTGGTTAATTCAGTTCCTGGCGGGGATTTTCTGGCTTGAAGAGAACCACTTTCTCTGCCCCCACACGAAGAGCTCTGTCTCTTCCTCTTCTTATCAGGTAATAATCCCATCACAGGGGCCCTGCCTTCATGACCTCATCTAAACCTAATTACCTCCCTGAGGCCCCATCTCCAAACACCATCCCTTGGGGATTAGGACTTCAACATTGATTTTGGAAAGGGGATACAAACATTCAGTCCACAACAGATGTGGTAGGGCTCTTGGTACCAATGGGCCCATGGTTTTTTCATTCTTGCTCCTTGCTGTCTGGTGTAACCATGGGGTAGAGATGGGTATTCTCAGAGAACTTGGACTATAATTCTTACCAAGAATTTCTGGGAGGAGTGGTCACTTCAAACACTATTAGGAGGAGAGCATACAGTAGAACAGGAGAGTTGCCTTCTGTGTTTCTCTCGGGGAATACTGGAACATCTCCCATGTTCCTTGCCTCCTCCTCATCACCTACTGCAAGAGCCATCATCCGTGAACTTTCTACATCATCTTAAATCCAGAGCCCCAGTGTGGGGCAGCCTCAGAACTGAGTCCCAGCACATAGAGGGGTCATGGAATGCTCTGCGGATATCACTGGGCTCCTGTTCTCTGCCAGAGATGTTTAATTTCACACTATTAAACTGATAAATACCCTGTATGTCCAGTAAAGTCCCACTTTCCATCATGTCCTCATTCAAGAATCCAAATGTGGCCAAATTGCCAGAAACGTAGCTTTTTATCCCAGTGGCCACATCCCTTATCTCTTACTCCTCTTGTCTTATCCAACCTTGTTTTCTTATTACAGTGTACTTTTTATCAAGAAATATTTTAGACAAGTGAAAAGTATAAAAAAACACATTATAAATGCTCGGGTACCCACTGCTCAGCTTAAGAAACAAACAAAATGCTGCACAGTTGTCGCACCCTCCCTGCCCTCTGTAAACAGGACCATGAGAAACAAGTCCGGGAGCAGCAAAGGCTGCAGGCAGCAGTCCAGTAAGTGAGCAAGAGCAAAGGTTTGGGGGCAAGGTCAACTCCAGTGGAAGTCTGGCTTGGTGCCTCCCTGCTGGGCCAATTTGGGACAATCCTATAAACTCTCAGAGCCTTGACTTGTTTATAAAATGGGGATAAGTGCATATGGTTGACCCCCCCAGAGTTGTGAAGACCAAACAGAGTCATGATATAAGGGCTTAGCCCCGCACTGGGCATGCGGGGAGGGCTCAGCACTGGGAGGTGTGGCTGCTGGGATCCTCTTGGATTTACACTACAGAGATTGGCCCCTGGGGAGCAGCGAGGCCTTACTTCAGGGGAGGCCCGGAGAGCTGTTCCTGCCTGGACCCAGGCGAGAGGGCAGGGACCTGAGCTCCTGTGGTGGGTGCCGTGGGCTGACTGATGGGGTGTTTGGTGCATTTCAGGTGCTCGTCCTGGCTGTGAAGCAGCTGTTTCCAGAGTTTGAGTTCATGTGGCTGGTGGACGAAGCCAAGAAGAACCTGCCTTTGGAGCTGGACTTCCTCAATGAAGGGAGGAATGCTGAGAGAGTAGCCCAAATGCTCAAGCACTTTGACTTCTTAAAGGTGGGAGGGGCAGGGCAGTGCGGGCGTGGTGGTCTGATGAGAGTGCAGGGAAGGCCGGGCCCTGCCCTGAACATTCCCCCTGCAGGACACGAGTGGAGATGCCCTCTTCCTGAGTTTGCTTTCTGAGGATGGATGATTTGTCCCTAGTGTTGCTCGTTAAAGCTCCTGAATGTAGCATTACAAAGAAATGCCAGATGTGATTGTTGACCTGTCATTCAAACAGATGTTTATTGAATGATTGGCAATTTTAAGACATTGAGTACTACCCGAGGGCCTGTAAGCTCCAGTCTCTGCCTCCGTGAAGCGCGGGCTGCTGCTGTGCGCTGGCGCTATTCCTACCACTATATGTATGTTACATCGGTTAATAGTTCTGTTATAATACAACATGTGTTTTCCTAGACATCTCCATAGCATGCTCCAAAGGATGCAAAAATCACACAACAGAAACCACAGGGCTTCTTGGGGTGGGGGAATAGGGCTAGGCTTACAACAGTGCCAACAGTCACAGGGAAAGATGTTCAACATCACCTGTCATCAGGGAAATGCACACCAAAGCCACACTGAGGTATCACCACAGACCAGAATCAAAAAGACAAGAAATAACAAGTGTTGGTAAGGATGTGGAGAAAAAGGAACCCTCGTGCACATTCGGTGGGGAATGTAAATTGGTGCAGCCACTGTGAAAGACAGTTTGAAAAATCCTCAAAAAATTAAAAATGGAACTAACGTATGATCCAGTAATTCCACTACTGGGTATTTACCCAAAGGAAAAGCCTACTAAATTTGAAATGTGTTTATTGCAGCATTATTTACAAAAGTGAAGATGTGGAAGCAGCTCAAATGTCCACCCACAGATGAATGGATAAAGAAGATATATATATATATCTCATATATATATATAAAATACTATATAATATTCTATTATGTGTATTATAGCTATAATACTAATAGTATATAGTATTTCATTATATATGTCATTATATATAATATATATTCCATTATGTATATTATATATTATGTTATATGTAACATTTAATATATAGATAGTATATAATGTTCCATTATATATATCATATATATTCCATTATATATTATATATTATATTATATATATATAATGGACTGTTAGCCACAAAGATTATATAATACATATTCCATTATATATTATATATTCCATTATATTTTATAATATATATATAATACAGCCATGAAAAAGAATAAGATCTTTCCATTTGCGACAACATGGATGGACTAGAGTGTAGTGCTAAGTGAAATAAGTCAGAGAAAGACAAATACCATATATGATTTCACTCGTATGTGGAATTTAAGAAACAAAACAGATGAATAAAAGAAGATAAAACAGGCTGAAATACAGAGAACAAACTGGTGGTTGCCAAAGGGTGGGGGATGGGTGAAATTAATAAACGGGATTAAGAATACACATTATGATGAGCACTGAGTAATGTATAGAATTGTTGAATCATCCACCTGAAACTAATAGAACACTGTATGTTAATTACACGCCAGTAAAAAAATAACAAAAAGAGACAATTTGCAAAAGAGAAAATGCACATTTAAAAAAATGTTACCAGTGACCCAGAAAATAAAAGAGGGTAGGAGCCTAGTAAAAGCAGTAGTTTAGTTTTGCACGTAATGAAATGGCTGAGAAGCACATAAGGCAGCAGAACATGTAGGACTCTACCATGACATCTACTTGTGAAAGTGGGCATCAGAGGAGTTGCCGCTGGTGTGTTGTTGTGAGGTGCAGACGGAAGGTCATCTGAAACTGGAGACGGAAAGTAATGATGCCGGATGTGCGCACGTGATGATGTTGAGGTGTGTTTGTGTGTGTGTGTGTGTGTGTGTGTGTGTGTGTGGTGTATGCCCATGTGGCTCAGTTCAGCTGGAAGCAGTTTCCTGCATTCGTAAAGTAGTTCCTGTGGATGACAGCTCATAGAAGCAAATGCAGAATTTGCGTTATGATCAAATTGCCCCCTCATAGATCAGTCGCATTGGAAAAAATTTGTGTTTTCAAGTGCTGTAAGAAGAGCTGCCTGTATAATGATAGAAGACCCCTCCTGAGGGAAGTAATATCAAGTGATACGAAGTAGCAGCTCTGTCCGAGGTCCTACTGGTAAGTGTTCTAGAGATTCAGGAGAAGGCACTCCTGTGGTGCATCAGGGCAGGGAAGCACCTGCCGAGGAGCTTGGCACTGGCACTGGTCCTTGACTGGCCTGATGGTCCCCACGGGCTCCACAGGGTTGGCATGAGAGAGATGCACCACATCAATACCACTGTTCTTCCCACACATTAGGTCCGTGGCGGGACGTGGACCCATTTACCCAGGGGTTCCTCCTCCTGGCGTAGGGGTTGGGTCCCTCTGGTACTCTGTATAGAGAGCTTGGCTTTCAACTATTTGAAGAGATCAGGCCCTTCTCTCTCCACTTGGGAAGGCTGGAGTGTGTGGGAAGGGAGGTCACAGAGCCTTTAGGAGCTCCAGGTGCTCGTTCTAATGCTCTTTGGGGAGGAGGGTGTTTCAGTACATTGAATGGGGAAGTCTCTTGCTCTGGGCTGAAGTGTTCATGTGGCTTCTGAAGGCATCAGAAGACATGGAGATAGTGTTGATACTTCTATCCAGATGAATCAACAGAGATGGGGAGACTGAGGGGTGTCTATACTAGTCACCTGAGAATCCTAAAGCTCAGCTCATGGGAGGAAAAGCCGCAACTGTGAGTCAATGTAGTGCCTTGACCCTGGTTTTGGTGAAAGATGTAGCTGTTGGCAAAGTTTGACTCTCCGAGTGAGTTGAGAGTCGGGTCTGTCTACATGCCTGTTGGATGCTTCCCTGGCTTTTCCTTGTAGATCTGGATGTACTGACCCTCTTGTGCGTGTAAATCCAGATGTGCAGACTAGAGCTGGTAACCCTGCCCCAGCCTTGAAGTTCAAGCCACCAATTCAATAAAAACGTGGCTCTCTTAGACAAGGAGTGCTACCGATTAGCATAGTGCTGTGGAGTCTAAACTATGTTTGCTTCTACTTGCACATCCTGTTTCTTCCATTTCTTTATCTCCCATTCCCTGAGCTTGCCACTGTGCTAGGAGCTAGGAGTGCCTGGAGGCGTAAGAGATGGTTTGGCTCCTACCTGACAAAACTTCCCATCTCGTGGGGACGAGCACACTTGCTACAAGACGTCTGTGCCATGCACATATGCACGTACTGTGACGGAGACTTTGCTGTGTTTCTATGGATTCCCAAGAGCAAGTTCTTAATTCTCTCAGGATAAAGGAGCTCAGAGCGGAGTTCCAGGAAGTGTTGCTTGTACAAAGGGATAGGCAGTCTTCCCTAAAGGTGTCCTCTGCTGCCATGAAGACTTCGCAGGTGCCATGACATTGAATCCTTCCGACAGCCATCATCCCATTTTACAGATGGCAGTCTTAGAGGAGAGGGGCTAGGGTTACCACCCAGATTTTGTGATTTCATCTCTGGTGCTTGCCCGAAGACTTTCTGCTGTCTCTTACCCGGCAGGGGTGCTCCTCAGCACCAGAACCATGAACCTGACAAACAGAACCGTCTCCTTCACCGTTCCCATGGAAACAGCAAATTGTCCTCTGGCTGAGGCCAACTAGCGTCTGCCAGACCAAGACATGTAATAATAATAATAACACAAATTTTTGAAATGAGGATGCCAAATGGGTAAATAATTAATGTAACGATTTGACCCGCCGCTTCTAAAACCCACACACTGTTCCTAAGACAATGGTGCAACCAGGGCTCCTGAGTAATTAATTTTGCTTAAACACATAACAAGTGGGAAGCGAATTTTGCACCGTGAACCCAGTTCAGCTCTTAAAACTGGAGATAGATTGCTTTTGCTCACTGGCACCCCATCACAACATCTGTGTGTAATTAAGCCTCAGCGAAGAGTTTACCTCTCAGTGTGTGAAGCATCTTCCAGTGGGGCTTAATAACCTCAGCCCCACGACATAAATCTCGGAGCCGCAGACGAGCCCTGAATGCAAATATGGTGTCGGGGAGACTGGGAGAGGGTGAGAGGGCAGCCGGGCTGAACGGTCAAGTCCAGGGCATTTGTGCATTTGTAGTCAGTGTGTGTGTGTGTGTGTGTGCGTGTGTGTGCATGCGCACGCGTGTGCGGGAGGGGGAGGGGACAGGGCAAGTGGTGAGGTTTGTGACTAACCCGGGGGACAGCTGGGGACAAGGTAGGAGGGAGAAGCCTTACAGCCACAGGGTTTGAGACCGGGAGAGGGGAGAGTGAGCCCGCACATGTGAAGGCAGGGTAGATGAAGCTGTCATCTCCAGAACAGGGCCACTTCCGGGTTCCTTAGTGCAAGGTAAGGAACCTGACACTCTCCAGAAGTTGTGGGCAGGCCTTGAGGAATGTGCATGCTTTTGGAGAAGCACCGTAATTTCCTACAAATAAAGATTAAGAACCACTGATGTATAATAATTAGTGTGAGTTAATAATTTTTACATGCCTATGCTGTGTTAGACACCTTTTTAAAGTGCTTTGTATATATTTACTTAAAAATATTTTTTAAATATGGCACACAAAAGTGCATTTTCTCTTTATTTTCTCCCTAGCACCTGATTGATAGTTCTTTATTGTTTATGTTATTAAGGATTTTAAGTAAAACTATCTACATACAAAAAATATATTTTTAAATGTTTATTTTTGAAAGAGAGAGACAGAGCATGAGTGGGAGAGGGGCAGAGAGAGGAGGGAGACAGAATCTGAAGCAGGCTCCAGGCTCTGAACTGTCAGCACAGAGCCCGGTGCAGGGATTGAATTCATGAGCCGTGAGATCATGACCCGAGCTGAAATTGGATGCTCAACCGACTGAGCCACCCAGGCGCCCCTATTTCCTTTTTTTTTTTTTAAATTTTTTAAGCGTTTTTATTTATTTTTGAGAGAGAGAGAGAGACAGCGTGAGCAGGGGAGGGGTACAGAGAGAGGGAGACATAGAACCTGAAGACAGCCTTCAGGCTCTGAGCTGTCAGCACAGAGCCCAACATGGGGCTCGAACCCACGAACCGTGATATCATGACGTGAGCTAAAGCCGGACGCTTAACTGACTAAGCCACCCAGACGCCCCTATTTTTTAATGTTTGTTTATTTTATTTGTTTTGAGAGAGAGAGAGAGAGTGGGGTGGGGGCAGAGAAAGGGAGATACAGAATCTGAAGCAGGCTCCAGGCTCTGAGCTGTCAGCACAGAGCTGGATATGGGGCTCTAACTCACGAACCACGAGACTATGACCTGAATTGAAGTCAGATGCTTAACCGACTGAGCCACCCAGGTGCCCCCCGTATTTACTCTTTAATCCTTATTCTGCCTTACAAGGGAAATGCCATGATTGCCCCATGTCAACAGTGTGGAGATTAAGGCCCAGAGAGAGGAAACTTTTGCCCAAGGTTACAGGGCTTCTGGTAAGGGGCAGAGGCAGGTTCTGAATGGAGGCAGCCTGGCCCGAGGGCCTGCACGTTAAACCACTGTGCTATTCTGCCGCTGTAATAATTCATGGGGCACAATAATGAATTGTGCCGGACTGTCTGTAGCGTCAGCGCTCACCCTGGCTGTGTATCAGAACCACCTGTGAAACTACACGGCTGTCCTATGGCAGCTGATGCTTGTCCAGCCGGTGCTGGGTGTGTGCTGCTGTGTCACGCGCCAGGGTCCCACACACACTAGCAGAAGTTCGGGATGTTGCTGCAATGTCAGCGCCGTTTTACACGTAGGAAGCTGGCGCTCAGAGAAGTCATAAAACGAAACCGCAGTCACATAACTGGGAGGTGGAAGAGCCAGGGCTCCCGCCTGATAGTCTGACCGTGGGTCTGCTACCCTGGGCTCCCCGGTGATGGCCGCTGACCTAGACAGACCGGGGCCCACTTCACAGGTGGGTTGAGCGAAGCCCAGGAGCAAAATAGAAGCGTGGGGTCAGGGCCAGATTATGAAGTGGAGGCCCAGGGTCTTGAGCTGGAATTTTCCATAATCTGTGCCTTCCTTCTTCGCATCAGGACTGGCCCCAGCATGGGGGGGGTGGAGGGGTAGAGGTGGAGCCCAGGAAAGTGGGGCCTCTGATCTTTAGCAAGGAAACAGACTTTGGATCCGAGTCCTGATGGCCAGGGTGTGAGCCCTGGGCCTCCCTGGCCACGAGCCTCCCTAGGTTCAGTTTTGTTTGGAGGAGGGGGGGTTCCTTCTCATTGTCTCTTTAAAGTAAATCTCTTTCATCTTTCCCTACTGCGATGGAAGGAGAAGAGGGAGGTGTGGGGACGAAACACTGGTGTCGGGGTGAAGGGAATTTCACCTTACACCCCAAACCCCCCTGCCCGCAGGGTGACTTAGGGGCAAGTCGTCTATCAGACGTCCCACTGTCAAGCCAGGTTTCTCCTGACTGTGCAGAGAGGAGACTTGCCTCTTGAAGTCCTTTCTGTGGTGTAGCCATCAGGGGGCAATCGCCACCCTCCCTGAGCTCCCATGGCAGACCTCTCTACTGCCCAGGTTTGGTATTCTGTCATTTGAGATCTAAGGAGCTGCAGCAGAGGGCCATCATGTTGTCAGGCAGGGACGGTTGCATCTCGGGGGAGACTGGGGAGAAAGGCGGAGGCTCAGGGAGAGCAGTCTACCCCCGCCCTGATTAACAAGCCCATCCAAGTTGCCCTAGGTGGGCCCAGATGGGGTGCCGACCTCGTGTCCCCAGAGTCCCCCACTGCCAACCTTGGGTTTCCCAACAAACCGAGGAAGAACTTAACCCCAAAATCATGTCCCTTCCATTTGGAAGCCATGGCCAAGGACTGCAAACTTGCACTAATATTTTTAAATTTTATTTTATTTTATTTTTTAAAATGTATTTTATAGAGTCAGAGCGTGAGCAGGGGAGGGTGAGAGAGAGAGGGAGACACAGAATCCGAAGCAGGCTCCAGGCTCTGAGCTGTCAGCACAGAACCCGATGCGGGACTCAAACCCACCAACCGTGCACTAATATTTTTGAAGGTAGCTTTTGAGACCTGCCAAGCAGGACTGATTTTTCAGTTCACAGTCTTAGAGAGTCACAGATTTCTCTAGGCTGTGTTCAAACTGTAGGCAAGTAGCAAACCAAACGACCCCTTGACTTCTGTTGGAACCATCGGTCCACAAAGCCCAGGGTGTTGTACTTGCATGCGCAGCCCCAGTTATCCTCTGGGCTCCTTCTTGCCATGGGGCAGGAACAGTCCTTCATAAGGAGGGAAACTGAGGCATTGGAGGTTACCTGGCTGGACTAAGACACGCAGAGTTAGCAGAGCTGGGAAGGGAAACAGGTTTCAGACCTGAGGGGTCGAGATGAGGGAAGTCCTTATTCCCCAGACCCCTTGAATTAGCTGCCCCCATTTCTTTATTTGTAAGTGGAGAGAAGGCCATCGAGTTGTTGGGGAAGCGTGACATGCTAAATATCCCAGTACTTCCTTCTTCCTGGCAGCGGTGGCATTCTTGGCTGTCACTCCCTCATCTGGCAGCCCGGCAGCCCTTGGTGCAGTCTGATCTCTTGCCTACTCCCGGGGAAATCTGTTCTCTTTCTGGCTATTGGGTACTCAGAGTCAGAGGGAGTTGGAGAGCATATTGGTTAGGAATGCAGTTGTCTGCAGGTAATCAACAGCCCAATTTAGAGTATCTTAAACAAACAAAAGATTTATTTTCCTCACATGGCAAGAAGGCTTATAGCAGTTGCCCCCTGGTAATTGTGTTAGTGGTTTGATGGTATCAGGGCTGGCATCTCTGATTTTCTTGGACTTTTCCTCATGGTTGCAAGATAGCTGCTGCAGCTCCAGGTATCACATTCACTTTCAAAGTGGGACAGAAGGGTAAGAAGAGCTGCACCATTTACAAACACCCTTTAATGAAGAAAGTAAAAACCTTCCCAGAGCCTCTAGCAGACCTCCACGCGCAGCCAGAACTGTGTCCCATGGCCATACCTACTGCAAGGCAGGCAGGGAAAGTATTTCATTTTTTCTGTCTCTGGGGAAGAGGAGGATTGGGAATAGGTGCTGGGTTAGGATCCAGCACCGTCTGCCACAGACCTGTAGGAACAGGCATGGGAAAACTCACGACTTCCTTACTGAAAAATTTATCACCCAGTAAAAAATTTGTTCATTTGTTCACTCATTCATAAACATATACATAGAATATATCCAGTACACAGGTGTAGAAACTGAGGCAAAAGGTTGAGATTCATGTAAGGAGCTTACAGTTGGCCTAGTGAGAGAGGGAAATAGCCTTTAATGGCAACTCTGGCTCAAGTATGGGGGGGTTCCACAACCTTTCCCCTAAGTCCCAGTTTTACTTTTGGCTCTTCATTGTGTCTGGAGGCACTGAGGAGGGTGGGGAAGCCGTTCTCTGGTCCCCAGGTAGGAGGGGGTCTCTAAAGGAGGGACCAGAGGCCTCGCTGTCAGAGGAGGTAGCATGGCCTGCCCTCATCTCTTGGCCTGACCCTCGCTTTCCCCACCTGTTACTGCTCAGGTCCCACTCAGGCTTTGTTTCCTGCTCCTGGGAGGAGCATCTGCCCTTGCCCGGCTCACTGTACCCCTAGCTTCGGGGCCACCAGCCCTTCTGACCTGCCCTTTCCCATTCCAGGTCCCCCGCATCTACTGGGAGCTGTCCACCAAGCGGGTTCTTCTGATGGAGTTTGTGGATGGCGGCCAGGTCAATGACAGGGACTACATGGAGAAGAACAAGATTGATGTCAATGAGGTGAGGTTGCGCTCTCATGGCTGCTGTGCGAGGGACACAGGCTTGGTCGGGGCCGCCCACCAAGGGTGGGTGTGTCCCCATGAGGTCTCACTGCCTCGAAATGGACCTGTTGACCCAGGAATCATAATGCCGCTGAGCACCAAGCCTCCTTCCAGGGTGTCTAGCATGGTCCTCTGCCCTGTCTCCCAAGGCGGGGGCTGGGAGCACACGGTGGGGAGCAGGCACATATTGAGCCCTTGATTGCATCTCCTGCCTGGACAAGCGAATTCCATCTGTTAAGGAGTGTAGTGACATGATCTTAGTTAGCACTCTGGGTAGGCAAGAGGAGGGAATGGAGAGCAAATAAGCCAGCCCCATGCCCCGGGTTAGCCTCTGTGAGGCAGGGCTGGGGCACACTGTTGGTTTTTGTTTTCTCTGGACATGCAGAGTGGGGTAGGCTGATCCAGAGTGATTTGGGGGAAACAGTAGCAGCAATAATAATAATTACAAGCAACTAAGATGTGCTAGGCACATGACGCACGTAATCTCTACTCCTTACAGCTGTCTTGACAAGGGTGAGATGAGAGACCATAACCCCATTTATGGATGAGAAAGCTAAAGCTCAGAGAGGTTAAGTGACTCGCCCAAGCTCACACAGCTAGTGGGGACAGAGCTGTTTGGACCCAGTTCTGCAGGACATCCATATCTCTGCTCCTCCACCTTCTCCATCCCCCTCTCGGGGACTGGCCTGGGGCTGCAGTGGAACCAGAGCCAGCCGGGTGACGGCCACATCAGTAACTCCTTGAAGAAGGAGGTGCGGGACTGACGGAGAAGCCCTGCCCACCACACAGGCACTATCTGAATGCAACCCTTCTCCCTTTAACTCATGTCAGGCATGGTTTTTTCCATTTCGTGCAAACACTGTTCCATTTTTAGAGATGAGAGGAGATGAGCAGTGCTGAGCACCACGCCCGGTGTGTGGTTGGTGCTTCAAGTTGGTAGTTAGTTGAGTATTGTTGTTTTCATGATTATTACCATCGCGGAGCACTGTCCTTTCTTCCTTTACCTCCTTATACCGTTAACACTTACCATCCCTGTGCCAGGCCCTTTCTGCACTGCAAACTTAGGAGGAGTGTGTATTTGCAGGTGAGGAATCGGAGACCGAGACAGGGAAGGTCCCAGATCTTGATGGCACACTTCCATTGTTTCCACATGGATCCCATGTAATCTCCAGTCAGATAAAGATGGAAATCACTCCTAGACCTCTGGCAGGCTTCCTCACCCTCACCAGAATTGCCTTCCTGACTCTGTCACCAGAGGTCACTTCTGCTTACTACTGAACTCCCTATAAGTGGAATCACACAGTGCAGTCTTTTGTCATCAATTGCCTGTGGGTCTTTTCTGGAAGCGGTGTTCCCTTCCATTGGTCTACTGGTCCATCCTTGTAATAGTACCACACTGTCTTGTTTACTTAATTCCTCAGTCCCCTGCCCCTGGTGTCTGGGGTTTGCACGATCTGGAAGGCTATTTGGTATTCTAAGATGTCGTCATTAAAGACTTCCCCAGAAAACTCAGGCTGGGCAGTGGGCGGTGGCCCATGTGCTCTATTGTGCTGTCAGTGACCATTGGCGATGTTGGGAGACAGGCCCTACTTTACAGAAAGTAATCTGTTGTGTCTCTAACCAAGCAGCATCAGAGCCACAGGCCTCATGGAAGACTAGTGGGAGTGTGTGTGTGTGTGTGTGTGTGTGTGCGTGTGTGCATGTGGTTCGGAAGACTCCACATTCCTGGAACATTCTAACAGACTTCTGTTCTAAGGTCCCCTGAGGACTGTGGGACTCCACGAGCCTGTCCCTGGAGTGAAGCCCTCCTTGGGACAGCCTTGCTGTGAGTGTTCCTTGGACAAGGAAGTACCAGGGACAGGCAGAGTGATAAGGGACAAACACCTCACCCCACATATCCTGGGCACTAGGCTGTTTTGTGGCATCTTGGCTGCCACAGGTGGGTCACTCAGCGTGAAGGTGGGGCTCAGGAAGTGGCTGTAGAAGGATTCGCTTTCCAGGTGGATGGGGATGACCCCAGACCACCAACCACTTACTGGGCCAGCCCCATTCCACTTTGGAGAGGCCTGCTCATCCCAGCCTAGCTGAGCCTGGCTTGTGATGACCTGAAGATCAGACTCAGTAGCCAGTATCCAATAGACTCAGCTAGAGAAACACCAGGTTAGGAGGCAAGAGACCTAAGTCCAAGCGCTAGTTCTGCCAGTGGCTTCCTGTGTGACCTTGGACAGATCACTTCCCCTTTCTGGGCCTCAATTACTGAAGGCATTGGATTAGCTGCAATCCAAGGGTACGTCCTGCTTGAATATTTACACAGCAGTGATTCCTGGCTTGCTGGGAGCCAAGACTTTAACCATCTATTTCAGAATCACCAGGAGGAGCTTATTTAACAGTACAGATTCCTGCTCCACCCCAGACTTACTCCTCCATCTGGAGTGGAAAAGGTTGTAGGAATCTGCATTTGCACAAACTTCAGGTGGTTCAGACGCTGACTGGAACCCAGCAACCACCGGCCACCAGGTCAGCCTCCAGGCATCAGGCAGCCTGTCCCATGTGCTCCCTCATCCCACGAGCGTGAGACCTGGGGGGCCAGCAGCCCGCGGGGGCCCTCTTTTGTTTGAGCCTCTGCACCCAGAAGTCGCATATTACTGAGGGCCTGACCTGATCATATTTGCCAGTCACATTAAGAGCTGGTGACAGTGACTGTCATTGATTTTATTAAAAGTAAAGGTCGAACAGGAGCACGCTTCCCTAGGCTGGACGGAGCCTCCTCAGACCATAGGACCACTATTGATTGCAGACCTTTTATCGAAGGTTAATTGGATTTTAGTGAGTGTGTGTTCAAGACTCTGCCTGGGCTGAGGCCCAATTGAATTTGTGTGAAATTAGCCGAGAGAAAGGTGACAAAGTTGGGAGTTTGGGGGAGGCGGGGATGGGGCCTGCGGGCCTGGCAAGCAGACACCTTCTGTCTGTGAAGAGTGGGTGGGGGTGGGGGGGCTTGCAAGAGACGCCTGGGAGCCAGCGGGGGAAAGGGGGCAGGGGGCTCCCAGTGCTCTTTATGTTGACTTGGATTCAATCCTCTATCCTTGGGATGGCCCTCTGGGTATGTGGTGTGGCTTCCAGAGCCTGTCTTTTTGCCTCTCCAGAAAATAAATCTCGCCTTGAGTCAAAGGTGGTGGGGTGGGTTGGGATCTGGGGCTCAGCTCTTTGAAAGCCTTCCCTCAAATCCTTTTTCAAGACCACTAGCTCCTCTTTGCAGAGGTGTCAGGGGCCCTCAGTTACTGAGGCTCCATTGGCTTGGGGCAGATGTCAGGCTCTCCCCTTGCCACCTTAGGGCCCCTCGTTGTCCAGCTGGCTAAGCCCGTTCTCAGCCGCTGTCTGCCCCCTTCCCCTTCCCCAGCAGCACAGTCTTGTTCGTTTCTTTGTCTCTGCTCTGTTATTGGGGGCTCTTTGTATTCTTTGTTTCTTTTAGTCATTTTCATTGGGTCGGGGATGGAGTGGAGTCAGTGTGCGGATTCAATCTGCCACGTTCAGCCAGAGCCTCTGGCCACACTTCTTCCTTCCTTCCTTCCTCCTGTCATTCTGGAAGCCGTGAGAGGGTCTCAGATGTGCCTTTCGGCAGACATTTATTGTGTACCTACTGTGTGCAGGCACTGCGCATCAGTGGTGTACCAGAGGTGGGCACAGCGTGTGGGAGAAGGAGGCGCTGGGTGAGGCCTCACTGAGGCTGGGCGCTATAGTGGGAGATGCCGAGGGTTTCAGAGTTGGGGCACCCCGGGGTTGTGCCTGGCTCTGCCATTTGTTGGCCAGGCGCTCTTGGTAAGTTACTTCAACTCAGTGATTTTCTAGCTCTGTGCATGTGGAGTCAACAATACTTACTTCATAGGGTTCTTGTGCAGACTGCAGGCTGTGAAGTTGTGTAAAAAAATCGTTTATAATTCATGATGTCGTTTCTCACAGAGGCATGTGTTCCTGAGAAGGTTCTCTGCGCCCCTCCTTTCCACCTCCCCCTGTTGTCCTGAGTATGAAGACTTGGAAAAGGAGCGGTGGTCATCGACCGCGCAAATGGTGACTCCCCACCTATAAACGCCAGGCTGCAGTTAGGCCCCCAGTTTCCCTGTGGTGAACACCGCACTCAGGGAGCCTCTGACTCTATGTTAGGAGGTGCTCAGAGGACCAAGGAAGCAAAGCTGAAGAGGCCCCAAGGACCCTCCTTACTGAAACCGCTAGAAAGAAAACATCTCCTTCCATTGTCCACAGAACTCCGTAACTCATCAGACCAAATCTTGAGAAGCCTGGGGGATGTGAGGGAGATCCAGGTGTGTGAGACAGGTTCCTGGAGAGTTCTCTCCCCAACAGCAGGGGTGTTCGGAGTGGAGTAGGCCTTCCTGGATTCTGTACCGGCTCTGTTCCTTACGAACCATGCCGCCTTGGTGAGGCCGGTCACCCTTTGGAAGCCCCAGCTGCCTGTTGTAAAGTGGGGTGCAGGAGAGTAACCCATAGGATTGTTTGACGATGGAAACACCAAGCGTTGGACATAGTACCCACAGTGCATGCTCAACAGAAGTTGATTTTATGCTGGAATTCCAACACCCAGCCCCTTCTTTGGCACTAGCGGTGAAATAGTTGCCGGAAAGAGGAAACGTGTAGGGAAGAAACCCTTTCCCCATTTCTTCTATTGACCCAGGTGAGGTAGAAGGATGTGGAAATATTTCTCTGGAGGGCGCTGTGCCCAAGGCAGGGGATGTCAGATGTCGACAGGTCTTCCTTCGCTGTGTCTTTTAATAGTTCTCGTCCCTAGGACCCAGGCCCTCTGGTCACTGTGACCCTTCGAATCTGTCTGGCCAGGAGACCTGAGGAGCCCTTACTGACCTTGGTGATACCCTGTTTCCTGGCTTTTAGGGGATGCCTAACTCAGAGAAGCTTTCACTGGGCTCCCGAATTAGAGTAAGCCCCCAGCTGCCTCTGATCAACCCACTCACCACCTCTGTGGCTGGAGAGGCGCCCCATGTCTTCACATTCAGGGATTTCATCTCGGCTTGTCCAGGAGTGACCCTCCCCATGGATAGATTTGGCCTCACTGGGCAGCAGCAAGTACCCCCAGAGAGGTTCCCAGGACAGGGTGAGGGTGGAGAGTAAAATCCTGTAGGCAGTGGTCTGGTCTGGTCTTTCAGTTTCTCAAGAAGCCTGGCCATAAACAGAGAGCGAGGAGAGTTTGAATTGTTAACCTCTTTGTAGTTAATACTGGGCTACTTATGTGGTTATTAATATGCTGCAACACCAGCCTCCTGTTTCTTTGAGAGATCTTGGCCTTGCATGTACGGCACCCCCAAGAACATAAATAGACTTTCCCTTGGGGGTGGGAATAAATTATTCCATGTAATTATAGAATAATTAAAGCACTTTCAGCCAATTCAAGTTTTGAGAAAAATTAAAAAATAATCCTTGATTTAAATATTATTTACTAAATTAATTCTTTACTAAGCCTTTTTTATAGATTCCTGGAATTTTTTGTTTTTTGTGTTTTTATTTTATTTTTTGTTGTTTTACCTCCCTGCTGTCAGGGAATAAAGGCATTAGTAATTACTAAAGTCACTTTCATGAATGACACATTCTTTTTACATGGAACAATGAAAAGACTTGTCACTGACTTTTTTTCTCCTAAAAAGAGCTGTACTATGGCTTTAGTTACCAGTGAATTTTTTGGGTAGAGAAGCAGTCCTGGATTTCTCTCTGAGACTCTGTCTCCACATGGAATGTCTTCTTGGATGCCGTGAGGACCTTCAGAGGGCTCTACTGTGAGTGGAGGAAGAGGAAGATAGCGAGGTGATTGACAGCTTATTCCCTGGACCCAGGCCACCTGGGTTTGGAGTCTGGTTTCACTAACTGCTGGGTGGATGGTATATGTTTCCCTTCCTCCACTTGTTCCCTACGGAGGATGGCTGTGAGTCCACGGAAAGTGCCTGGAATGGTGCCTGGCACTTGTCTTTATGCAGATGCCACTGTCACAGGGCAGAGGGCAGCCGTAGGGGAACTGAACAGACATTTTTGCAAAGAAGACATACAAGTGGCCCACAGGTACATGAAAAGGTGCTCGGCATCGCTCATCATCAGGGAAATGCAGACCCAGAGCCCAAGGAGGCATCACCTCACCCTGGTCAGAACGGGCATCGAGAGGCTAAGAGAGCAAAGTGTTGGTGAGCATGTGGAGGAAAGAGAACCCTTGTACCCTGTTGGTGGGACTGCAGACTGGCACAGTCACTGTGGAAAACAGTGTGGCCTTTCCTCCAGAAATTAAAAATTAAACGACCATATGATTCAGCAGTTCACTTCTGGGTGTATATCTGAAGGAAATGAAATCAGTATCTGGAAGAGATACCTGCATCCCCATGTTCACTACAGTATTTATAGTTGTTTGCTCTTAATCACAAGATGTAGCTAGATTATTATGGAAAGGGGATGGGGGAGAGGGTTGTGTGCCCAGTGGTGGCCTTAGGTTTCTTCTGGGATCCTTGCGGTCTCTGAGTAGGAGGGGGCTGGCTGCCATTCTCTGGGCAAAATGGTTCCAAGAAAGTACTTACTGCAACTCTGACAGATGTTAAAAATTTTGCCCAACATTTAGAAATTAAGGGGAAGAATGTGTGGTGTGTCCTTTCACAGTCATTCTTGGGTATTGTTCCGCCAGCCCACCGAGGGCTTTTTAATATCCAGGGAAATGTACTTTTGTTTGATTCTGCTATTGACAATTAATTAAGGGCTCAGACTGAAGTCATATGTCAACCTGTAAGATCTTATCCAGCAGAGATATGCAAATAATTTCTGCCTAGTGGAGAAGATAACCTCAAAGGTTATGATTTCCTTATTGCTCTGTAGGGCAATAACCAGTTCTATATCTAATCCAGGAATCTCAGTCTCTTATTCCTGTTTAAATTCCAGTCCCTCAAAATTCTCTGAATCAGCTCTGCCTTTTTACTTGCTCCTTTTTTGGTGAGGTGAGCAATCTTCGACATATATTCATTCTATATTTTTATGAGTTAGGTTTTTAACTTTTTGAAAATTAAACTTTGATCAAAGTGATAATGGTTACATTCCCCCCCAAGTTTTAAATCATAAGCTACTACATTACAACAAACACATTTGTGTGTCTTCTATAGTATGTAAGCACTCCATGGTCTGTATAGGTCTAGTATGCACATAGTGTGTGGTATAGTATGTAGTGTAGTATATAAAGTGCTTTCCCAGATGTGATCACATTTTGACCTTGAATGTTGAGGTTACCCTGTGAAGAAGTAGAGCAGATGGAATTAGTTCCACTTGACAGCTAAGGGAACTTAGACCCAGACTGAGAAGGGAGGTGACTTGTCCTCAGGTCACCCATGCCGAAAGTGGCAGTTCCAGAGGGCTCCAGAGCAAAGCTGGGGGCACAGGCTGGTTTCCTCTCTTGTCTGTGTCTTCCATGTCTGTCTATGTTGGTGAAATCTGGTTAAAGAACCACCCCTAAATGGAAAGACACCCAAGTAGGGGCAGCTGGATGCAGTGTCAAAATGGAGAGGGCCACTTGATGGCTTTGCCTGCGTATGTATGAGCTCCGATTGGCAGCGTCTCTTCCCCTTCCTCCTCTGGCAGCAGCTCACTCCTCACGGGCAAGGGCTCCCCCATCCTGAATCCCCAGATCCCCAGAGGCTATCTTTCAATGTAGTAATAGGGGGCCCAGAGCGATTAGCAATATTTCAGAAAGCTCAGGGGAGATCATACATCTCCCCATGACAGGTCTGCCCAGACTAAATGAAATGTCATTTCTCTGCTTTTGGCTCGAATTCTGTCAGCTCAGTCTGGCTGTACTGCTTATCTTGGGCTGATCAGGAGCCCTGATTGGACCTTATATGCGTCCTTGACAAATAAAAATGAATTATTACTTAATAAATGCAATTGGTTTGGCAAATGCAGCCTTTCAGAGCATGGCCTCATGGAGCTCCAAAGAGCCTAACAATAGGGCTTCTCAAAAGGGGACTTGCCGGCTCAGCCAGGACCAACTCCAGCTGGGCCCCACTCTGAGGAAACAGTAAATGGTGGCCTTTGGAACATCTGACATCTCAACCTGAGGCTGAGAACCCGACATGGGGCAAAGTCCTCCAATTGCCAGCAGAGTACTGGGCATTCATTTCCTCCAGCGTGACATTGGATAGGTGTCAGGACTTAAGACATCCTCTTTAACCCTGGTGTCTTCATCTCTTAAAAAAGGTAATGGACCCTGGTTTGTCACTCTCCAAAGACTGTTAAGAGGAGTCAGTAATAATGGGGCTCCCGTGAGGGGTCACTGGGCTCCACGTACCTCGACGTTCTCACCTGTGAGTGGCACTACTGTTGGTTGCATTGTACAGAAGCTGAGAGTATCAGCAACTTGTTCAAGGTCACAGAGTTCACTTGAGAAGTGCAGAAGTTGGCATGAGCCTGCGTGGTAGAGTGGTTGCTGGAAGGCTGTGGGGTCACACCTGGCTTGGGTCTTGGCTCTACCCATCTGTAGCCCTGTAGCTCTGTGTAAGTCACACCCCGATGAGTCTCAGCTCCTTATGTGAAAAGTGGGGATCATAATTGTACCTACTTGTAAGGCTGTTATAAGCATGTTAGCTATTACTATAGTAGGGTTATTCTTGATGATTTATTTTGGGGCCAGTTACAATTGAAGAGATTACGGGGGTTAGGATAAGCATGAAGACAGGAACTGCAGCATCTCAAAAAAACATAGACAAGGGTCTCATTCGTGTTGAAGGTCGTATATTCATGTTTGGCTTGTTATAGGTAAGTGGGTGCAGAGTAGAGCCAGTCTCTGGTATGTAAATTATACCTCAATAAAGGCATTTAACAAAATAGAGCCAGTCTTTGCCCTCTTAGGAGCTTATAATAGTGGGCTACATGGTCATTAATCAAATAGTATGCTGTGACCATGAAAGAACAGTACAGAGTTCTATGAGAGTTTATGGCAGGAGAACCGCTTCTAGGCCGGGAGGTCAAGAAAGGTGCCTCCAGAGAGTTGATGCTGAGCTGGGATGGGAAGGAAGACAAGGGTGAACCAGGTGAATAGGGGATGAGAGGAAGGCTCTTGGCAGGGGGACTATCATGTGCAAAGGTCCTGAGGTACAGGGTCATTGGAAAGAGAGCAGATACGGCTATAGTGTCATGGCCTGAGATAAAACCAGGGAAGGAGGCTGGGCCTGGTTGTGCAAGGCTTTGTAGGCAAAGGAAAGGAATTGAACCCCTACTCCTGTGTTTCCCACTGTGGGGCCCAGCTCTTCTCCTCTGGCTGGGACATGTTTGCTATCGACCATGGTGTCCAGTGGGGACTGAGAGAAATGTCAAGGGCAATGTGTGTCCTGGGGTATCAGCTTTGTGAGTTGAGCCTCTCTTTGTCCTCTGGAAACCCACTGGCAGACCATCTGTGGGCCCAGCCAGGCCTGGTGCTATTCAGCAGCTGTTCCCTAGCTGGGAAGAGGCTTTTAGCTTTAATAAAAAGGGAGTAGAGATAAGAAGACCGCCTGGGCAGGGAGGGTAGCAGTGACAGGATGATTTAAATGGCCTCTCCAGTGTCATTTCTTCTGTGCAGACATCATAAATCAGATTAGCATTGGGCTCTGGCGGGGAGGCGTGAAGGAAAAGGGGCCTGAGGGAGAAGGAGCAGGGCTGTGACTCTGGGTCCTCCTGGGACCACCTCAGAGCTGGTGGGAACAGCTCTCGGGGGTGCGAGGTTATGTATTCCTGACCCACAGCCTCCTATTCCTGCTCTTTGGAGAAGGGGAAGTTGGGATGGCCTCACAACCACCCTAACTCTCCAGCCCATCTTCAGCTTTGGGAGAGAATGAAGAGAATGGGGAAGAGAAGGGTTAGGGAGGAGTGGAGGGCAGGGGTCGAGAGTGGGAGTTACAGGCTTCAGGATTGCTGGAAGCAGTTGTTCTACCTTGTTCTATGTTATGGTCATCTTGGGAACTCTAAAACAAATGCTGATGCCTGGGGACCACCTCTAACACTTCCGAGTTCTCGGCGATCCTAACGTGTGGCTGAAGTTGAGGAGAACTGGATTAGAACTCAGCTTCTGTCTTAAACTCAACAACTGTACAATCACAAGCCATCACTCCCACCAGGACCTCTCAGGCCCACCCAGCACCGCTGGCCTTCCTCTTGAAAGTGACCAGATTGAGGGGCCAGGGTCGAAGTCTATGAGATAGGTGTTCATGTGTTGTAACTCCCACCTGCCTCCTTCTCTTTCAGGTCTCACGCTACCTGGGCAAGATATACAGCGAGATGATCTTCGTCAATGGCTTTGTGCACTGCGACCCCCACCCCGGCAATGTGCTGGTGCGGAAGCACCCGGGCACAGGAAAGGCAGAGGTTGTCCTGCTGGACCACGGGCTCTACCAGGTAGAAGAGGCCTTTTTCATCTAGCCGGTCCAGGCTCTGGTCCTGGGATCAGAGCTTGCTGATCTCCTGATCTGCCACAGAAACAGGAAGCAGATACCCAGGGCAGATGGCGAGGGCCCGCCCTTCCCCTAGAGCTGTCATTCTGTGTAAGTCACATCGTATGAGCTCGCTCCAGTCGAGTGAGATTAGTAATGCCTCCTTTGCAAGCTGCTGTGGGGAGGAGATGGGGATATGCCTGGGCACGTGCAGGTGCTTTGTCGGCTATGAAAACCTTGCTTCCCAGGGAAGCCCAGGCCAGCTCACTGGGAAATGAGCTGCCCTTGGATGAACTAGGAATTCAGGGTAAGGGGGCAACTCAGTCCCAGGGAGTAGGTGATGTGTACTGGGAAAGAGGGTCAGGAACTGATGGGGCTGGATGCCTCCAGACTCTGTCCTCTGGAATTTGGGACTCATATGGTTCAGATGAGCCATGGGCTTCTGCCTGGAAATTGGGAAGTTCACTGCCAATCCGGGACCCAGGGCCTATCTTGAGTTCATGGCAGATGGTCCTGGGGAGGTTTCCCCAATGCTCTCTTACTCTTCCCCTCAGGGCCCTGATCCCACCTCCCGAAATCTTGGCCTCCTTTGAAAGACTTAGTGACAGGGACGTCTGGGTGGCTCAGTCGGTTAAGTGTCCGACTTTGGCTCAGGTCATGATCTCATGGTTCGTGGGTTCGAGCCCCGCATCGGGCTCTGTGCTGACAGCTAGCTCAGAGCCTGGAGCCTGTTTCAGATTCTGTGTCTCCCTCTCTCTCTGACCCTCCCCTGCTCACACTGTCTCTCTCTCTCTCAGAAATAAATAAAACATTAAAAAAAAAAAGAAAGACTTAGTGACATTGGGTGCATTAATTTGAGGTAGGCTAGCTGCTGTCACACACAGCCCCCCAAATAAATAATGGCCCAGACACAGGAGACATTGAATTGCTTGCTTACATACCTGTTGTCTCGGGTAGGCAGAGGAGTCTGAAGGCAGGGACTGACTGAGGCTCTACCCTCTAGGCTTCCCTGGGGGGTGTCTCATCATCCTCCAGCAGCAGGGGTAGGGGCTCAGAGCAGCATCCGTGGGAGAGTTTTCAGGAGCTGATGTGGGATTTCTGCTGCATTCCATCCGTCGGAGCTCAGGCAGAGGGCCACACCCAACTAGGATGGAGGTGGGGAATGTGATTTTAGTGGGCAAATGGTAGCTTCTGGCACTCCAGACCACAGCAGGCCAGGTAGTAGCTTTCAACCTGGGCCTTTAGGGATGGTGGAACTTTGGGAAAGAAGTGGATGTTATGCAGGAGTCCCCAGTCTTCATCTGACCCCCTTCACAGTGATCATACCAGCCAGGGTCTAGGTCTTCCATGGGGAAAGGAGGCTCAGGTCCTGTCACATTGTACCCACCCCCCCGCAGGTGCTCACAGAGGAGTTCCGGCTGAATTACTGCCGCCTCTGGCAGTCACTGATCTGGACTGACATGAAGAAAGTGAAGAAGTACAGCCAGCGCCTGGGAGCCGGGGACCTCTACCCCTTGTTTGCCTGCATGCTGACGGCCCGGTCTTGGGACTCGGTCAACAGGGGCATCAGCCAAGCTCCGGTCACCGCCACTGAGGTAGGTGGTCCCCTCCCAGCCCTGTCTTCTCCTGAATACAAGGGGTGGGGCCAGGGATGGCCTTTGGACCCCTGCCAACCCAGGGCCTGAGGCTGTGGCCTGGTGGGTGGTGGCAGTGGGCTATGGGCAGCACTGGAGATACACCGGAGGAGAAGCCGCAGCCCTGGATACAAGGAGGGAGAGGGAATGGTGTCGCACTGTATCCCTCCTGGCCTTATCAACCTTGGTATCTTGACTTTATAACCCAGACTGCTGTGGCTTTTGCTCCACACACTCACATGATAGTTCAGGCTTCCACCAAGTTCTCCTCCAAGACTTGTAGGAATCCCCAGGGACTGTCTCATCATAAGTCTGGTTCCACTTGCGCCGCCTCCTGCTGGGGATGGCCTCCCATCTTGAGCTTCCTGTAGGGCTCCCTAATGGGGAGAGTGCCTCAGTTCCTCACGTGGCCGCTCGTCCCATTGTTCTCCCTGAGTGTGTAGCGAAACAGCTTTGTGGTTCATTTTTCTATTGGATCTAGATGAGACTCGCATGGAGTCTGGGTTGAGACTGGTCCTAGGAACCCCTCCTCCCCGTACTCATTGCCACCTCCCTCCCCGGCTTCTCATTCTCTCATGGAGTTGGCTTCTTTCTGCCCCGTCAGTTGGCTGGACCCGTGCGCACTTGCCCATAGCCATGTGGGGATGGGCTTGTGCAGCCAGGTAGACCTGGGTTCCAGTTCCACATCCTGCTCTTCCTGGTGGCATGACCTTGGATGGTTCTCTCCACCTCTTGGAGACTCACAGTCCTCCCTGTAAGCTGCCTTGTGATGGGGGCCTTTAGGAATGGCTGCACGGAATCTCAAGTGACCACCTCTCCCGTCTCTTGGCTCTGCTTTCCTGCAAACTGACACCATTCCCCAGCAAGCTTGGTGGTGATGATGACGGGCAGCTGCCTTGGGCTTACATGGCTTTAAAGCTCATTATCTTGGAAGTGAGGCCATCTCCTTCCTTTGTTAAACACGGATGATCATTTCAGGGATGCTTTATTGATAATGTATGTAAAGTGCCCACCCAGAGCTCCTGAAGTTTGTTCATTGAACAAACATTTGTTTTTGCTGGAACCCGAACTAGGTGCTGGGGATCCAATGATGAACAGACAGGCTTTCCATGCAATTTGCACTGTGGTTGAGGGAGACAGTAAACATGTGAACAAACAGGTAAATGGAACAGTTGCAGGTGCAGGTGTGGGAGGCAACCGGTGGGGTGAGTAATGGGGGTGCTGTAGACTGGGCGCTCAGAGATCTTTCTGGGAGCTGACATCTGAATTCTGGAGGACCAGGAAGGCAGCAGCCAAGGCAGAACTTAGAGAAAGCATTCCCGGCAGAGGGCACACAATGCCACAGAGCAGGGGTAGAAAGCATCAGCAGGCCCGGAGTGTGCTGGAGGTGGGTGCTGGAATGGGAAGAATTTGGGGGTGCTGGGCAGAGAGCATCATACAGGGCCTCGTAAGCTGTGGGGAGAGGTTTGGATTCGTTCTCAGTACAAAGGAAAGCGTTTGACGGGTTCCAAGCAAGAGAAGGGTGTGCTCAGCGTTGTTACTTTAAGTACCTCTCCAGACAGGGCAAGATGAGCATTGGGGCAGTTAGTCAGGAGGCTGGAGGTGATGGGGGCAGAGACCACGCTAACAGCAGCAGAGGTGGATGGAAGAAGGAGAGAAGGTGGTGTTTTGGATGGAAGTTTGAGAGGCCTTTCTGTCAACTTGGGTGTGGAGAGGAGGCAAAGGGAGGAGTCAGAGTTGCATCCCAGTGTGCTAGGATGTGGTGTAGGGTAGGGAGTGGGGCCACTTCCTGGCACAGGGAAGAGTGGGAAGGACATAGCTGGGGGGCAGGAGCCAGTATTTAGAGCATTCAGATAGAGGCCTCATGGGCAGCCAAGCTTGGATCTCCAGGAACAGGTTCAGGCTCAAAATATAAATTTGGGAGTTCTCAGGGTATACTTGGTATTTAAAGCCTCAGAAATGGACAAGATTGCATGGCACACAGTAGGTACTTGGTATATGATATGTGTGTGTGTGTGTGTGTGTGTGTTTGTGTTTTTAATGTTTTGTTTGATTTTGAGAGACAGAGCGTGAGCAGGGGAGAGTCAGAGAGAGAGAGGGAGACCCAGAATCCGAAGCAGGCTCCAGGCTCTGAGCTGTCAGCACAGAGCCTGATGTGGGGCTCCAACCTACAAGCTGTCAGATCATGACCTGAGCTAAAGTCGGACGCTCATCCGACTGAGCCACCCAGGTGCCCCTGTTTTTTTCTTAATTAAAAAAAAGTTTCTTTTTAAATTTTTGAGAGAGAGACAGAGACAGAGACAGAGGTTGAGTGGGGAAGGGGCAGAGAGAAAGGGAGACACAGAATGTGAAGCAAGTTCCAGGCTCTGAGCTGTCAGCACAGAGCCCTATGCAGGGCTTGAACTCATGAACCATGGGATCATGACCTGAACCAAAGTTGGACACTTAACCTACTGAGCTGCCCAGGTGCCCCGATACGTGTTTTTATGAACTACTCACTTATGAAGACCCAGCATGAATGCTTCTGTATTAGTCTGCTTGGATTGCCTTAGAAGAATACCACTGACAAGGTGGCTTGAGCAACAGAAATGTATTTTCTCACAGTTCTGGAGGCTGGAAGTCCAAGATCAAGGTATCATCAGGGTTGGTTTCTGGTGCTGCCTCTCTTCCTGGTTTGCAGACAGCTGCCTTCTTGCCGTAACCTCACATGGCCTTTCTTCCATGTGAACATGCTCCTGGCTTCCCTTCCTCTTCTCCGAGGGACATCAGTCCTATTGGGTTAGAATATGAAGTCACACTTTACCCTTATGAAGTCACTTAATTTTGATGCCCTCTTTAAAGGCCTCGTCTCCAGCTACAGTCACACTGGGGTTAGGACTTCAAGATATTGATTTTGGACACAATTGAGTCCATAGCACCAGCCAAGAGGCCTCTCCTCATCACCTTTGCCTGAAGTGGCCCCTTAATACTCGTATGATTCATGCGCCGCACCTTCGACTCTAAGAGTGGCTGTTTGTATACTTCTGTGAGTTCTCCAACTAGGTGGTGAGTACCTGGAGGGCAAGAATCCTTTCTTGCACATCTTTTTATAAAGTCCCTGCTGTCCTGGGACCACATCTAAGAGAGGTGTTGGTGTAGGTTCTGGAGACATGGACACCATTTCCTCACTTTGGACAAAAATGCAGAGGGAGAATAAACTTTGCTGCCCCAGACCAGCCAGCCCCAGCCCAGTCTCTGAGATGTAAGGGCTCTGTTTTTCTGAGTCTAGTCTTATTGAGAATGAGGGTAACTTTCAACATTGTGTCAGGGTAGATGTTTTTCTAACTAAAATCAGCTTAAACATTTAGGCATTTGTTTTCTTCATAACAAGAAGCCTGGAGATGGAGGGGGTGGGTATGGGTCCAGGTTGGTTAATTGAGCAGATCAGCAGTTCAGGGTTCTGGGCTGACTGTCAGGGCTCTAAGATGATTGTGGCAGTTACAGGCTTCACACCTTTATACCCTGATTGATGTCCAGAGGTGAGAATTAGGGGTCATTCCTTCTCATATATTGTTTTTTAACAAGAAAACCTTTCTCAGAAGGGTTCAACAGACTCCCCCCTAGGTCTCATTGGCCAGAATTGTGTCTCGTGTCCATGCCTGAGCCAATCACTTGGCAGAGGCATTCCACCCAGGGCCCACCTTGGCTGAGATTAATCAAGATCCCTGCCCTGGAGTTAGGGAGGAGCTCACCTCCCTGAAGAACACAGCCCCAGGGGTCAAGTGAACAAAAATGAGGTTCTTTTGAGAAAGGAGAATGAGGAATGGCTAGTGGGTAGGCACCCAACACGGTCTACTGCAGATACTCACCATCAGGATAGTCCAAGCTGGAAGAGGTGCCCCCTAGAGGGAGCTTGGGTAGGTGCAGGTGCGCTGAGAGGGGCTGAGAAGGGCTGTCTCCAGGTCGGTCCCCACCTTGCTGAGGGGTCCCTGTGGTGAGCAAGGCCTTGGTCTGGCCTTAGCCCTTGGGCAGGTGGCCTGCAGCCATGGTGGGAGGCAGTGGGGAGACAGACAGCCTCAGTGTCTGGCTTGGTGTTGAGATGTTCCAGTCTGATAGCTCCTGCCTGAGGGACATTTCGAGTTACACAGCAACTCAGTTATCAGCAGTGCACACGTGTTCTGGAAAGGACCGAGAGTCCTGCTTCTGCTGCAGAAGGAGGCTGCGTGGGGAAGCCTTTGGCAGTGCTGCTGCGCCCCTTGTTGTGACGTGGATTAGCACCAAGCGACTCCCTGATCCTTATCTCTGCTGTCCCTCTCAGTCAGGCTGAGAGGTGGGCGCAGAGTGTATTAGCATTCCCAGTTTTTAGGTGAGGATGCAGGGTTACAAGAGATGAAAGGACTTGCCCAGGGTCAGGGTCCCCGCTGTGAGATAAGAGGAGGCAGAGCCTGGTGAAGGTGGCCTGTGGTTCCAACCCTGACTCACAACTTACTAGCTGTGACCTGCAGGCAGGTTGCTAACTTCTCAGTGCCTTGGTTTCCTTTTCTCAAATGGGGGTGATATACTTACCTGATAGGGTCATTGTGAGGATTACATGAGTTAATGCCTGCAGACATTTTCTCTGGAGATTGAGAAGAGGTCTGAAGTGCACCGGCATGGCATGCTCGGGGCTCTGGCTGGGGGCAGGTATTTGCGCAGAGCCCTGCAAGAGTTCAGGGGCAGGGAAGGAAGCCAGACCTCACACTCAGACACCAGGGTGGGGTAAGTCCTGGCTCCTGTTCTTTGGGCATCAGGACCTCAAGGAATGAGTGGGGAGTGGGGCTCTGGGTAGGTCTGGTGGGGCACGAGTCAGGCAGCATATAGAGCAAGACTTTGGAGTTGGGTTGGGGTCGGGAGCTCAGATCTATGAACTGCAGCAGCCTGGGCTTGGTGGAAGGGATGGGGGACATGACTCAGCTGGCACCAGCTTCCAGGCTACTTCCAGGCCTGTCATCAAATTGGTGGCCAGGGAGAAAAGCCTTGGTTCACCTCACACGGGCGAACCCCTGGGCCAAGAGGCTAGCTAACTCCAGTCTCATCAAATGGTTGATGATGAAGTTGACTTCCTGCCCCAGTCAGTACTGGTTCATGAGCTTGGAGGAGGGGTGTTGGTGACCTTGGGGAGCCAAGATGGCAGAGGTCCTGTTGTTGTGCTCCTGTACTGCGTCCGGTGCTTGGCCAGAAGTTGGGGTGAGACATCGCTTCCAGGTTTGTCAGACTACAAAGCCCCTTGTGTTAAGCTTCCCTCTGGGGAGGTCCTGGTGGCATCAAGGCAGCCAGCTACATGCTGGAAGCTCCCTTCTAGAGCCTCCTTGAAGCCCCTCAGCCATAGGCACCTACCACCCTGGGCCCTACTTCCCATACCAACTCTCCATGTCTGTCTGCCTGTCACTGCTTCAGGACTCAGAGATCCGCAACAACGCGGCCAACTACCTCCCCCAGATTAGCCAGCTCCTCAACCACGTGCCTCACCAGATGCTGCTCATCTTCAAGACCAATGACTTGCTCCGTGGGATTGAGGCCGCCCTGGGCACCCGGGCCAGTGCCAGCTCCTTCCTCAACATGTCACGGTGCTGCATCAGAGCGCTGGCTGCGTGAGTGTGGGCTCTGGCCTCTCCTTCCATCCCAGCTCCCTGGCCTGCCCCGGCCGTCTCCTTCGCCTCCGCTTTCTCCCACCAGTGCCCAGGGCCTTACCTGAGCTCCCTAGTCTGCACCTGTCCTTGAAAAGTTAGGGGCAGGAGACTGCTCCAGTGAATTCATTGATTCCGGGCTGTGTTTTGGGGTGGTCCAGAGGGTCATCTGTACTTGTAAAATACGTGAATTCTAGGACCTCACCTTCCTAGTCAGCCTTTCCAGGCAACTCTTACCTTCCATAAAGTTTGAGATGTTTTCTGAGAGTCTCAGTCCCATCCAAATGTCCCCTGGGCTTGGAATCAGGACACCCTGATGCATGTATCCCATCTCTAACTGGTCCTGGGACCTGTCCCCGCAGGATTGGCTAGGAAGCAAGGCCAGTGTTCTTTCCCTGCACATGTGGCCCTGACTCAGGAAAGTGTTGCCAGCAGGCTCACTTGGGATATCAGGTCTTTTTAGATGCCTCAGTGCCCTTGGAGTGTTGGTGAGGGAGGGAAGGTGCTTCCTCGGGGAGGTATTGCTAGAAAAGTGAGGGTTCTAGGCCCTTCTCCCTGCATGTGCACATACATGGGAAGGGCCATGCTCTGGCTGAATCTTCTCTTCTGAGAGAGGAGGCCTAGACTGGTGACAACTCCCATCCAGCCAGTGTAGGGAATGGGTCATTTTGCACACCGACAAAGGGAGTGTTGGCCACATACATCATGCACCCACGATCAGATATTGAATTAGATTATAGCAATAGACTGCACACAGAAAGGGCTGAGCATGATTTATTCTTCCTTTGACGGTTCTGGGAACCAAGTCTTGGAGGGGTCATTATCATGACACCAGTTTTTGTCATGTCCTTCTGTTAGTGCAGAAGGGATTGAGCTGGGCTGAATCCATACTGGCCTCAGCCTCTCAGGGCCACCTGACCTAGTTTCCAGGTAATTCAGTGCTTTTGTTTACCCCACTTATCTGGAAAGCTCCTTTGGAGTAGTTGAGTCCCTCTGGTCGCTGGGGGACAGGGCTATGATCACACAGCCTGGAGTTATCTACCAGGGCGGGGGCCTGGTCAGTTGGCTAAGCCACGATCTTTTGTTGTTCTAAGTGATACTGAGTTCTTGCCTCTTTACCTCTTGTTCTCTCCTCCCTCCTTGTCTGTCCCACAGGCACAAGAAGAAGAATCCGTGTTCATCCTTCAGAAGGGCCCGGATCTATTTCAGCGAGGCCTTTGGCTTATGGCAGATCAGCCTTCATGAACTGGTTCTGCATGTGAAGGGCTGGAAGCTGGCCAGCTGGGTCTTGGCCTTGCTTTGCTGGCTGTTGCCCACTCCACACTGAGTGCACTTGCTGTCCCCTTTCCCTTTCCAGTGTGACTCTGTGCTGGGCAAGTGGACTTCTCACCCCTCACTCCTCTGTCCTGTCTCCACGCAGGTGCCCTGTTTCTGTCACATGGTGGCCTGGGGCCCCATGGTCATTGTCACTGGCACTACACACCTCTGGAATCCCTCTCCTGTGCCGGAGCCCTTGTCTCTGGGCCCACAAGTTGTCCCATGCAGTAGGCTTCTCCCCTTGTCCAGGGAGAAGCCACAACAGTGTTTCCCACTCTAGGTGGGTGCCGTGGGGCTGGATGTCACCTTACTTCCAGTAACGACTCCTGTTGTCAGGATGGACTATGAATCCCACGGACTTCCTACATGAACTCCTACATTTAACTTGTGGGCACTTTGATTTTGCTGGAAGAGAGCACAGTTTCTGATCTTGCTGGGAACAGATTCCCTCTCCGTGTCCTGTCACTCCCCAGAGGTGTTTTACCTGAGCAAGGTGGCTCGGCGTCCGGGGCATGAGTTCACTGCTGTCGCGGTGACCCCTTTGCTGTTTTATGTACTGTGGTTCAATAAAAACCCCTTCAGGGTTGCAGGGAAGGGCTTCGTTGGTGGGATTTTTATTCCAGGTTGGGGGTGAATCCACACTGGCCGTTAGGTAAGACTGGACCTGGGCGCCGTGTGCCACCGTGTTCTGCTTGGCATATTGCCTCTGTCACCCTTCCAGCCTTTCCCTGTGTGGCCACTTCCTGCCCCATCTAGGCTTTTCTTACCTTCTAAGACTCTGAGGTTTTGTTCAGAGGAGTTAAGAAGCCCCAAGGCCAGGAACTCAGAGGCTCAGCTGAAACTTCTGCCTTTGGTTTCTCTGGCTTCTCCACCTGCTTTGTTCTACTAATTACATCCTCACTTAGCCCTTTGGCTCATCATTTGATGCCCTCCGTCCTGAAGACTGTAGTGTAAGCCTCAGTCAGTGTGGCTAGAGGTCCACCCTCCTTGTCTCCTGTCTGGACTGCATGCTTCCAGCTGTTGCCCACAGCTAGGGCTGCCCCGCCCCTCAGTCATCTGCTCCTGTTTCTGGGTCGTCCCCAAAGTCCTGTCTAACTCCAGGTCCCTGAGAGACCCCACATTCGGCAGGTCTTACTTTTACCTGTGAGCACCTGTGCTCACTGACAGTAATTGTGTTTGAGTGTCTCTGATCTTACTTCGCCCCATTCACAGGGGCAGAAAACCCCTGAATTCAAGCCTCGTCTTCTCTTTATTCATAATACAACAAGCAGGTTTTCCACTGACCAGAGATGATTTGCAATCCCTTTATTTCCTGAAAGAATTAATTGTTCTTAGTGACCAGTTGGATGCACCCAGGGACCTGAGAGAATAATTTGCAAGATCTGTTATTAATCATGAGGATGCATGCTGCATATTATATTTTATGGTGTCTTTTATAGCCACTGAAGTAAATATAAATGTCCTTTTGTTCAAGGTAATGGTTACTTGCTTCTCACTTTTAGTTTAATGGTTGGCTCCCTGCTGCCCTGGTATCTAAAACATGAGCATGTTGCCAGTGGGCCCAGGACCCCGAACAATCACCCAGGGAGAGTAGAGAATCTGGGAGAGTTTGGGGTATAAGGAAGTTTGAAAGTAGGAGGAAAGTTGGCTGATGATGATTGAGTACCTTCCAGGGGGAGAGACCATGCTAGGCTCTTTGTAAATAAATTACATCATTAAATAGTCCCATCAGCTCTATGAGAGGGAGACGCCATTAGTCTTATCTTACAGAGATGGGGGCCAAGACTCAGAGAGGTTTACTGACTTCCCTAAAGTCACATAGCTGCTAAATGGTGGTCCACAGTGCTGTAGCTCTAATCACACTCACCTTTGGCCTGTCATACGTGCCTGAATTGAGTCTCAAAAACTTTGATCTCAGAGGGAATTGGATGTTCAGTTGAGGTAGAAGAGTCCAGCATGTTCCCTCAGGCCTAAGGCAGGGTGGACCTGGACCGCTGTAGCCTGCCTGCAGTTCTGACACTGACCACCCAGAGCTAGTGCAGAGGCCAAAGGCTTAAGGCCTAGAGCCCATAAGACTCATGTCAGACTCAAGCTGCAGGTTTGGGGCTCCGCCAGCCACATGCACTTCTGACCGGCTGACTACAAATTTGGGCGACCCCATACCCACTCCCCACCCCCCCAAATTCTGTAATTTACTAGAATGACTCACAGAACTCAGGAAAGCAATCTACTTGTGATTACAGTTTTATTATAAAGGATACAAATCAGGAGCAGCCAAATGAAGTGACATGTAAGACAAGGGCTAGAAGGATCCTGAATGCGGAACTGCTGCGTCCTCTCCCGTGGGGTCAGGCACATCACCCTCTCAGCATATCCGTGTGTTCACTGAGCTTCAGTGTGCAGAGTTTTTATCAGGGTTTCCTTTCATAGACACAATTGAATCATTGATCACATGATTGAACTCAGTCTCCAGCCCTCGCTTCTCCCTACCACCCCCGGAGAAGATGGGCTGATCTCACCACCATCCTGGGCCATCTAGTAGAAACCCAGAGGTACACTCTGAAAAACAAGGATGCTCCCATCACTGAGAAATTCCAAGGAGTTACAGTTATCTCCCAGAAGCCAGGGACAAAGACCAGACAGATTCTTTATTATATAATAACTACTCTGGTGTCTTGTCCTATGCCCTTGGCCCAAGGTATGTCTTTGTCGACTGACCACTGGCCTGTGTTCCTGCTTGGCCTGGGTAGGGCCATATCTGGAGACCAGAACTGTCGGAGATGGTTCTCTCTATCTCTATTCTGTAGTTCAGAGATAGCGTGGCTGAGCTGCTATGTGGGACCTTGCTCTGATCCCTTCTCTGGCCTGTGGAACTTGCTGTGAATTGATTTGGGTTTGATGCTTCCCAGTAAGATCCTGTGACGTTTTTCTCCCAGCAGTGACAATATTTCAGGAAATCACCAGCTTACTCTGAAGAGTGTTTTACCTTTTAACACTGAAATTATTCGGTTTAGGTGTTGGATTCCTTGATTTGGGCAACATGGATCTTTCCTTCTCCTTCCTCTTTTCAGGTGGAGTAGACAGAAATTCCAACTCTATGGCCGTGTGGTATACAGCCTCTCAAGTATGTGCTCAGTTCATAGCAGGCTTAGAATCCTGGCTTGTAGTCAGTGCTAAATAAACATGAAAGTTATTTTTTTTTTTTAATTTTTGAAAGAGGGAGAGAGACAGAGACAGAATCTGAAACAGGCTCCAGGATCTGAGCTGTCAGCACAGAGCCTGACATGGGGCTCGAACTCATGAACCATTAGATTATGACCTGAGCCAAAGTTGGACGCTTGATCGACTGAGCCATCCAGGCGCCCAGCATGCAAGTATTTAGAATCTCAGAATGCTTTATCTTCAGAGCTCCTGAAATATGTATATTAAAAATAAACTACAAGTGCTGTTCATTCCCCCCCTCCCCACCCCCCCCAAGGAATGTTGCCTTGTTCGATGGCCAGGTTAATTTCCACAGAGCTCCGAGCCTGGTCCCAGGCCTCCAAGAATGTGAATAGTCAATGAGTGACCTCTCAGAAAGCCAGAATGGCTCCTAGAGGCACCTGGGAAAGTCCTAGGGGCAGGACTCATTGGGAGGCTGAGACTTACCCTCAGTGTAAGCAACTGAGAGAAGAGGTAAATGGAGCCATGCAGGTAACACTCGGGGCTTATGTAGTTTTCAGGTATAGATGTGAGGGGCTGGGGTCTAAAAGTTGGGACCTGGTAAGGGGTCAAGATCTTAATAGGCAAGACAAACAAGGCCACAGGGAGTGGTGTGTTCTTTGCAGCCAGTTCTTTGCAGTTCTTTGCATTCCTTTTGCAATGGTGGTGGTGGTTGGGCTGGATCAGGAGGCCCTGTATTCAGCAAGAGGCCTTGAATGCCAGGCACCCTGGTACCCACCGCTTACAGGTAACAGGCTGAAGGGAAACTGCAGGGGGCCCAGTCTCCCCAGCCTTAAATCTATAAACATTTTGGTAAAAGCTCATTTGTTCAAAAAGGCTGTTCTCACCTCGTCTCTTCCCTCCTTCCTTCCTGTAAAGTAAAGCCTCTTATGAAGCTGCACAGACTGGCTCAGCGCTCTCTCCTGTTTTAGAGGAAAGATGAGGTCAGTCCTCAGCAGAGTAAATATTAAACCTTGGGTTAGCGTGATGTCCATTTTCCTGCGGTGAGTGCCTCCTGGCCTGCTTTCTCTGGAGGCTGCCTCAGCCCTGCCATCAGCCAGGTCACCGTGCCCCTGGCGGGCACTGCTGGGAGCAGAAAACCCTCAGCTCAGTTCTGTCTTCAGCTTAATAGTTGCAGAGTTCTGCTGATGTTTCTTCCTGTTTTTCTTTTTCCCATGTGTGAGAGGCAAGGCAAGGCTATTAAGACTAGTGAAGTGCTGGGTAGGAAGCCCTTGACCTCTGCCATTTCAGCTCCCATGGCTTCATCTCCTCTCCCTGCACTTTCATGCTAGAGCAGCGAGTCTCAAAATTGTGTGTAAGAACCGCTAGCCCGGGTTCTTGTTGGAACATAAGACTCTGACTCAGTGGGTTTGAGTGAGACCTGAGGGTCTGCATTCCTATCAAGCTCCCAGGGGCTACTGGTCCAAAGTGCTCACTTGGAGCTGCAAGAACCTAGATGGTTCTGAAGGTGCGGTTCTGCCCCACGTGGTTCTCCTCAGCATAACCCGGGAGCTTGTTGGAAGCTTAAATTCTCAGATGCTACCCCAGATCTGCTGAATCAGAAACTCCAGGGTGGGGCCCAGCAGTCTGTTTTAATAAGCCCTCCAGAGAATACTGAGGCACCTGCTCATGGTTGAAATCTCAGGTGTATAGTTCTCAACCCTACCTGCATATTGGGATCACCAGGAGAGCTTTGAATGCCCAAGATTCTGATTGAATTGGTTTGAATGAGGGCCAGACATTTTTTATTGTTTTTTGTATTGTTTTTATTATTTAACAAATTTCTATTGTTTATTTTTGAAAAAGCATGAGTGAAGGAGGGGCAGAGAGAGACAGAGGAGCACAGAGGATCTGAAGTGGGCTCTGTGCTGACAGCAGATACGGCGCTTAAACTCACCTCAAGATCATGACCTGAGCTGAAGTCAGACACTTAACCGACTGAGCCACGCAGGTGCCCTTTGTACTGTTTTTAACTTATGATTTTGAAATTACTTTAGATTTACAGTAGAGTTGCAAAGATACTACACAGAGTATATATACTATACAGAGAGACTCTTTACCTAGCTTTCTCTGATGTTGACATCTTACGTACCCATGGCACCTTTATTAACACTAAGTAGAAAACGTTAGTACTATACTGTTGACTAATTCAGAGTTTGTCCATTTCCTACTCATGTGCTCTCGATGCTCCAGGATCCAATCCAAGATATCACATTACGTTCACTTGTCGTGTCTCCTTAGTGCGCTTTGTGACCCTTCCTCACACTTCCTCGTTTTTCATGACCTCAATGCTTTGCAGGAGTGTTGGTCAGGTATTTTGTAGAATGTCTCTTGATTTTGTCTTGTCTGATGTTTTCTTTGATTAGATTGAAGTTATGGGTTTGGGGAAGGATACCCCAGAGGGGAAGTGCCCTTTTCATCACATCCTATCCAGGGAAACATGATATGGACATGGCTACTTACTGGCTTTGTTCTGTTAAGTCCCCCAACAGGTGGGCATTACGCATAGTCTGTTTGACATTAAGAGAGGGCTGGCTCTTTCCAAATTAGAAGGCTCCCAAGCAGATATGCCAGCTATGCCAGCTCGAGGTGATAAAAACGGCAGCAGTGTGGTGGTGTTTTTAGTGTTTACATTCACCACAAACTAACGCCTGAGGCATACACACAAGTGGAATATGACAAATGGGTGTGACATCAGAAGCACAAACATTGAGCCCCATCTCCCATAAGATAGGCCTGGCGCGAGGTGTTTTGTTTTCCAGATATAGTTGCCGTTCTAGAAACAAGTCACCAGTGGGGAGTTGGCAGGGAACCCTAAGGTCAGTCCCCCTGAGCACTGAGCCTGGTGCCCTCTGCACAAGCCTGAACTGGCGGCCAGTGCCCAGAGAGGCAGGTCAGTCTCACCTATTATTATTTTGTTGATACATTTTATTATCGGCCCTCATGGCAGACGCCATTCCCAACCCCTTTAGCTTTTACCTGCCCTCTAATTGAGAAGCTGAGGAGGTGAGGTCTTATTTTCCCAGCCTCCCTTGTAGTCAGAGGTGGCACAGGACATGAGAGGGGAAGGCTTCTGGGAAGTTTTTATTTAGAAATTGATAGGAACACTTGGGGTGCTCAGTCGGTTGAGTGTCCGATTTCAGCTCAGGTCATGATCTCACAGTTTGTGAGTTCGAGCCCCAAATCAGGCTCTGTGCTAACAGCTCAGAGCCTGGAGCCTGCTTTGGATTCTGTGTCTTCCTCTCTCTGTTCCTCCCCTGTTCGCACTCTGTATCTCTCAAAAAAAAAAAAAAAAAAATTAACAAAAGTTAGAAATTGATAAGGGTATAGTTTTTTAGTGTGCCCTTCTCTGTTCCTTCTTGTGGGAGAGGTTAATATGTGGTTTTGGATATCTGGAACCATAGCAGCCATGTTGTGACTTTGAGGCAATAAGTACATGATTTATTTGGGCCCCTGTCATTTCCTGCTGAATGCTAGGCAGCCTCCCCAGGCATTTATGGATGTTGGAACAAATGACACACAAAAATTGAGGGATGTGAAGTAAAGTTTATAGCTTACGTGGTAACTAGCAGAAGGATTCCCCTGAGAGAAGGCTCAGATTTGGTCTGGAGTGAGATGTGAATGAGGCATTGTGGTGTAGGGGGTGGCTCTAGTCTTTCTTTCCTTTCTTTCCTTTCTTTCCTTCTTTCTTTCCTTCTTCCTGTCTGCCTTCCTTCCTGCCTATTTATTCTTGAGAAAGAGGGAGACAGAGCACAAGCCGGGGAGGGGTAGAGAGAGATGGAGACACAGAATCCGAAGCAGGCTCCAGGCTCAGAGCTGTCAGCACAGAGCCCGACTTGGGGCTCAAACCCACAAACCGTGAGATCATGACCTGAGCCCAAGTCAGACGCTTAGCTGACTGAGCCACCCAGGTGCCCCTGGTTTTTCTGAGGTCAAGACCAGGATGAGGGCTCCTGTATGTGGGCCGTGGTTTCCATAATTTGAATTTTTCCACCAGTATCAATGGAGGGAACATTTGGGCTTTCATATCAATTTTCCCAGACTTGTGCCAAAAGGGAAAGAGAAAGGTGGGGCTTGGAAGCTGTCAGAATAACATGAAAAATGGAGTCAGACTCCCTCTCCCCTAAGAAAATCCAGCAGGCTGAGGATAGCCCACCAGAAAGATGGAAGGAGCCTGGGTCTCCCATGACCCCCTGCTAAGGCCCCTTGCTAAGTGGTGAGTATGGTCATGTGCTTTGCAAGAATAAATACAATAAATATTTGTTAGAGAAATTAATGTGAATGGGGTTCTTTTAGAGTATGAGCAGGCCTTCTAGGGTTCTTTAATCAGATGCTCCCTACACCCATGCCTCAGGGTGGTGGACAATAGCCCCACATCATGTCACAGTGATCCTGACCACTGAGTGGCTTAAAACAACCCAAGTTTGTTATTTTATGTGTCTGGAGATTGGAAGTCCAAAAATCAGGGTATCAGACAGGCTGCATTCTTTCTGGAAGCTCTAGAGGAGGATTCTTCTCGTTTCTTGAAGCTGCCTGCATTTCTTGGCTCATGGCTGGATCACGTCTGCCTCTTCTTCCTTTGTCGTAGCTCTTTCTCTGGTTCTGACCCTCCTACATGCCTCTTATGAGTACCTTGTAACTACTTAGCACCCCCCCCCCCACCAATAATCCAGAAAGCTCTCCCCACCCGCAAGTCTTAATCATCCCTGCAAATAACTTCTGACTAACATGTAAGGTCACATTTACAAGTTCCAGGGAATAGAAAGTGCACATCTTTGGGGAGCGGGGGGATACTATGCTATCTACCACACCATTGAATTCTCTGGGTAGGCTTGGGAATCCTAAGGTAGGCTTTGTTCTGAGTAGAAGAATTAGTTATCAATAAATGATAAAATATTAGCAATAATAATAGCTAATTTTGAGCCCTGACCATGTGCTAGCCTTTTTGACTGGATTTGATTTCACTTAATTTACATGATAGCCCAATGAAGTTTAGGGGCCACTATTATCCCATTAGTACAGGTGAGTAAACTGAGGCACTAAGGTTTTAGGTTGCTTGCTAGAGGCACACAGGCAGTGAATGGTGGAGGCAGGCTTTGAACCAAGGTGGTCTGCAGCCAGAGTTTGGGCTCTCAACCACTGACTTTCCCTTGTCTTCTGTTAAGAGTAGACTATTTCCACCAAGACTGTTAAGAAGTTGGACCCTCCCTGGGGCACCTGGGTGGCTCAGTCGGTTAAGCGTTCGACTTCAGCTAAGGTCACGATCTCATGGTTTGTGGGTTTGAGCCCTACATCGGGCTCTGTGCTGACAGCTAGCTCAGAGCCTGGAGCCTGTCTTCGGATTCTATGTCTCCCTCTCTCTCTGACCCTCCCCTGCTATGCTGTCTCTATCTCTCTCTCAAAAATAAAATATTTAAAAAAAAAAGTTGGACCCTCCTTGCCTTCCCACAGACTCCTCATTATGGAGCCGGGTGGGGCGGGGACTCTCGCAGTTGGTTCATTTGGGTAGGGACACGCTATGAATAGTCATCTCTCTGTGGAGGGTAGGCCTGTGTGGCCCAGAGCTCAATTGGCCAACAGTGCCTCCAACACCAAGACCCTTAGGCCACTGTGGATACTGGGATATGCCCCCTTCTAGGGAAATCCTTGTAAGGGAGCTAACGATGGCAGAGATTGCACTGTGCTCTGTGGAAAGTAGGAATATAGAGGGGGGATCTGCCTTTTTTTTTTTTTTTTTTTTTTACCTTTCCTCTCCCACATATGCAGGGAGAGGTGACAAAAGATGGCAGAGGGGAGAAACCATCAATGTGGGGCATTTATTTTTATTTGTTTATTTTTAAAAATTTACATCCAAGTTAGCATATACTACAACAAGGATTTCAAGAGTAGATTGATGACCCTTATCCATTTGACATTTTTTTAAAAATTTTATTTATTGAGAAAGACAGCAAGAGAGAGTGTGGGGAAGGGGCAGAGAGAGGGGCGAGAGAGAATTCCAAGCAGGCTCCACACTGTCCACACAGAGCCCAATGCAAGGCTCGATCCCATCAACCGTGAGATCATGACCTGAGCTGAAATCAAGAGTCAGACACTTAACCAACTGAGCCACCCAGGCACCCCCAACCACCCCCAGCCACCCCCAATAGCACCCCCAGGGCCATTTTAATGAGCTGGTTAAAAGTGAGTTCTGCACTGTAACAGTTAATGTCTATAAGAATCTGATGGCAAAATGTGTCCAGAGCAGACTCGGAACTTCTTCCTACCTTTGGCCTGGACCAGGTTTTCTGGGCAGGGGCCAGTGTTCCCCATCCTGGGCAAGGAAGCTGGATGTAGGCCCATTGCCCTAGTTCTGCTACTAGTGGAAAGGCTGCTTTGGTCTTGGACCTTTTGCTTCCCCTGCTGTGAAATTTCCTGATTTTCCATAGGTTGCCCTTCTCAGAGGGCTATGCGGAATGTGAAGAGGCAGTGCTAGTGAAAGTGACAGGGAAAAGCAAACAGATAGCTAGCATGCACACAGATAGTTTATCTACCCAGCAAACCTTGCACTTGAACAGGACTCCCCTTCTCTGCGGGGACACCCATTCCTGCAAGTGTACTGATCCAGGATCTCTCACAAGCCATGGGAGTAGACAGATGGCCACCTCTCTGGATGCAGAGGTTGGTTCCCATAGGGGCTCGTGACCCAAAGGACCTTCCTGTGAATTCAGCCATAGAAATGGAGAAGGAATACCTTCCCACTGGTTGCTAAGCTCTATCTTGTCTGCCTCATCCTTTAAACCCCTAGATCAAGCCATTCCTGTAGGTCAGACCCATCCTTGATTTTTCAGTTACTTGAACCAACAACTCTGCCTCCCCTTTTCTGTGTAAGTTATTTTACATTGGGTATCTTATGTTTAACCAAAAGGGTCCATATCATTGCAGTTATTATCTTTAAGGGCCCTGGACTCATGTTTGGAAGCTGTGAAGAGCCTCAAGGAAGTCTGGAGGAAAATATAGACACATCCACAGAAAAAATAAAGAGACGATGGTAGACTGGACACTCCTCACACAACTGAACAAGAAGAAACAGGGTTAAATTACAGTAGGTTTTTATTGCCGTTGCTGCGACAATGAGAGTCTGGGCTACTAATTGGTTACTTTAAGTGCCCTTTTCTGGTCAAATCAACACAGAGACCCACGCCATTCTGGCTGGATGCCATTTGTGTGTATGTGCTTTTTATAGTAGTCATGCCTGTTTTCTGATGACCCATGGGGTTCTCGGAAGCTGGCTCTTTGGCTGAAATAGGCTTGATTTCTCTTATTGATTCTGCTAGTTGCTGTCCACAGGTCACCCCCAGAGAGCTGGCAGGAGCTCTTTCTTTAATCACATTGTTAGGTTGATAGAAACGTCCCTGGGAGCATTTAAGATAAAGACAGGTGTTCCCTGTAGACCTGAGAGCTGCACAGCCCAGTTCACGGAACTCGAGTTTAACCAGGGATAAGTGTAGGAACTGGACTCTGTGTGTGGAGGGTTCTGTCCCCGCTGCGCTCCCTAACGTCACAAGTCTGGGTGAACGAGATGAGGGCTCACATGAGGGTTGTTACCTCTCTCTCCATCTGGGTTGTGGGCTACCTAAACAGGCTGATCTGAATGTTTTACAGACGCCAGGCTCACCCATCTCCATGACCTTGCTCTTGTCCACTCTGCGTCTGCTGCTTTTCCTTATATCCAAGCCCCCTGCTTTCTGCTCATGATGGCACTCAAGCCCTACTTTGCTTAGGGAGCCTCCCAAGACCACTGTGCCCCTGTGGCTTCTTTCTCCTCCCAGTTCTGACCCTTCCCTCCATTTCCACCGTCCACACTTTTAATTATCTACCCGCTGTCTGCAGGTCTTGGAGGGGGAAGAGCACTTCTTTGTCTCCTCTCCATAGTAGGCCCTTCACTGATCATTGCGTGGCCACTTACACACACGTCAGTTCACGTGTATAGCATGTATTGCTTCAACACCGATTTACTGGAGAGGGAAGGGGGGAGACAAAATGCGACCTGTGGTCTCTCTGACAGAAGATGACCGTGGGTGAGGAGAGGCTATTGCTGGTAGAGGCAGTGGTGAGCTGGGAGTCTGTGGCCTGGGAGGAGAAAGGGATTTAAGCAACTCCTGGGGACCAGTGCTGCCAGTCAGCAGCTCTGCCTGAAAGCAAGATTGGGCAACACTATCTCTATGTTTTCTTTTGGGCCATTATTTCTCCAGATTTCCTTTTGACCAAAGGGCCCACATTCACGGTCTCACTGCATGGTGCCACCTGTAGTCACCCGGGTCTGAGAGCCAGGTGTCAGCCTATACCCCTTCTTGACCTTCATAGCAACCCCCCTCCATATTCAGCAACCCTCCTCTACCTCCCTCTCTCTCTCTCTCTCTCTCCTTTTAACATTTATTCATTTTTGAGAGACAAACAGAGCATGAGCTGGGGAGGGGCAGAGAGAGAGGGAGACACATAATATGAAGCAGCCTCCAGGCTCTGAGCTGTGAGCACAGAGCCTGATGTGGGGCTCAAACTCACGAGTCGAAAGATCATGACCTGAGCCAAAGTCAAATGCTTAACTGACTGAGCCAGGCAGGCGCCCCAACTCTCCTTTACCTCTTTACCGCCACTATCCTGGTCTGGATATGGTCCCTTCCCTCTCCTCCTTGTCTCCCATCTTATCCGACCAAACTGGCTCCTATTCAATTCACCTAAGGCCAATATATCTATAGTCACATTGCCAGAAACCCATTTCCCTAAGGGATCAGTTCTCTCCAGAGACAAGTTTATCTCAAATTAAGTATTCTTTTTTTTTAATGTTTTATTTATTTATAGGAGAGAGAGAGAGACAGCATGAGCAGGGGAGGGTCAGAGAGAGAGGGAGTCACAGACTGAAACAGGCTCCAGGCTCTGAGCTGGCAGTCAGCACAGAGCCCGACACGGGGCTCGAACTCATGAACTGTGAGATCATGACCTAAGTGAAAGTCAGACGCTTAACCGACTAAGCCACCCAGGCACCCCTCAAATTAAGTATTCTTGAATGTTTGCAGATTCATTTGCCCTTCCTATTATTTCTTGCCATTTTTTTTCATTTTTAAGATTAAAATAATTTTTAAACTTTATTTATTTTGAGGGAGAGAGTGAGCAGGGCAGGGGCAGAGAGAGGAGAGAGATAATCCTAAGCAGGCTCCACACTGTCAGCGCAGGGCCCTGCCCTGGGCTCAAACTTACGAACTGTGAGATCATAAACTGAGCCAAAATCAAGAGTTGGACACTTAACTGTCTGAGCCACCCAGGTGCCCCCATTTTTAAGATTTTTAAAACCAGTTCACTGAAGAGATTTGACTTAATTTTGTATTTCTAAAAAGTATTATAGAGGCAACTTTTTAAAAAAAGTGTTTATTTTTGAGAGAGTGTAAGCAGGAGAGGGGAAGAGAGAGAGGGGGACAGAGGATCTGATTCAGGCTCCGTGCTGACAGCAGTGAGCCCGATGGGGGCTCAAACTCATGAACCATGAGATCATGACCTGAGCCCAAGTCAGATGCTTAACCTATTGAGTCACCCTAGTGCCCCAGGCAGCTTTTTTGCCCTATCTGTCTATCTATCTATCTATCTATCTATCTATCTATCTATCTATCAATCAAGAGGGAGGGAGTGTGTGAGTGGTGGAGGGGCAGAAGGAGAGAGAGAGAAAGAGAGAGAGAGAGAGAGAGAGAGAGAGAGAGAGAATCTTAAGCAGTTCCATGATTAGCCCTGAGCCTGATGATGCAGAAGGAGAGGAGACTGATCCCACGATCCTGGGATTGTGATGTGAGCCAAAATCAAGAGTCAGATGGTCAACCAACTGAGCCACCTAGGAGCCCTAGGCAGCTTTTTTGAATGATCATTTTGTGTTCTTCTAGCTATCTTTTTCTAGGTTACCTACTTTCATTAACTTTAATTTTTTAAATGTTTATTTATTTTTGAAAGACAGAGATAGAACATGAGGGGAGCAGTGGGATGTAGAGAGAGGGAGACACAGAATCCAAAGCAGGCTCCAGGCTCCAAGCTGTCAGCATAGAGCCTGACGCAGGGCTTGAACTCTGGAACCGTGAGATCATGACCTGAGCTGACGTGAGATGCCCCTCATTAACTTTAAAGATAACCAATATTCTGGGAGTACCTGGGTGGCTCAGTCAGTTAAGTGTCTCTTGATTTAGGCTCAGGTCATGATCTCATGGTTCGTGAGTTTTGCCCTGCATCGGGCTCCATGCTGATGATGTAGAGCCTGTTTGGGGATCTCACTCTCCCTCTCTCTCTGCACCCCCCTATTCTCTCTCTCTCTCAAAATAAAGAAACTTTAAAAATTTTTTTTTTAATGTTTTTATTTATTTCTAGGAGAGAGAGAGAGAGAGAGACAGCATGAGCAGGGGAGGGTCAGAGAGAGAGGGAGTCACAGACTGAAACAGGCTCCAGGCTCCGAGCTGGCAGTCAGCACAGAGCCCGACGCGGGGCCCGAACCCACGAACCGCGAGATCATGACCTAAGCGAAAGTCGGACGCTTAACCGACTAAGCCACCCAGGCGCCCCAAGAAACTTTTTAAAAAGTTAAAAATAACCAATATTTAGCTATTTTGTCTAAAAGACACTTGTACTCAAAAGATAGCTGTCCTAGCAAGAAATATTCAAGGCACTGTGTCATCTTGATCTCTTAACTAAGGGTACATCAATTTCAGATGGAATATGGTGGATAC
This sequence comes from Hyaena hyaena, assembly GCF_003009895.1. Classification (NCBI taxonomy): domain Eukaryota; kingdom Metazoa; phylum Chordata; class Mammalia; order Carnivora; family Hyaenidae; genus Hyaena; species Hyaena hyaena. Next base: position 4,034,149 of record NW_024080697.1, read on the forward strand.
TCATGTTGAGTTTTGTGTGATGCTTATTACTGTGTGAATTAGGGACCTTGACAAAGGATGATTCTTAGGTGCAATACAACAGGTTTGCCAATGACTGGTGTATAACACATACTCAGCTTGTGTGTACTGAGCGAGGGAGTGAGATTCTGAGACAGGAACCTAGTACCACCACTCGTAGCAGATTCTCTCACTATTGAACCATGTCAACCATCAGGAAGGAGATATTTGCCTGAAATTTTAAACAAAGAATTAAACGGGATGAAATAGACTGCTATTGGTAAAACTAATGAGCTTCTGACCTAGGAAAGTACGCTGAATTTGTCTGGGGATCTAAAACAGGTATGGCAAATCCAGCATGGTGCAGCCAACCCCCTACCTTGGCCAATGCAAATTCTCCAAACTGATCGCTGAGTCCTTTTGGTCTGAGCTGGGAAGTGACTCTAGAATCCTTTTTTTTTTTTAATTTTTTCATGTTTTATTTATTTCTGAGAGAGACACAGCATGAGCAGGGGAGGGTCAGAGAGAGAGGGAGACAGAATCTGAAACAGGCTCCAGGCTCTGAGCTAGCTGTCAGCACAGAGCCCAACGTGGAGCTCAAACCCACGAACCGTGAGATCATGGACCTGAGCCGAAGTCAAACGCCCAACTGACTGAGCCACCCAGGTGCCCCTCTAGAATCCTTCTTAACACAGTGTACCAGTCATCTACTACTGTTTGAGCTGTGTTGACAAACGCCAGTCGCAATTTTTGCTCTCAAAGCTGGATCCGTTCTTTACCTGAGATAGTTTCAGGGCTCTCATTAATGAACACAGGAGGACAAAGAAGTTAAGGTCTCCACAATGGAACATTCCTAGCTTTCTGGCGATGGGAAGGAGACATCTGGGGCTCATTTGGACAGACTGATTTAAAGGCATTGTGATGTCATTCTCTAGCTTAGAGGATTTTATCAACACTGTATGACCGTGTTTTCTTTTTTTTTTAAATGTTTTCTTTTTTTTTAATTCATTTCTGAGAAGAGACAGCATGAGCAGGGAAGGGTCAGAGAGAGAGGAAGATACAGAATCTGAAACAGGCTCTGAGCTAATTGTCAGCACAGAGCCCGATGTGGGGCTCGAACCCACGAATCGTGAGATCATGACCTGAGCCGAAGTCAGACGCCCAACCGACTGAGCCACCCAGGTGCCCCTGACCATGTTTTCTTTTGCAAGATCTGAGTTTGATCTTCTGGGTTTGGGGAGCCATCCTGATCCTGCGTTGGAGCCCAAAGCACTTCTGAGCAAGAGCTGTGTCTCCTCTGAGCCTGTTCATCTTGAGGATGAATGGCAGGGAGCCAGGAGGCATCCTGGAATGTGAATCCAGAAAGCTGGGGTGCTATGGACCAGCCAGTCTCTTAGGGCAAATCTCCCCCCCCCCCCGATTTGTCACTTGCACATTAAGGCTATTGGGTCAAATAAGTGATTCTCAGTGGGGGTGCTACTACATCCAGGCACTTAATGGAAGTGCTTGGGAACAGTTTTGGTTGTCACGACGACTGGGAGATTGTTACTGGCATTGAGCTGGTGGGGTCGAGGAAGATAGATGTCTAACTAGGGGGAGCACAGCCTCACTCAACAAAGTATTTTCCTTTGAACTGTGTGATTTCCAAACGTCCCATAGGATATTGGTGTGATGAAATTCCTATTTATAATGAACTGAATCTACAATCTAACTTAGTTTTACATGTAAAGGCAAAAAATTTTTGGTTTTTTTTTCCCCATAGTTTCCAGAAATATAATTGCCATGAGACTTGAGGGCTGGTTTGTTTCTTTAGGAATTATTGTTCACCAGTTTAGAAAAGCACATAATCAGTGCAAGGCAGAACCTGCATTTGAATGGCCATTACAGCCCACCTGTATCGATCTGACTTTGAAAAATTATGTATATAATTCTGTAGGTAGATTATAGTTTCTATGGATTTCATTTCAGATGGGAAGAGGCAATGCAAAATATTTGTTGTAAGAAGGCTATGTTGGATCTGATTGGGCTATAATCCATTGTTCTAAAGATTCCCCCAGAGATCCTTCTTGAGCTCTAATACCCTCTGGGGCTGTGAGAGTTGAAAAGAGATTCACCTGGCATGAAAAATGGAAAACATGCAGCAGAAATGGATCAAGGCAAATCAATGTCCCCAAATTAAGTAGAGTCCGTAGCAGTAACGTGCTACACTACAAGCTTGTAGTGTAGGCCTTGATTTTGGACTCCGTGTCCACATAGGATTCAAGATCAGAACCCCTTAGTTATGTAGCTACATGAATCTTAACTCAGCACAGACCATACTGTACGTGGAAGCTTCCCTCACGGCCCCTTTCCTCCTATCTGAAATCCTTCTTCCAGCCCTGTTTCCACGATGTCATTTTAGCAGAATTAAACCTGAACAGCCCAAAATCATATAATTAATTACATTCAGCTTCAATTACAATTACTAATTGATCAAAGCTTGCTAGCACAACACTTTCATTATTTGGCAGACAATTATTGAGCGCCTACTTTGTGCTGGGAATAAAGTAGGAAATGGTCAATTTCTCCCGAGGTGGGAGGATGGGGTGGGGGTTAGAGTTGTCATGAAAGGCCCCCTAGGGACTTAGGGTGGGGGCAAGGGGCAGGTGGGTAAGTCCTGCCTGCTTAGTAGTTCACTTATGAATGTTTATATGCTAAAAACCTTACATGTGTCACCCTCGGAGGTTATACAGGCTGGTTTGAGGCCAGGTGACACATATTCTATCCTAGGTGTCTCTGGGTTTTTCCTGGACTGTGGAATAATAATTAGTTAAGAAATTAATAGATTGTACAAACACCTCCCCCTAAGGTACTCTTAATCATGACACTTGTCTTTCCATTCATAACCCTCTCTCTCTCGGGTTTCTTTTCTGTCTGTCACAGAAGGCCTGGCTACGGGGACCTCACTATGCATTCTTGTTAAATGCAGAATCTGATTTAGTAGGTGGCCACATGTGTCCTCTGACCTCACACCCCTCTGGAATCCGGAGACATAAAAGAGGAGCCAGGAAGGGGGTATAGGACTCCAGTCTGGGAACCAGTGATATCTCCACTTTTATCATTTTTTCTTGGCTGTCTCCCCTCCTACCAGCCTGGAATTTTTTTTTTTTTTTTTTTTTTTTAGTTGGGGTTGGGTGGGGAGAAGTGTCAGAGAGCAGAGAAGGGCGGGGGAGTCTTATTCTTAGTCCTAATATTTTCTCCCAGATCCTTTGCTTAAGTTTGGAGTCTATTGCATTCCCTGAGGGAAGATCCACATAGCTAGCTTTTCGAAATCCAATGCCAGTAAGAGACTCCCTCCCCAACCTCCCCTTCTGGAAGCCTCTGCTCTTCCCAGGCATTCAGCAGAGAGGAGCCTGGTGGCCTTCGCCCAGGAGCCTGGTGGCCACCGCCTGGGCGAAGCAGGGGTGCCTGAGATCTCTCACCAGGAAATCCTGTCTGCTTTGTTTATTTATGGTGATTTTGAAGTTTAGGCAATTCTCTGCCTTCTAGTTATGCTGGGCGTGTGTTGTTGTGTAGCTTTAATTTCTTGTTTTCTCTTGTTTCTGGAGGAAACCTAGGGGGCGGGTCACATAAGGGCAGACATCCTCTGGCATGTGGGAGGTGAAGGGGATAGGAGGCAGAGGGGCCATTTATTTTATTTTATTTTATTTTATTTTATTTTATTTTATTTTACTTTTTTAAAATTTTTTAATGTTTTTTTAAAATTTATTTCTAGGAGAGAGAGAGAGACAGCATGAGCAGGGGAGGGTCAGAGAGAGAGGGAGACACAGAACTGGAAATAGGCTCCAGGCTCTGAGCTGTCAGCACAGAGCCCGACGCAGGGCTCGAACCCACGAACCGTGAGATCATGACCTAAGCGAAAATTGGACGCTTAACCGACTAAGCCACCCAGGCACCAAAGGGGCCATTCAATATCCTGCCAGTTGGAAAGTGTTTCAAAAAGTTTGTGTGGTACTTGCCACACAGAGCTGGATTAAAATTCTGGGCCTGCCCTCTATTATTATTATTATTATTATCATTACTGTTACTATTATTCATTCACTATCTCAAAGAAACTCATCCTTGACAAGTGTACACTCTGATAAGCATGGCTTAAAGAGGCCTGGTACTTTTTTAAAAAAAAGGTTTTATTTAAATTCCAGTTAGTTAACATACAGTATAATATTAGTTTCATGTGTACAATATAGTGATTCGATACTTCCATACATCACCCAGTGCTCATCACAAGTCATCACAAGTGCCCTCCTTAATCCCTATCACCTATTTCACCCATCCTCCCCACCCCCCACCTCCCTTCTGGTAACCATTAGTTTGTTCTCTGTAGTTAAGAGTCTGTTTCTCAGTTTGAAGGAGGCCTTATATTTTAATATTAAATATTTTTCCTTTCATTCTCTTAGGTGGTAGCAGTAACAAATTTCCGGGCTTGGTTTTGAATCCTGATTAAATTCCTAGTCTACTGCCTTGCATACTGTGAGTAGGTGCTCAGTAAATACTTGAAGATAGTTCATATTTTCTATTGCAATCCAAAAATAGTGGGGGCATCTTTTGAATTCTCTTTCTGTTTAGCATATGCACTCAGGCACACCCCATTTTTAAACCACATTCAGCAAGGCTTTCAGTAAGTTTAGAATGTATATTAACTCTCTACTCTTTGTAACAAGTTACTACAAACAGAGAGTAAAGATAGCAGACTTTTTTTTTTTTTTCCCCACGCTTTCTGTGGCTCCAGAGTCCCACAGCTTGTGGTCTCACAAGGCCATATTCAAGGCTGGGAAGTGTCAGCCTGGCTGTGTTCTTTTTTGAGGCTTGGGCTCCTCTTCCAAGTTCATTCAGGTTGTTGGCAGAATTCAGTTCCTTGTGATTAAAGGATAGGGGCCCCCAGCTCTCACAGGCAGTTTGCACAGGCCATTTGCTTCTTCAAGGCCAGCAGGAAAGTATCTGTCTAACCTCAGGAAGGACTCTGCCCTGCCCCTCAAGGGCTCACCTGATTAAACCAGGCCCACCAGGATAATCTCCATTTTGGTTAGTTCTGATTCAACCATACTGCAAAATCCTTTAACATAACGGAATTATGAAGTGGCGTCTCATCATATCCACGGTCTCACCCACATCTACAGAAGAGGATCATACAAGATGGGTTGTATTGGGGGTGGGGGAATCTTGGGGACCATGTTAGAATCAGCCTATGACCACACGTGTTTTCCACTTGTCTATGGCAGTCCAGCAGATATTTTTACAAATACTCCAAAATGTGTTTCTAGGTTGGAGTGGAGATACTCTGGGCCTTGTTGAGGGCAGTGCCTCATAAGCACTTTGTGGTGCTTCTGAGCACCATAAAGTCGATGGCATTAATAGTTTCTAGATGCCAGGTACCCGACAGAGGAGAGCTGAGGTGTGGACCTGTGCATTCCGACTCTCGGGCCTGCTCTTAACCGCCGTGTCCTAAACAGGGTTTAGAAAAATATGCACTGACAAACGAATGCATGATAAATGATTTAAAATGACGATCATGATGGCAAATTGTATGCCTGGCTTGATTCCTCTCCCTCTCTCCGGCTCTCTGTGCCCCCTCCCCCGCCCGCTCTCTGACATAAAATGCTTGGTTACTCAAGGCCACAGTAACAGGATGCTAAGTAAACAGTACCACCCCCCTCCCTTTTCTTTTCAAGACGAGAAAATGGAACAGAGCATTAAGGGAGGAGGCTGTCGCTGCGGTTCGGAGGGCTGGAGGGCCTGTGCGGTGGCCGTGCGGCTGGCGGGCGCCTGGCCCAGACCCCGGCGGGTGGTTGGCGGTCACCGCCACCCGAGAGGACGCTCCGCTCTGCTCCCACCGCGAGCGGTTAGCTGTCGCCAGCGCCTTTTTCTGGGCGCCAGGATGTCCCTGGCCCGGACGTGTCCGGAGTAGACAGTGGGACCCGCCGTGGCCCCTACGGAAACGGGCTCCGAGGCACAGAGGACGGGAGGTCAGGCAGCCGGGGCTCGGCACTGCCTCCCTGCCCTTCCCAAGCCACCGTCTCCCCTCAAACCAGGGCTCGGTTTCTGACCTCCCGCAAGCCGCTCGAGACCCCGCCGGGTGGGCTCGCCCGCCTCCCGCCTCGCCGTGAGCGACTGCAGTACTGGGCCTGCTCGCCAGGGGTCGCAAAGTCCTGGCTCCCGGGGTCAGGCCGGTTCCGGCTCCTGTAGCTGCTCCGGGAATTTGTACACAGACACAGTGTTAGCATATTAAGCCTATAGAAATAAATTTTTTTTTCTTCTTTAAAGAACGACGAGCTCCCATATGTTTTGTAGAAACATGCAGCTCTTTTATATTTGTTCAGAGTACACACAAGGAATAGGCGGCCTTTCCCTCTCAGAACTCATTGCTCGTGTCTTAGACTAGAGCTACCCCTCCCCCACCCCCATACACGCAGGAGTCAGAACACAGCCCAGCCCTCACCAACTGGGTCATCTCGTTCCTCTGACCACATTCATGGGTTAGGCACGGTTGCATGAGCTGTACTGGACCAGTCCAACCAAGTACCCTCTGAAACTTTCCTCTTCTCAATTTCTGGGGAGAGGTGCTCTTCCTTCTGAGGCTGAGCTGGACTCTGGCTGCTGACAGCTGTTCTTATCCCTAGAGATAAGAATCTTGTCTGAGAAATGGAAATGCAGGCAGAGCCCTAGTGATATCAGCTGAGCTCCTGGATACCACTATGCCTGAAGCCTTTGCTGCTGCACGTTGTGAGTATATATAAAAATACCACCCCGCCCCCTTTTTTGGCTTAAGCTGGGATCAGCTGGTATTCTGTCCCGTGTGACTGAAAAGTTCTTATATAAGAATTGACATTCTGGAAAGTTCTACCATGTGCCAGGCACTGGGCTTCAAAAACTTACCTGTTTTAATCATTTGTTTAAGGGCCTTGCATGGTAAGCATGATTAGTCTTATATCAGTCTTACAAGCTGGGAGAGGGAGGCTGAGAACAGCTAAGTAGTAGAGTAGATATCCTGTGCTTTATGCCCTGAACTGGTGTGATACTTATTATCTTTGCTCTTCCTTGGTATTTGGGGTCGTACTACCTGGTAGTATTATTTCACCTCTCTGTGAACTTATGTCTGACCAAACTGTCTAAATTGTAAAATTCTCGATGGCAGGGGTCATGACTATGTTTGCTGACCCCAGTGCCATTACCACTATGCAAGCAGTAACACCTACCATTGGGTGAGGGACATCATAAATCTTGAACAAACTCTTACTGAACTCATAACATGTCCATGGCCCTTCACTAAAGCCTTGTCATAGTACAGGTCATGGAAGAGGAGACCTGTAGTATGCAGTCGCACTTTCTGAGCTAAACAGACTCTGCAATCACTATAACCAATTTTCCCCAGGAGTTGATCCCCATGAATCTCTATCATTCATTCATTCAATATCCATCCATTCTTATTTTTAACAAACCTTTTTCTGAACATTAACATATACCAATGATAAGATTCAGGATACTGAGTGAATAAGACATGACTCCTGCCTTCAAGGATCTTAAATGTAATTACCTTTTAATTCCCCCGAAGCACATTTCCCAAATCATTGGCAAGTCATTGTTGCAATGGCTGACCACCTCTCTGGATGGTTCATCACTGGGGCTCAAGCATTATCCAGGAAGGGAAAGGCAGCCCCTATAGTGGACTTCATCAGCTAACTAAGCCCTACTTCAACCAACAGGGCTGCCACAAAGCACAATTTCAGGGGGCACCATTCGCATAGACTGATGACATTCTTAGAAGTTGAGCAGTACACAGCCTGTACAGCTGTACACAGCCTAACCAAACAAGACTCCTTAATGCTGCCCCTTCCTGTTCACAGTCACATTGGTAGAGCACTTTTACAGTTTATAAGGAATCCTATGTACATTATATCAGTTGAACTAAGAAATTATATTTTGGTTCCCATAATGCAATCTCTCTACCCTTCACCTCATGGGATTCTCCGTTGGCTCCATGAGCTTCCTGTAGCCCCCTCTCAGCCGGTGACAGCTCAGCTGAACTGGTGACAATTACCAAGCTCCAAGTCCCATTACTAGCCCCAGGCTTCCTTCCACCCTACAGCACTTACCTGGAATTAGCTGTGGTCGCAGCTCGGCAGAGGTGACTGTGCTGGTGATTACGAACGTACTTCTTGTTTGTCTTTTCAGCCCCGAAATCCTGTCAGTGAGGAGAAGCGATAATAGCATGTTATTAAGTTCTTTCTGGGTAATGTAATTCAGGAGTCAGGAGGCAGCTTGGTCATTTATGTCTTTGAAAAGCTTAGAATAATTTTCAGTGTCATTATCCCCCATTTTAAAGAGCCAGGCTCCAATATAAAAATATATACCCGGCCACTTCTGTGAGTAGATATAGACACACATGTTCTCCTCGGTGTGCCGTGTGGACACGTGGACGCAAAGGTTATGGACAGGTGTGTGGAGAAATCAGCACAAGCTTTAGCTTATTTTTTTCCTGTTAGGTTTTAACTGTATTTTCCTCCTTATTAGGTTTATGTTTCCTACAGTCGAAGTTTCCGAATTAAATTTTATTCTTGACCTCTCCCCTGACATGTGGAGTCTCTGTTTTTACTAATAATTCTAGTGCCAAAAAGAGAAGAACCCTAGTAATGAACATGCATCCAGGACGGGCAGCGCCCCCCCATGGGGACCACATTTTTAGCTGCCCAGGCTTCTCCACAGCTCTCCTTTTCAAGTCCCTAGTTCTTAGTAATCTTCTTGGAGCTGTTGATTCCATCAGAAAAGTCTGTCTGGCAGGCCCCAATTATTTGCTGATTTTTCCACGTGGCCTTGTAGCCTCTGTCCTATGTGCTTATCACCCTTGACTATAGACTATGGAATTTCCAAGCCTGAAGGAACTCGGGGGATTATGTGAGCCAGCCCCCTCTTTGCACAGTGGGGCAGGGGACAGTCAGAGCGCACAGTAACCAGACCAAAGGTCCTGGGAGTTAGTGGCAAAGCCAGGACAGGAACCCATGCTGGTCCTCTGCCCAGAGCTCATTCTGGTAACGTGTTTCAGCCCCTCAGAAGGCCACATTGCCTTGCTCCTTGTATGCTCTTCCCAAATTTCTTGGTGAGCACAGAGATGGAGATTGTAGATGGGACCGTCCACAACCCTGGGACAGTCCTGATCACCTCTCATCAAAGCAGTCGTAGTAAAAACACAAAGACTAAAGCCCAGCTTCAGACCCCAGTTTTGCCAAATGGCCCCAGGCAAGTCCTTAAACCTTTTGTACTCACTTGGTTGTCTGTAAAATTAGGAATAGTAATGGCATTGAACACATCAGGTTGTTGTAAATGAATACATACAGGGCACCTGATGTGTTTTATGCATCGGCTGTTACTCTTAACTGTCACCTGCTTTACAGCATTTTCATCCTGTTCTCACTCAACTCTTCATCTCCAGGTTAGACACTTAACCACGGCTTGTGAGTTTGTATCTCCTGTCTAGAGCTTTACCTCCTCTCTCCAAGGTAATTTCGTCCACTCCCATGGCTTCCCAAAGCTACATCTCCTGGTCTTGTTTACATGAGTATCCTATAGCCCATATTTTAGCTTTGTTCATTCATTTATTCACATAGATATTTACAAAGTGCCTATTACGCTCCAAGCACTGTTCTAGGTGCTAGGGATTTAGCAAAGAAAAAAAAAAAAAGGCTTGAAATCCTCATTCTCATGGACTTTACAGTCCTAGTTGGGAGGAGAGAGGTTGTGGTGTTGGCGGACAAAGGCTCAAATCTTGTCATAATGGGATGAAAAAGCAGGAAGAGGGGATGGGACTTTCTGGAGGGAGGGCAGAAGTGACTAAGTTAAATAAGAAAGGCTTCCTCAATGAGATGGCATTTGAACCCTGAAGAGATGAGGGACCTGACTATCTAGGAGATCATTCCAGGCAGAAGGAATAGCAAGTGCAAAAGCCCTGAGGCTGACGTGTGCTTGGTGGATCTGAGGTACAAGGAGGCTTGTATAACTGGAGTGGAGAATAGAAAGGGAAAGCAGGAGAAATAAGATTGGAGGCTTGTCGGCCAGGAGGGCAAATCAAGAAGGATTTAGTAGGCTATCAAAAAAGCTGGAAGGTACTTAGAGTAATATGGGAATCCAGTGGGCTGTTTTGACTAGAGTGACTTGATGTGACATGTTTGTTTTTTTAATCTTTATTTTGGGGGGGAGAGAGAGAGAGACAGAGTGCAAGCAGGGAAGGAGCAGAGAGAGGAAGACACAGAATCCGAAGCAGGTTCCAGGCTCTGCTGACAGCACAGAGCCTGACGCGGTGCTCAAATTCATGAATAACAAGACTGTGACCTAAGCTGAAGTCGGATGCTACTCCCACTGAGCCACCCAGGCGCCCCATGTGTGACTTATGTTTTAGTGGAATACTTTTGGCAGGGATGCTGTGAGTAGTTGGTAGGGAGTAAGAGTGAAAGCAGGGAGATCATTTGGAGGCCACTATAATAAGCCAGGACCCATGATGGGGCTGCAAACATCGTGTTCTGGATAGACCTTTAAAGAAGATCCAGTAGGTTGCTGAGGATTGGATGAGGGGTAATGGGGAATAGGAATCAAGGAGGACTGCCTGGTTTGTGGCCTGGGCAGCTGGTTAGATGGTGCTCTGTTATTTACTGAGATAGAACAGTGGGTGGTGAAGGTTCTTTTTTTTTTTTTTTTTAATGTTTAAAAAAAGCCCAGAGCCTGATGTGGGGCTCAGACTCATAAACCATGAGATCATGACCTGAGCCAAAATTCAGACACTTCACTGACTGAGCCACCCAGGTGCCCCAAAGTTTCTGTTTTTTCGGAAGGGAAGAGTTGAGTTTGGTTTGGACATAGTTAGTCTGAGATGACTTTTAAATATCAAGTGGGGATTTTGAGTGGGGAGAGGTTGGAGCTAGAGATATAAATTTGGGAAACTCAGTGTAGAAAGGTTGAAAGCCATGAGCCTGGACAAGATCATAGGTGAATGGATATCAATCAAGAAGGTTTGAAGCCTGAGGTGCAAGGCAACTAGATAGTACAGAGTTGGGGAGATGAGATGGAACAGACAGAAGGAAGTGTGAGTTAGGAAAAGGAGCACAGTATGAGCTCTGGAAGCCAAAGACAGACAAAGAAGAGGCATGGCCATTTTTGTTAAATGTTGCTAGTAGTATAAATAAAAGAATCAAAGGTTGACAACTGGATTGGCAACGTGGAGGTCTTTGGTGACCTGGTATGATTAGGGGACTGGAGTCCAAGCCTTGAGGTTGCAGCTCTGTGACAGTAAGCCAGTGGTACAATGCACAAGAAAACAATCCTCATGGCTTCTTCTTCTTTTTTTTTTTTTAATGTTTATTTATTTATTTTTGAGAGAGAGAGCACGAGCAGGGGAGGGAGAGAGAGAGAGGGAATGAGAGAATCCCAAGCAGGCTCTGTGCTGTCAATGCAGAGCCTGATGTGGGGCTTGAACTCACAAACATTGAGATCATGACCTGAGCCAAATCAAGAGTCAGATACTTAACCAACTGAGCCACTCATGTGCCTCTATCCTCATGGCTTCTAAACACATGAAAAGATGTTCACTGTCACTGAATGAATGAAATGCAAATTAAATGGCACTAAGATACCTTTTCCACCTGAGGGATTAGTCAAAAGACAAAAAATTTAGTAATACACTGTGTTGCTTATGCTATGAGGAAAAGTGGCAGTTTCCAACTTTGCTGATAGAAATGCAAATTGGTATAAATCTATGGAAGAGTTTATCAGTCTTCAGTTCAGGAAATCAGAACCATTTGAGGTATTTCAAGCAGAAAGGGATTTAATAAAGGGACTCAGATGATGGAGTCCATTGGAAGGACTAGAAGAACAAAATTTAGGATGATAGGATTATGCATGGGTTTCTCTCTCTCTCTCTCTTTCTCTCTCTCTATTGTTCACACTGCCCCAAGCTGTGATCAAGAGGTCTGGAAACCCGTTGCTGCCATCCAGAGATTAGGAAGTCACAGCTAAATTCACAGCTGCCTTGTAGCCCTCAAGCCAGTGATAGGCAGGCTACTGCAAAACTCACAGTGGCCAAAGCCTATGTGTGTTGGCTGCCATCAGAGCCAGATTAAGAACAGCCTCTACCCCTTAGTCTTTCGTGTTTCACTGTGAGCACATCTCAATGGCAACAATTGGTTATATACGAAACCAAACCCAACTTCCAGTTGGGAAGGAAATCTGGGAAGTGTTGTTCCTGAGTTTCTAAACTCTGTGATATGTATCATATCTCCCTGTGGGAGAATACAGGAGGGCATTGGAAGGGGTGCTGAATGACAGTAGATAGCATCTCATATGATCCAGCCATTGGGCTTCCCAGCATCCATATGTGCCCTGTTGTCCATATTTAAATTCCCCACGCAACAATACAACAACAACATGTTTCCATCTAAAAGAAAGCATAGTTAAACAAAATAATGCAAACAAGAAGGTAGCCACTCTGTCCCCAAAGAGGAAAGACCCGAAGACTCATTAGTCATGGTGTCTATCTCTGGCTGGTGTTTTTTCACCTTCTCATTCAGTCACAACCCATCTGATATTCTAAAGACTAAATTATAAAGTCAGCTACCACAAACACTCTTTATATAAAATAATAAGGGGAGGAAAGAGGAAGAAAATACCTTCCTGTCTCTGCCATCTATCCCTTACTCCTTTCTCCCTCAGCCAGCATTCAGCTATTCAGGGTACAGTATCTGGTGGAATGATCCAAGCCTGCCTTCCTGAAGGATGTAGTCACTTGGTGATTCTGCCTGCATTTGGTTACTGTAGGTTTCAATTACTTTTCCTAATGGACATAGAGGTACATGTAGGCATCCCAAAGAATCCTGTCATTCCAGACATATTCCTCTCAGGTCACCACTGAGTAGCATCAGTCTTATTTTCCCTTGACAGTTAAGATCACTCAGAACTGAATTCTGCCAATGACTTTAATGAGGTTAGAAGAGGAGCCTGGGCTCCAGATGGAAATGGAGCCTGCTGACACCTTGATTTTAGCTTTGTGATACCCTGAGCAGAGAATGTAGCAATGCCATGCCTGACTTCCCACCTGCAGAACTGTGAGCTAATAAGTAGGTGTTGCTTTAAGCCTCCAAGTTTGTAGTAATTCGTTGCACAGCAATAGAAAACTAATACACATTCGGAGATGAGAAAGCTACAGGAACCCAATGTTCAAAATTAGTATCATTAATAGTGGGACAACTAGACATTACTTAAGGATGTGATAAGAAGTTCAATGGAAAGTTCACAGCATCACTTTAAACTATTTTGACCAGTGGTGTTAAATCTGAATCAAGCCAAGCTTTCAGATTACATGACTGTTTGCATTTGTCAAAATGCAAAGAACTGTAAAGTAAAAAGGATGATGTTTACTATATATAAATTATACCTCAATAAGTCTGACCTGAAAAACCCTTTTGATCTACCTCATTTTACAGGAAATAACAGGGATAACTAAATGGCAGCCTAAGGAAATAGATGTATTTAGAATGTGGGACATTCTACATGACAGCTGGCCTGATCTCTTCAGAGAGTCAATGTCGTGAGGGGTGTTGTCCCAAATAAGACAAGATTTAAGAGGCATAATGAATAAATACATTGCATGCACCTATTGGATCCTGGTTTCAAAGAAGTAACTATAAAATATATTTTTAAGATAGTTGTAGAAATTTGAACATGAAGTGAATTTTAGGTGATAGTAGGAAATTATTGCTACTTTTGTTAGGGATATTATTGGTGAAGATACGTATTAGGGGTGAATTGTCATGATCTTTTTAATTTACCATAAAATGATTCAATTATGAGGCAAAAAAATGGCAAGATATTAATGATGGCTGAAACTGGGTGGATAGTATATAGGTGTTCATTGTATTCTCTTTTTAGTTGTTTTTTTCTTAAAATTTTTTTTTAATGTTTTATTTATTTCTAGGAGAGAGAGAGAGAGAGACAGTGTGAGCAGGGGAGGGTCAGAGAGAGAGGGAGTCACAGACTGAAACAGGCTCCAGGCTCTGAGCTGGCAGTCAGCACAGAGCCCGACGCAGGGCTCGAACCCACGAACCGCGAGATCATGACCTAAGCGAAAGTCGGACGCTTAACCGACTAAGCCACCCAGGCGCCCCTTTCTTAAAATTTTTTATACTTTATTTATTTTTGAGACAGAGAGAGACAGAGCATGAGTGGGGGAGGGGCAGAGAGAGAGAGAGACAGAGAATCTGAAACAGGGTCCAGGCTCTGAGCTGTCAGCACAGAGCCTGATGCGGGGCTTGAACCCACGAACCGTGAGATCTGACCTGAGCTGAAGTCAGGCACTTAACTGACTGAGCCACCCAGGCGCCCCTATTATATTCTTTTCTTTCCTGCATGTGTGAGATTAAAACTGAAATTACACTGAAACAAACAAAGGGCAGATGAAGGCTGTTCCTGGACCTAGCCAGCTGCCCTACCCAGCCTGGAGATCTAAAGTGGATGATGGATGGACTGCACAATATGGAGCCTTATAGCAAAAAGTCATATGTACTGAAACAGACACCCCAGCGACTGCCACTGGCAAATGAAGAAGGGCTTTCTGTCTTCCTTCCATCTTCCAAATCACGGGTACGTGACTGGCCGGTCTGAATCCAGAACCTTGTTGGCCAGGGGCATTTTAGCATTCAGGTAAGGGAGCTGAGCCTTCAGAGCCCTGCACTTGCTCAGGCATTGCCCTGGGAGAGCCCTGGTGTGTTCACGTGGTCACGTGCTCTTGTGACTGTCTTTGCAGAAGATACTCAAACTGCAAATGGCTCAGCTTGCTATTTCTCCTCTGCTTTTCCTTGTGTCACACTTTCCCTTGGGTTGGCTGGTATTGGAATGGCCATGGAAATTTGGGGGACCCAGCCAGGAGGAAGTGGAACGGGGGATGCATTTAGTTCCTGTTTAATTGGATATGCCTCTGTGGTTTGCAGGCATTTTCTCATCATCCTTTTGTGAGAATGGCTTCCGTGAACACCCCTGCCGCTCACAGGGCCTGCTCCCTTGGCTTCAGATACCAAGTCATATCCCAATGTGAACATGTCCTATGGCCAGCATCAGAAGTCTTTGGTAGTGGTAGAGGAAAAAAAGTTAAAATGTATGGAGCTAGCAGCTAGTCTGTGTAATATTCTCCCACTTACGAGATATATAAAATTGCAGATGGAGAAGTTGGTACTCACTGATGCCAGGTAAAATGGGAACTTTCTCCTATTGGGAACTTGCTCAATAACTTAGCTTATATATTTATAAACATACCAGATATATTTTTTGATGGGCATTATGAATCATAGTCTTTATCAGAATTCCTATATTTGTAGGGCAAAATCCGTAGTAGTACTAGAAATAGTATGTCTCACATGTTTTATGAATTTCAACTATCAACAACAATGATAAATTTTAACGAGCCATGCTGAGGGAAAAATTCAATTATCGTTTTATTTATTTTCCAGGAGGTATTACAAAAATCTTGTCCTGTGATAAAGTGATCAAAGATCATGTAGCCAAAAAAAGTAAGGAAAAAACCTATTATAAAGATAAGGTGGGTGGTTGAGGGGTTATAATATTATTTTTCCCAGATGTTGTGATGTTTGTGTTATTTCAGCTTTTAAAAATTTATATATATATTATTTTTTTCACTCTAAATGGGTATTTGTAACTTTGTATTCTTTTACTTAAAGAAGGCCTCCACAGTTGGATAAGCTTTCAGCAGAGGGTGGCAGAACAGAAAGAGAGATTCCTCGTCCCTCTTGACATTTGGGAGCCCATGGCAGCTCTAGACGGCCCACCGCCAGACTCTTTTTATTTGAAGGAGAAACAAATCTCTATCTTGTTTAAGTGACCATTATTTTGGTTTTTCTGTTATGAGCAACCAAACAGAATCTGAGCTGATATGCCTGTTGTCTCAGCAGTTCTACTTCCAGGAATTTATTCTACAGATATACTGGCACATATACACAATGATGTATGGTCAAGGTCATTCATTGCAGCAGAAGATGGGAAACAGTCTGTATGTCCATCAATGGAGGCTGGTAAATAAATTACATGCATCCATACAGTGAGATAGTAAGCATCATATATTAGGAGGAAGCTTGTCATATCGATATGAAATGATCTCTAAGCTGTCCTGCTAAGAGAAAAAATAAGTACAGGACAGTGTAAATGCTGTGCTATTATTTGTGTAAAATATAGATGTACATATATATACACATGTATATTTATATATAGGCTTCTGTTTTCTCTATAGGCAACTAGGTGGCTGAGGACAGGAGTCAGAGGCAGACTTTTCTCTGTTTTTTTTTGAGTAATCATTGTGAGCTTTATTTTAAAATAAATAAAATTAAAGCTAGAAAGCATTCTTTTTTTTAATAGAATTTATTGTCAAGTTGGCTGACATACAGTGTGCTCTTGGTTTTGTGGGTAGATTCCTGCGATTTATCGCTTAATACCCGTATAACAAAACATATTGTTTGTTATAAAAAACTTCTTTTCAGATTGAAAAAAAAAATCCCAGAAGTCACCTGTAAATAGAAATGCCATATTCCTGGATTGCTCAGGACAGTCTTGGTTTATGCCTCTTGTTCTGGTATAATTATCATCACTACCTGACTTCACTCTCAGTGGTGTTCCGCCTTGAATAGTAAACGGTCTGGGCCGCATACAGAGTGCCTCACAGCCCACAAGTCCAGCCCACTACACTTAACCGCGGTGAGCAGTGAGTAATGTACAGAATTGTGGAACCACTGTGTTGTACACCTGAAACTAATATAGCATTGTATGTCAACTATACTGCAACAGTAAATATATCAATAAAAGAAAAAAGTAGTCTGGCCCAGCCTGTGATGAAACTGATCCCATTTCTTTGGCTGGTGACCAGATGAAGTGGTTGGCTTGAGTTTAGGGGCCTTGAGATGAAGAAAAATGTGGCTTTTTAATAATGAACAAATGTCAGTCAAGCAGGCAATGATGACACCAAGAGAGATAATGGGAAGCAGAACACACCTAAGGTACATGAGTTTCACATCTAGCCTCACGCTAGTGCTGGGCACTGCTTGATGGGAGGAATGGTGGATGGAGCACTGTGTTATTTATCTGATTCTTTCCTTTCTTTATCTTTTTGCTGTATAATTTCATGCACAAATGTTACATGCACATGTCATGATTCAACTCTAGAACTTAACCACAGTGTGTTTGCAATCTGCCTCTGTGTCGTAGCCTGTGAGCTGAGAGCAGAGACCGTGTCTGATTTCTCCCTGTGTCTAGCATACAGTCATACTTACTGAATGTTGAAGGAATCAGTGAACTCTGTACAAACCTATGCTGACATCTGGTGCTCTCTTCTCCATAGATTCTGGTTGTCATATTTTTTAAAAATATTTTTATTTATTTCTAGGGGAGAGAGAGAGAGACAGCATGAGCAGGGGAGGGTCAGAGAGAAAGGGAGTCACAGACTCTGAAATAGGCTCCAGGCTCTGAGCTGGCAGTTAGCACAGAGCCTGACGTGGGGCTCGAACCCACGAACTGCGAGATCATGACCCAAGCAAAAGTCGGACGCTTAACCGACTAAGCCACCCATGCGCCCCTCTGGTTGTCATATTTTGAAGACCCTTATCTTTATGAAGGCAGGAACTAGATTTACTTGAATCAACATTGGAGACTCAGTACAGAGCACTGATATACGTGCTAAATATGACCAATATATAGTAACTAAAAAATATCAGTTTGATGAATGAATGAATGAATGATTCGATTTTGCACCAGTCACATGAGGACCAGTGTTTATACTGATCATTCCCATCGCTGGTGTTATGGAATGAATGTTTGTGTCTCCCCTCCCCCCATGGTGAAGCCCTAACCCCCAAAGTGATGTTATTTGGAGCTGGCATCTTTGAGAGGTAATTAGAGTTATATAAGGACACGAGGGTCATGATGGGATTGGTAGCCTTACGGAAAGAGAGATGTTTCTCTTTCTCTCCACTTGCACGAACCAAGGAAAAGCCATGTGAGGACACAGCAAGTAGGTGGTTGTCTGCAAGCCAGAAAGAGAGTCCTCACCTGGAACCCAATCTGCTGTACCTTGATCTTGAACTTCCCAAGCCTCTAGAACTCTGAGAAATAAAAGTCTGTGGCATAAGCCATTCCGTCTATGGCATTTTGTATGGCAGCTGAGAAGACTGGAGCAGGTAGACCCCCTGGACCCGGAGGGCTCTGGCCCTGGACCAGAGTTCTCCACGCTGCTGGAAGAAGCCTTCATGAAGGATGCAGGGTTTGGAATCCCTCTTGAATGAACACAGGGAGCATCTTACAAGCTGTCACGGCTTCCTATTGTCTTGGCAAAGTGCCCTTCAGAGCCTGCAGTTTCTTTCCAGCCTCTTTTCCTAGCTGTTGTGTTCATGATGGATGATATTGCCGTGTCAGGGAGTATATTCCCTGCGGATACTCAGGTTTTGATATAGTCTAACAAAAAATAAAACCTAGGAGAAAGTAAAGTGCTGTAACAATTGCTAAACGCCACATTACTAATAATATAGCAGTCCTAATTATTCACTTGGAATGTGCCATATTCGGAATGGGTTGTGAGTTATGCAGTTACCAGTGAACTAACTGCCATGCCACCCTCTCTCTTCCATCAAGAATACATATCACCTTCAAGTCACTGGGATGTGGTTTTAGGGAAGATCCTGAATTTATTCCAGTTTTCCAAAACATACCTAATCACAAATTTTAGTATTTTCACTGCCAGTAGTAACAAATCACCTTCAACAGATGAAGACATTCTAAGGTAGGGAACCAATTCTTCCTTTTAGTACTGCCTCCTTCTGCATCCACTTTAAAACTGCATGCTCTTGAAGGATAACACATCCCTAACTCCCTAGCCATGTCTCTGCATGACGTTGGAGTGGTGTCGGGGATGTGTGGCTGGAGGTGGGAAGGGGTATGGAATAGGGCTGCTGGAAAGGGGATGGATGGTACAGAGAAGGGGCTGAGGGCTCTCAAGCCTCACATTTTGCTTTGGGTCCCAGAACAAAGCTCAGAGGCTGGCATAGGGCCATGGTGATTCTGTGTCATATGTGATAGTCACCACTACTCTTTACCTGTGTATCATCAGGCCTTATCATCCTTTGCTAATCTATTGGCTCTAGGACACTAGGACACTCATCTTTTTTTTTTTTTTTAAATAGTTTATTGTCAAGTTGGTTTCCATATAACACCCAGTGCTCATCCCCACAAGTGCCCTCCTCCATGCCCATTACCCACCTTCCCCTCCCCCCCACCCCATCAGCCCTTAGTTTGTTCTTGGCATTCAAGAGTTTCTCATGCCTCCCTCCCTCTCCCCCACTATTTCCCTCCTTCTTCTCCCCCACGGTCCTCCATTAAGTTCCTCCTAGTCCTCCTAAATGTGCAAACATATGGTATCTGTCCTTCTCTGCCTGACTTAGTTCACTTAGCCTAACACCCTCAAGTTCCCTCCATGTTGCTACATGGCCAGATTTCATTCTTTCTCATTGCCATATAGTATTCCATTGTATAGATAAACCACATCTTCTTGATCCATTCGTCTGTTGATAGACACTTAAGCTCTTTCCATGATTTGGCTATTGTTGAGAGAGCTGCTATGAACATTGGGGTACATGTGCACCTATGCAACAGCAATACTGTATCCCTTGGGTAAATTCCTAGCAGTGCTATTGCTGGGTCCTAGGGGGGTTCTGTTGTTAATTTCCTGAGGAACCTCCACACTGTTTTCCAGAGGGGCTGCACCAGTTTACATTCCCACCAACAGTGTAGGAGGGTGCCCGTTTCTCCACATCCTCGCCAGCATCTAGAGTCCTCTGATTTGATCATTTTAGCCACTCTGACTGGCATGAGGTGGTATCTCAGTGTGGTTTTGATTTGTATTTCCCTGATGAGGAGGGATGCTGAGCATCGTTTCATGTGTCTGTTGGGCATCTGGATGTAGGACACTCACCTTCTGAAGAGATGTTGGCGCCTGGCACACACTTGGCCTCTCTTTTGGTGTTCAGGTCCTGGTTGATCTCTGGCAAAGGGTGAATTGTTTGGTGATGGGAGAACACTGAGAACTTGAGGTTGGATGGACCTGGGCTTGAGTTCCAGTCTGTCACTTACTCGTTGTGCGGTCTTGGGAAAGTCACTTGACTTCACTGAGCCTCAGTTACGTTATAAGTAAATGGGGTTTATAATAAAAATTTCTACCTCATATGATTATTATATTAGAACCAGTATAATGCTTAACATAGGTCTTGGCACATAATAAGCCTTTGAGAAATGTGAGCTATTATTTTTTTCTGTATGTTTGCTTATTCTTCTGATATGTTGAAGACGGGGTATGAAAGGATTTTAGTTGGGATGTTACCCAGTTGTCACTGGCCATTTGCTGTTCAGGTTGGGATGAGGTTTAATGCTAGGACAAAACCCAAAATGGGTGGGCAGAGCCTTGTAAGTGTGCATCAGGGGAGACTTGCCTTTACTGAGTCACCTCCAGATACACTGAGCTTCTCTGAGGAGTCCTGAACAGGCAGGAGTAAAGCAAAAGTTCAATGCTGGGAAGGGTTGTTGGAGTCCAAGGCATGAATTTTAGAAAGGTGGAGCCTGGGTATTCTCCCCAGAGCAGTCCTGTGGTGGGAGAAAGGAAATGTGGGAGTATCAGGCTACAAGGAGAGGGGTACAGGCATCCTGCACATCCCTGATTGCTGATATGTAGCCTGACAGCCATCTCTCCTGGACAGTGAACTGCTCACAGTTGAGGACAGTGCTGTGGGAAGCTATGCCTACAGCCCGGAATGGGCCGGCCTGAGGCTCTGATTTTAACAAGCAATGGGCAGTGAGTTCAGCATTTGGAGGCTTGTCACTAATCATAGGACCTTCACTAGACCAAGGAGCCTCTCTGGGTTTTGGTTTCCTCACCTGTGCGATAAGAGGATGGATGTTCCCTGAGATACCTTCCATTGCTGCCTTTCTGTGGCCGGGAAATGGTGAAGGAGGAATAAATGGTTTGGTTTTGGTGGACTGCCTTCTTTGCATCTCACTGTGTATCCCCCCTGCCACTCTCTCCCGGCCCCAGGGACATTCTTGCTGCTGCCCGATGGACTAAGACTCCAAAACTGATGGTCATCTCAGTCACCAGTACTGGTTACTGTGAAAACTTTCTCTTCATCTGCTTTTCTCTGCCCATTCACAGGGAAGAGTTTTCCATTTTTCCTCTTACATTTCCTTCATGACAATGGTGCCATTAGGTCATTCATTCATTCATTCATTTGCTCACTCCTTCACTTATTGGTTCATTCACTAGCTACCAGGCACAGGGTTAAGGGCATCGGATACATTGAGAGAGCAGTGGGCATTGTCTTGCGCTTGTGAAGTGAGCATGCTGTCAGAAGAGACAAATGTGACAGGTGTAATGAGAAAGGAGAGGCTCTGTGGGGTGGGGGTGGGGAGAGTTGATAGGGAAGAGGGCAGTAAGATCTCCTGGATGCGGCATTTGAGCTGAGACTTAAATGGTGAGTAGGAGTGGGACAAGGGAAAGAAGCAGGCGTTTGTGTTGGGGAAGGAGGGGGGGCACAGGAGGAGGGATGCCATCTCCATGAGGGCGGGGATTCTTGACTCTTTGTTTGCTGACTCTGGTCTCCCATTGTATCCCAATGCCTTAAACGGTAGGTGATCAACAAACAGTTATTGAATGAAAGAAGCTGAAAGAAGGCTCCATCCTGGCAGTGCTGCCTCTCAGAAGCTCAGAGAAGTTAAGAGTACAAGTTGAGGCCAAGGGTAGGAGACTCACCTACTTTGGGTTTCCTGAGAAAAAAATGCTGAGATAGGGATTTGAGTGTAGGTAGTCTTTATTTGAGGAGGATAAGTGAGGGAATGGGGTAACTGAGGAGATAAAGGAAAAGCCAGTAAATAAAGGGGGGGGGGGGATTGATGAATGGGTCACCACTGTGGGCCTGGGAAGAGGGGCTGAATTTCCTGGGGACCTTGTGTAAGGCCACAAGTGTAAATGGCTAAACCAAACTGACTCCATGACAGGCTTTAAGTTTCCCCTCTAAACTAGAAGGCCTGAGTTTCAGCTTCCCCCGAAACTATCAGGCAGTTACATATTCCCCAAGGCAGGAGTAACCACCCTTGCAACACCCAATCAGGAAACGCTGTGGACCACCCTCCACATTGTTAAGGGAGAGGCCTGGAGATAGAAACTATTGATAGGACCCTGTTACCTAATGTTAAAGTTAACCTGTTAGTCTCCGAACAAGACCCTAGGCTCGCTCTGTGATTGGTTGAATTTAAAGGTACTCTAAATGTTGTAATTGGATCCCGCCAAAAGTAATGAATACTCTAGACAATGCGTATGGTCAAACCCACTGTCAATGATGTTGAATAATTATGATTGGATCACTGTTCCCATGTCACAACTTCTGTAATTCCCCCGTCTCAAACCCCATAAAAATCCTACTCTGCCCTTGTTTGGGGCTCTCAGCACGGATCCACTGCGCTGGTGAGGTCTGGGAGCCCAAGCTCGAGCCCATAATAAAGCCCTTTGCCTTTGCATGAGTGACTCAATCTCCCAGGTAGTCTCAGGTCGATGAGGATACTGTAATCTGGGTATAACACTTGGAGGAGTCTTGTGGAACCTGCCTTGGTATTGTCCTCCCAAGGGGTGGGGGTGGTTATTTATCAATGAGTCTTGCTCTCATTGGTTGAGGAGTGTCCCTTGGGCATTAAATCCCCAAAACTGCCCGCTGCTCTGCTCATGGGCTGAGCAAGCTACTACGCAGTGGAAGGAACCCTTAGGTGGGGGGCCTACAACCTCCCCCTCGCCCCCCAGCTGCAGGTGAGCTCATAGGAGGCCGAGAGGGTCTGAGGTGAGTACCAACTTATGTCTGCTGCAAAGACAAAGCAGTAGAGTTCTCTGGCTTTGATTACAGTGGCGGCATTGCACGTGGAGGGAAGTAGGTAAATCTGAGGTACTCTTGGCAAGTGATTAACAGTAAAGAGGCAAAGCTCTTCTTCTCTCTCTCTCCTCTTTCTTTCCACAAATATACGCATTGTTGCTGTCTGGCCTCCTGGCACGCGACTCTGAGGCTAAGATTGTGGAGCCGGCTGTTTAAGGAAGTCCTTGGACCAACATCTGTGAGGAGGGAAGAGATGCGGAAATGGGGCACAGGGAGGATAGCAGATGCCCTCGGCCAACCCCACATGCGCTTTGAAGCTATACCTGCCCTCTGCTGCTGTCCTGGGGGGGCCCAGAAGTTGAACCTCTGTCAATCCCGGGATGTGGGCCCACCTGTGTGACTCTGGGCCAGGCAGCGCTCTCCAGCTGAGGCGATTGCTATCACAGTGTCCACCACAGTTATTAAGAGTCTCGTGTGCGGGGTACTGCTGCAGATGCTGGGACCATAGCAGGGAGTGAGAAAGGCCATAACAAGCAAATGTATGTAACGTCAGGCAGTGAGAAGTGCAAAGCAGAAAACAAACAGCATTAGCTGAATGATGGCTAGACCAGGAGGGGGAAGGTGGGGGTGGAGGTGAGGCAAACTTGGGGGAGGGAAGCTACCTGACTGTGACAGTTTAGAGGCAGGACAGCCCGTCCCTGGAGCTGCCAGCTCTCATCTCTCTGCCTTTGTGCGTGGGGTAGGGGCACCACCCCCTCCCATGGGAAATGTACCCTGGGACCCTCTGCTTTCTTGTCTGTGGGCAACCTGGGGTTTTAGGAGTTGGGGGATGGTGTTGGCACGTCGACTGGCTGGTGCTGCTGCCTTCCACCCGGAACAGCTGGCACAGCCTCAGGCCTGATCATTATTAACCCAGGGAGGGGGGTGGATTGGCAGAATGCACGGCTGGGCCCCAGCCAGGCCCGAGACTGCGTGTGTGAGCGCGCGCGCACGTCCGTCCTCATGTGTGTCCTTGGCCCACCTTACCTGGGCAGGTGCCTGCAAGGGGCCCATCACCTGCCCCCTATCAGAGGCCAGGGATGGGGGAGGGAGAACCCCAGCCTGCCCGGCTCTACCTGCTGCCCTTCCCTGCACAGGCCCTTGGATTTGCAGAGGAAGGTCGAGAGGCGCAGCCAGCCTGGTGGGGGGAGTCTGGGCGCCGGTGTCTGCGCCGTCACGGATCATTACGGCTGCGCGGGCGGGTGCAGTCTCGGCCTGGGCAAGGGCGGCCAGTCTGCCAGCCCAGGGGCGGCAGGAGGCTGGGGGTGGCGGTGCTTGTGGCCCGGAGGGGGGGATGGGAGGGATGATTCCTCGCACGCTGCGTACCCGCTGCGTACCCAGGCGGTGTCGCAGCTCCGGGCAGGCAGGGGAGGGCGCCGTCCAGGGAGCGTGCAGCTGGGGCCTGGAGGGCAGAGGGTGTCAAGGGCCGGAGAGTGGAGCGCAGCCCCGCAGCCCCGGGCTGTGACCTGACACGGGTTTCCCATCGGAAGCCACCGCCACTGCCCCCGCCCTACACCCCCAATTGGCAAGCAGTCCCTCTGTTTCGGACACGTCGAGTCAGTTCCCTGGTGACTGCAGAAATGAAGCTATGGGGTGGCTGGGTGAAGACTTTTGGAAGACCCAGAGCTTGCTCACATTAGGAAATAAAAACAGAATTGACTCATAAAATAAATGAAGGGAAGACAAAGAAGGTTTTTAACTTTTGGTGTGGGTGTCTGCGGTGGTGGGTGGGCTGCCCCAAGCAGCCCTGGGGTGAGGGCTTCCTCCTCTTCTTTTCCCTTCTCTGGCTTCCTTGGGGCTGGGCTGGCAGAGGCCCCTGCGACTTTTTAGGGTTGTAGCACTTACCAAATAAAAGAACCAGTTAAATTTGAATTTCAGATAAAGGAACTTTATCCGTGTATGTACGTCTCATTCATTATTTGAAACATGCTTATACTAAAATTATTCATTATCTGAAATTTGACAAATTTATAAAAGTATAAGTATGTCCCAAATAATACTTGGGGTATACTTATACTAATAAGATGGTCATTTATCTGAAAGTTACCCGAGATTCAGATTTAATAGGAATCCTGGATTTTATCTGGCAACCCTACTGAGAGCCACATTTCCTTTGTCCCACCATGTCCAGGAAAAACAAGGAAGGATGGGGAGAGCCCTCAGACCTTTTACACCCCGTACCCTACTTCACTCCCAGCATTGTGCGAGCTCCCTGAGTGCTTCTGAGTTCAGGTTTTGGCTCAGAAGTGGGTTGTGGATATTGAATTAGGTACCAGAAGGCCTGGGCTCTGAGGCCCTGCCCTTCCAACACGGAGTTATGCACAGTTAGCTTCTCTGAGAACAACCTCCTCACTTTTAAGTGGGTGTAATAGCAGATGATCATGCATTTTTAAAGAACAGAGAGCAAGAGTCTCAAACTCTGAAGACTATGGGTGCTGTCTGGGTAGGTGGGGGTTAAGTGAAATAAAAGCAGTTCCCCAAAGAGCATAATCCATGGAAGAGTGAAGGGGGCAGCTGTGGTCTGGTTCCAGCTGGTCATTGTCACATGGTAAAGTGAGGTCAGATCCTACAATTTTTCAAAAACAGTCTAGATATCTGGACTTTTACACAAAAATATGATTTAAAAATATTGGCAACCAATGGATATTTTTCCTTAACCATTTTAAACACTGTGTAGTCCTAACAAATGAAACCTAATAGTTGTGCCGGATATTACTCTAAGAGCTTCCTGTGTATTAATTCATCCAACCACCATAGGAGACAGATATTATCATGATCCCCATCTTACAAATGAAAAAATGGAGGCACAGAGGGACTAAGAATGGAAGCCATATTGGTTCCGAAGGCAGCCAGTTTGTTATCTTTGAAGAGCATTCCTTTCTAAGCCTGTAGGCTATGCAAATGGCTAAAAGCACAAGCTTAGGAGTGAGAGAGCTGTGGGATCAAGGCCCAGCTCTTCATTCTCTCACCGGCTGTGCCGTGCTGTGCCGGGAAATGTCTAATAGTGGGCTTTCTAAGGTGTTTGCCCATTTCCATGGTGTAAATACTCCCACCACTGCTGATCTGAAGAGACCAGGGTGCTGAATGTTCTGTTAGTGAGAGAGGCACACAATTACCTCTGTTGCATTATTGCTGCCATGTGACCTTAGACAAGCCGATTCATATTTGCAGCCTCCTCGCCTGTGACATTAAAATCGGAATGCCCACGTTTCAGTGTGAGAAGTGAAGAAATGATGTGCTTGCACTGAGCCTCGCTCTCAGTTAACAGAAGCTATCATTACTGTGATTATTTCCCAGTGCGAACCCTCTCATTTGTCACCAGGCTTTGGCCTCATGCTCGAACACATAGCAGGTGCTTAGCAAATGTCGATGAATCTTTTTCCTTTTGCTCTTCACTTACAAAAATCCTCCTCCTTCTTCAAGCCCAGGCCCATTCTATGTCTTCCATGATGCCCTCCTGCCTTAAATTGCACCAGTTAGGTGGGGAGGTCTCTGACGCAGATGGGGGCCCAGGGTATGGGTGCTCCCTTGTGGCAAAGAGCAGCAGAAACCTCTAGAAGGCAGAAGGCTGGCCTGGTTGCAGATGCTAAGAAAGGTATGAGGCCTTAGGAAATCTTGCACCTTCTCTGGCCCTGAATTTCTCTGCCTGTAGAGTCACGGTGGGAGTGCTTTTCCTGTTCCTGGGGCTGAGGGGCAGATAAGTGCCCCTCTGAAAGTTAATTCATCACATTTTTTTAGCACCAACCCCTCCCACCTCTGTGTGCTTTCGGTTTTGTCATCTGTAGAATGGGAGTAATGACTTTTGCGATCTCATAGGGTGTTTGTAAGGAGTAAATGAATTAATTAATGTAAATTAAATTAGAATGGACCCTTTATATATTAAACCTTACATATGTTAGCTATTCTTAGAAATAAAAAATAATATTATAAATGATACTGAGGGGTGATATACTGTCAGTTTCCCTTTCAAGAGTCTGAGGGGTTCTTTTGAGTCGATTCTGCTGGTGTTTCCTCCTTGCTGGATGCTCAGAACCCAAAGCCATCGGGGACCTGAATTTACTTGTCCCCACTCCCCATGCAGAACCCTTTGGGCATGCAGACCTCACACACTTTGGCTCCTGAGAAGTTGGAGACATAACAGTGCACTGGAAACCTGTCTGTGCCTGTGAATGCAGAGCGGAGATAGCTCCATCCTAACTCTCCCTTTTAGCCAAAAATAGTTTTTTTTAAGTTTGTTTTCTTTCTTTTCTTTCCTTCCTTTCTTCCTTCCTCCCTTCCTTCCTTCCTTGAAAGTGCACACATATGTGAGTGGGGGAAGGGCAGAGAGAGAAGGAGAGGGAGAGAGAATCCCAAGCAGGCTCCTCACACTGTCACTGCAGAGCCCGACATGGGGCTTGAACTCATGAACTGTGAGATCATGACCTGAGCCGAAATCAAGAGTTGGACGCTTAACCAACTGAGCCACCCACGTGCTTCTAGCCAAAAGTAAGTTTGTAAGCCCAAAGGAGTTCCAATGCCTAGACTGGACTGGTTCTGCTCTCAGAGGGGACAATATAAATATCATAAAGTCAGGACTAGAGTCAGAAAACCTGAATTTAGGGTCTGGCCCTGCCAGACTTTGCCTGAGGGATCTTGGACAAGTTATTCAGCCATCCTGAGCCTCAGTGTTCTCCTCTGAAATGGAGGGATTGATATCTGAACATTCTTTCCATCTCTAGAACACTGTGTATTCCTTGGTCTTCTTCCTCTCTTGGCTGTGGAGGTCAGTAGGGGTGGAGGAAGCGGGATATGTCATGACTCCTTTTTTGGCTCCTGCTCACCCCAGATGCCAGCATCTGACTGCAGTGTATCTGTAATGGATAGATTGTTGAGTAATAGGGAGGACCTTAGCCCATTTGTGAGGAGCAGAGTAATGGTGGGTGAGAGCTCATGGCAAGAGAAGGGGAGGTGGTAGTGGAAGTTGAAGAAACTTCTGGTGCATAACTATGGTGCTCATGAGGGTCATCCATTCCCTTGTGGTTTGCTCTGCATCCCTTCCTTTGGGAAACGGTCACTCCCCAATACTTGTGTTTCAGGTGAGGTTGTTAACCATGGAGCTCTGCCAGTTCCTGACCTGCAGTGGGGTTATGACCCGAGATGGTGAAAATGCATCATCTTCAAGGACCAATATGGATGGTGAGGGACAGAGGGGCAGACTCCTTTCTCTGGAGTTACTGCCTGTATGACTGCTTGGACCATCTTTGTTGCCACATAGAGAGAGCCTGACTGAAAATGGAGCAAACTCGAGGGAAGGCAAAGTAGAAGCAGAAGGTCATAGTGACATAATTTGAGCTCCTACATGCAGCCATGCCAAAAGCCAATCTCACCCTTGGATTTCCTATTTATTTGTAGCTATAAGTTCCTCCTTTTTATTATTCCAATTTGAGTGGGGTTTCTATTGATGACAGTTTATAGAGTCCTGGAAAATATAACGTCCATTAAATGTAGTAGTGCTTCAGGATGATATGTTAGATCCTTTCTACTCAAAATGGTGCAAGGACCAGCAGCATGTGCATCCCCCAGAGCCTGAAATGCAGAATCTCAGGCACATCTCGTATCTAGTGAATCAAGGTCTCAGGATTAACAAGATCCCAGGATATTTATATCCACGTGGAAGTTTGAGAAGCATTACTCTAGACCAGTGGTTCTCTGCTCTAGCTACACACTAGAAAGTCTCAATACCCTAGCTACACTCCAAGTCAATTAAATCAGAATCTGTTGGAGGGGGGGCAGACCCTGGCATCAGCATTTTTGAAAGCTCCCCAGGTGATAACAATGTATGGTCAAGGTTGAGAAAACCTGCTCTGGTGTAATTTGCTTGGTGGGAGGAAAAGGTCTCATGTTTTATGATTTAGCCTGGAATGGAAGCCTGTTTTTGTGGAGGGTACAGTAAAGGGACTTCTTGGTAGTAATGGGGATCCCTTTGGAATGAGAGGCCAGACTAGGATGTACTCCACAGGCAACCCAATGGGGCTTTACCCAATCTGAGAATACTTTCTTTTTCTATCACCCCAAAATGTTTTCTTTTCCCTGAATTCATAACCCAGGACTACATGAAAAGCTCTTTTTATGCTTTCAAAAATCCAAGTTCCTCTGACACAGGGACTTGAACATAAGTACAACCTGAATCCCAAGCTGAACCCAAATATTATTTTTTTACTGAACGATGAACTACCCCCAAAACATGTTGTGAGTTTTCATTTTCCTTCTTAAAAATCATTATTGTGGTGAATCAGTTCACTCTGGAACTAATCCAGATGCTTTCTAAAGGCAGTCAACTGTAAGAAAATGGGGATATCAAAATATTCTCTGAATTGAATCTGAGGGAAATTCTTTGCATTGGAGATTCTGCTCTGACTGGCCACTGTGGGAATTTGGCCCTGTGGCCTCATCTTTCCAGGGACTAGTTGGATGCTGTGTTCTCCTGCCTTTCCATTTCTCTCTGAGTGAGGACCTTGCCAGGACCTGTGGGGTACCTGTGACCAATTATGGATAGGTCCAGGTGGCATCATTAGGATGTTAGCAGGTGGCAGTGGTCAGTGTGCTTGGAAAAATGAGGAAGATGGAGGTACCCTTTTTAGGAGGAGGAGGAGAAGGATGGGCAGAGAGTTTCTGGGGCTGCTCTCTGTTTTTTATGGTCTTAACTGCTGGCAAAGAACCATTTCCTGTGTGGAGCTCTGCTTGGAGCAGGGAGAGGGGTGGGGGTGCTGGGGAGAAAGCTGGAAGCCCTTCTCCTGCTCACCTAGTCAGCAGCACATTAGGATTCTAATCAGGCAGAAATAGCTTCCCGTCAGCTCATTACAAACTCTTAACAAGGTCCCAGCTCCAGGTCGTGGCTGCTTTTCTCCTGCTGGGGACAATGATGAGCAGCTTGTTGAAGCCTTTGGTAACTCATTTGTTACAACATGTGATTCCCAGCAGCAGGAGGGCTCTAGGGAAGAGGTGGAGGAGGGAACAGAGGAAGAGATGGAAACAGGCCCCCTCGCAGAGGACAGGAAGGCAAAATGTCCAATGCTTTAGGGAAGCCAGGCCCACACCCTAATGGGCAACTAAAATCTTCTGTGAATCTGGGCCCAGTTATGTGTGAGGTGACAACTGTGTGTGGGAGCAGGTGGCATCATGACCACTTACGGGTAGAGACAAGGACAAGGTTTTTATCCAGTGCGACAGTGCTCAGGAGCTCTGCTTTGCATGCCCATATAGCCCCAGAGGCCACTCCTTGAACTTACTCAGTGATTTGAAAAACATTTGCATGCCGTAATTTTCCAGCTCAGAAACGATCAAGGGTTCCCAAATTCCCATTGTCTTACATCTAACCTTCTTTGTCTACCAGGGCTTTTCCTAAACAACTCTACTCAAACTAGCTACATTTCAAGTTTTAACCCCTATCCAAAATCCTCTACTCGAAACTCTTGAAGGCCTGATCTCTTAGGTATCTTGTAGAAAGTTAATTTTACCTTATCCTTGATTTTCCTTCATATCCAAGTTCTCTCCATTCATCAAATCTTAACCAAAGCATTATATCTTCTATACATCTTTTCATGGTAATACAAACATTCACTAAATGCCTACAGCATGGCTTAAAACAGGGATCAGCCAACTACAGTTCATGGGCCAAACCTGGCCCACTGCCTATTTTTATAAATAAAGTTTCATTGCAACACGGCCATGTACTGCAGTTACTTATTGTCTGTGGTTCCTTTTCTACTGTAACAGCAGAGTTGAGTAGTAGAGACCAGATGACCTGCGAAACCTAAAATATTTATTTACCCTCTGCCCCTTTGCAGAAAGTTTGCCTACCCCAGCTTAAATGATAAGATGTAGAACATGCTTCCTTAATTTCTCCCAAAAAACCTCACCAGATTCTTCTGTACTTCTCCCCTCCCTATCGAGTGCATGCTTCCCATCCTGCTCTGAACTTCCATCACATTTGATCCATTTGCTGCATGTGGTGCTTTTCTCTAAAACTTTAAGTAGTCACTTATTAAAGGGCATGTTTTGCGTGATCCTCTAGTCTGTAAGAGCTTTGTGGGCAGAATCTGTTCAGAGCCACCTCTGCAACCCCCCAGTTCTTAGCACAAGGGATCAGTAAGTGGGGAAAGGACCTCATTGGTTGAAGTCCGCTGTGGCTCCTAAATGGCCTCCTTGAATTGCCACAAGGGCATCACCAGCTTCTGGAAGTTCTGTGTAGATCATGGCAGCATGGTGACTGCATTCCCATTGGGCTAAGGCCCTCTACTCCTGCCCTGTAACTGGGAGCCAGACTCTACATCCTTATTATTGAGACCAGCATTTCAGGGAGGGAGGAAGGGATGTTCTGAAACTCTGAGGATGAGTTATGGGATGCCATTAACCCTGGCTCATGTCCATCCCTCCTTCCTTTAACTTGAACCTATATTTTATGGAATTCAGGTGTAGGCCCATCAATTCCATGGAGATATCCAAGAAAAAGAAAGGCTTCCTGTCTCTCAATCCTGTTATACAATCACACTGTAATTGTGGTAGGCAGAATAATGGACCCGCAACACGCTCATGTTCTAGTCCCCAAATGTAATGATGTTATTTTAAAATACCAACATGTGGGGTGCCTGGGTGGCTCAGTTGGTTAAGCATCTGACTTCAGCTCAGGTCATGATCTCACTGTAGATGGGTTCGAGCCCCGCGTTGGGCTCTGTGCTGACAGCTCAGATCCTGGAGCCTGCTTCAGATTCTGTGTCTCCCTCTCTTTCTGACCCTCCCCTGCTTGCTCTCTATCTGTCTCTCAAAATAAAGACATAAAAGAAATTAAAAAACAACAACAACATGTGTTTGAAACTATGGTTAAGGTTAAGAACTTTGAGATGGGGTGATGATCTTGGATTATCTGATTGGGTTCAATTCAATCACTTGAATCCTTGAAAGGAGAATAGGCAGGAGAGGCCAGAGAGCTGCCATGTGAGAGGGATTTGATCCACTCTTGCTGGCTTTGAAGATGGAGATAAGGAGTCACGGGCCGTGCAGTGAGGTCAGCCTCTAGGACCTGGAAAGCTATGGAACAGATTCTCCCCTAGAGCTTCCAGAAAGGTAGACAGCCCTGGCAACACCTTGGTTTTAGCTTAGTGAGACACATGTCAGGCTTCTGACCTCTAGAGCAGTTAGCTAATAAATTGGTGTTGTTTAAGACTGAATTTGTGGTAATTTGTTACAGAAGCAGCAGACGACTAGTACAATATACTGACCACCTCCCTTTTCTTTTTAGCCTGGAATGGCTGACCCTGCTACTTGCACCAAATGGTTCAGTGACTCAGAGAGGCAGATTGGGGAGGTGGAGGCTAGCCGGGCATTTGGCCATCCATTACAGAAAAAAGCCATGTTGTCCTGGAGCTAAAGTGGGACCGGTTGTCTTAGAAGTCATGGACTTTGCCCCCAAGGTTAAATTGGGCAAACATGAATGACCTTTTGCTGTCAGCCTGTTGGGGAAAGGGTGGACCAACCTTGTGGGTTTTTTGCTGCATGTGTATATAAGCTAGGTTTTTAGCACCAGATGGTAGAACTCTGGTCCTCAGAGAATCAGGAACCCTAAAGTTCAGGGCCTGGGGGCGCTTTCCCTGGACATTGCTGTGGTTACTAGAATAATCTAATGAACCGTGTATCAATGACCTGTTAACATGATGATACTACATAACGCCCCACCCACCGAACCTTACTGACTTAGAATGATAACACTTTATCATAGCTCACAGGTTGATGGATTGGTTTGGCCAACTCTGCTGATCTGGGCTGGGTTCAGCTGGGCTTGCTTACGCATCTGTGGTCAGTTTGCAGGTTGGCAGGAGGTTGATTGGTCTAGGGTGACCTCAGCTGGGGAGACTCAGCTCTTCTCCACGTGTTCTCTCATCCTCCAGAAGGCTAGCGCTCTTGTTCTCATGATGAAGACAGAGAGGGGGTGTCGGGCGTGGGCGAGGTCTCTCGAGGCCTAGGCTTGGAACTGAGACATTGCTGCCCACTCATGCTGCTGCAGTCTGTTGGTCCAAGTAAGTTACAAGGCAACCTAAATTCAAAGAACAGGGAAATAGACTCAACCCCTTGATGGAAGGAACTACCGAGTCTCATTGCAAGTGGTGTGGGAAGGATGGAGAATTGGGGCCATTTTTGCATTCAATCTGCTACCAACTCTGGGGAGGAAAAAATGCCCTTGTTCCAAATAGCTCCTAACGGCTCAAGTGAACTAGGCTACTGCCCACTTCTGGCTCCTCTCTGTAGGCTGTGAGCCTCTCTCCTCTTCACTACCTGCCCCTGCCAGAGAAGCCGTAATTCTCCCTCTGAATCGCCACCCGTCAGCCCCTCCTTTCTGTGTCTCTCTGCTTCAAGCCTGAGGGCTGTCGTGGGTGACCAGCTGGCTTGATGTATGCGGCTTCTGTAAACCTTCCCCTGGCCTCTGTTGCAACATCAGCGTGAAATGAACTTGCTAATACTCCGAGAGCCACAAACCTTTTCCTCTTCCCCAGCACGACGCATCAAATCGATCTGGCTGGGTGAGCCATGACAAAACCCACAGAAAAAAGCATCAGCAAATTTAAAGCCTCATTCGAGGTCTTGATTCACCATAAACTAAGTTGCCGGCAGCAGGCATTGACACTTCTTCCACTGCGGTTGATACTGGGATTTATCGACTTGCCGTAAGATGTTGATATTGACCAAGACCGAGTTCCAAATGAAAAGGCCCATGGCAGTATATCTTTATTGCTCAAGTAATCCGAGGACTTGCTAATCCTTCCTTGTCCCACTCAATAATGTTTTGCAGAAATTCTTTTGGAACGGGGAGACCATCACTTAGATACAACAAGATGCTCTTTCCCCACAAGCACTCCTGAAAGAGGGATGGAGTACAAGCAGTGTGTTGAGAACACAACCAAAGTGCTGGAAAATGTATTCATGCCCACACCCCAAACCTTAATACCTTTCACTTTTTAGAGACCTAGCTCTACCCTCCTGGGAAACTGCCCGGAATAAAACACAACAGGACTTCACACGGGACCCGCTCACGAATAGTGTCAGCTTCCCTTTCTCCACTGGTCCTCAGGCTAATGGATCCCAATCCCAGGGGATGCTCTGATGTCATCCTTAGCACTGGTCCCTGACACTGAAATTAATGTGACATTTGGTTCTTGCTAATTTCAAGGCCCACTAGGAACACAGAGAAAAAAGGGAAAATTTATTACCTGCTAATTTATTTTCTCATTGAAATACAGTCTGCAGCCCTCACTTTAGGGGAGGATGTGTTTGCAGTAGAATCATATACAGTGACTTTTGAGTTATTTTAGGTGTCAGGGTCCTTGGGGGAAACCAGCAAAGAGAAGATGAGCAGACAGAACAGGGCCAAGGAAGCAGCCCAGAGGCAGATAAAGGAGTGAGCCTGAAGGACAGTTTCCAGCCCAGCTTCCTTACTCAGCTCTGTTCTGCTTGATAGTCTCTAAAGGCCCATGCAAGGGGGGAAAACAAAGGTCAGCAGAGAGAGGCCAAGGAAGGCAGAACCACAGGAAGATGGAGCTTTCACAGATTTGCGGTCAGGGAGGCACATGCAGGATACCCAGGTATTGATCCACAGTGGGACCCTTCCTCCATCCTCCGTGCAAGAGCTCTGACGTCATTAACAGTGCAATCACCACTAGCTCTCCAGCTCGCCGCTCCAGGGAGAAAAGGAATTGGTCACTGCCTCAAGTGCATCCCGAAGAGGTAGTGACATAGAGATTGTGAGCACGGGCTTAGTGGTCAGACAGTACTGGGTTTGAAACCTGGCTTCAGCATTTACCAGCTGAGTGACCTTGAGCAAGTCTCTTATCCTTTCTAAGCCACAGTTGTTTCATCTGCAAAAATGAGGAAATAATAACATGCCATGGCAGACACCATATATTGTCTCCTTTCCCCCTCTGCCAACAGAATATCAGTTTTGCTCAGGTATCACTTTCTATGATCTCTGGGGAGGCAGGCCCACTTCCTGATCCAGGAACCAACGTGTGATCAATCAGCTCTGGTGAATGAGAGGAAAGGGAATATTTCTGGGGTGGTTCTGAGAAAGATGTTCCCTCCCTGACAAGAGAAGTTCTGACATCTGCTTCCTTCCTGATGTGAAGTAGGTGAGTGGGAAGGATCTCCCTGATCACACTGCCTTCTGCTTCCTATGGTGGAAATTTGATAATTTTTTAAAAAGTTTTATTTATTTATTTATTTTTGAGAGACAGACACCATGAGTAGGGGAGGGGCAGAGAGAGGGAGGAAGAGAAAATCCCAAGCAGGTTCTGATGCTTAACTGACTGAGCCATCCAGGTGCCCCTGAGAACAGCTTTTCTATTTTTTTTCTTTTTCTTTTTCTGTTTTTTTAAAGATTCATTCAGGTTAGGGGCCGCTGAATGGCTCATTTGGTGAAGCATTGGACTCTTGGTTTCGACTCATGTCACGATCTCATGATTTGTGGGATTGAGGCCCACATCTTCAGCCCTGCGCTGACAGCATGGAGCCTGCTTGGATTCTCTCTCCCCCTCTCTCTGCCCCTCCCTTGTGCATGTGCATGCGCTCTCTCGCTCTCTCTCAAAATACATCCACGGTTTTTTTTGAACATTCACCTGTTGAAGTACATTTAGGTTGTTTCCAGTGTTTGGCAATTATGAACAAAGCCACTGTAAACATTTGTGTTTAGGTTTTTGTGTGAACATAAGTTTTCATTTCTTTAAAAAAATTTTTTAATGTTTACTTTTGAGAGAGAGAAAGAGATAGAGTGTGAGTGGGGCAGGGACAGATAGAGAGGGAGACACGGAATCTGAAGCAGGATCCAGGCTCTGAGCTGTCAGCACAGAGCCTGCTGTGGGGCTTGAACCCATAAACTGTGAAATCATGACCCAAGTCCAAGTTGGACACTTAACTGACCAAGCCACCCAGGCGCCCCAGAACATAAGTTTTCATTTCTTTAGAATAAATAGCTAGTAATGGGATTGCAAGTAAGTGTATATTTAACTTTATAAGAAATTGCCAGATTATTTTCTGGAATGGCCATATAATTTTGCATTCCTACCAGGAAGTTCAGAGAGTTCCTGTTATTCCACATTTTCATCAACACTTGGTCTTTTGGGTACTTTGAAAATTATCTTTAGCCATTTAATAGGTATGTGGTGGGCAAGTCACTGTGATTTTTAATTTGTATTGTTCTAAAGGTTAATAATGTTGAACATTTTTTTCAACATCCATATATCCTCTTTGGTGAATGTTTATTTTAGTCCTTTGTTCATTTAAAAATTGTATAATTTTTGTATTGTTGAGTTTTGAGAATTCTTTATGTATTCTGGGTACAAGTCCTATGTTGTATATGTGATTTGAAAATATTTTCTCCCCATCTGTAGTTTGTCTTTTCATTCTCTTACCAGTGTCCTTTGCAGACCAAAAGTCTTCTATGGGAAGAAGTCCTATATTCAGTTTTTCCTTTATGGATTGTATTTTTGGTGTTAAATCTAAGAATGTTTTTCTTAATTTCAGATCTCAAAGATTTTCACCTATTTTCTTCTACGACTTTTATGTTTTATACTTAGATCTATGATTTATTTGAGTGAACTTTTGTATTAGATCTGAATTTGAAATCCATTTTTTTTTAAGCATATGGCTGTTCTAAGCTGAAAAGACTGTTCTTTCTCCATTGAATAGTTTCTGCACCTTTTTAAAAAAAACAGTTGTTCATATTTGTGTGGCTCTATTTCTGGTCTTTCTTCTATGTCATTGATTTGTGTGTGTGTGTATTTCTTTGCTAATGCCATATCTTGACTTATCTTGACTTACTGTGGCTTTGTAGAGAGTATTAAGATTGGGTAGTTTGAGGGGTGCCTGGGTGGCTTAGTCGGTTAAGCGTCCAACTTTCGCTTAGGTCATGATCTCGCGGTTTGTGGGTTCAAGCCCCATGTTGGGCTCTGTGCTGACTGCCAGCTCAGAGCCTGGAGCCTGTTTCAGTCTGTGACTCCCTCTCTCTCTGACCCTCCCCTGCTCACGCTGTCTCTCTCTCTCTCTCTCCCAGAAATAAATAAAACATTAAAAAAAATTTTTTTTTAAAAGATTGGGTAGTTTGATTTCTTGATTTTTATTCTTTATTTTCCAAAATTGTTTAAGCTATTTATCAGTTTGGGCTGCTCTTACTATGCTGAGTAGCTTAAGCAAGAAACATTTATTTCTCAGCTCTAGAGGCTGGAAGTCCAAGAACAGGGTGTTGGCAAGGTTGGGTTCTAGTGAGGGCCCTCCTCCTACATCCTCATAGATGGCTGCAGTCTCACTGTATCCTCATATGGTGAAGACCAAGAGAGAAGCAAGCTCTCTACTGTCTCTTCTTTTTTTTTTTTTTTTTTTTAAATATTTTTTTATTTATTTCTAGGAGAGAGAGAGACAGCATGAGCAGGGGAGGGTCAGAGAGAGAGGGAGTCACAGACTGAAACAGGCTCCAGGCTCTGAGCTGGCAGTCAGCACAGAGCCCGACGCAGGGCTCGAACCCACGAACCGCGAGATCATGACCTAAGCGAAAGTCGGACGCTTAACCGACTAAGCCACCCAGGCGCCCCTCTACTGTCTCTTCTTATAAGGTCACTAATCCTGCCATGAGGACTCTGCCCTCATGACCTAATTATCTCACAAAGGCCCCATCTCCAAATACCACCGCAATGAGAATTAAGGTTTCAACATATAAGGGGACACATACATTCAGTCCATAGCACCATTTTTTTTACTCTGTTTTTTTTAATACATTTTAGAATTAGCTTGCCCAGGTCTGTACAAAAATTCAGCTGGGAGTTGCATTAAAACTGTATTGAATCTATTGATCAATCCGGGAAAAGTAGACATGTTTACTGTATTGAATTTTCTATTTCATGAGCATGGTATGTCTCACCATTAATTTAGGCCAAATTTGAATTATTTCACCAGCATTCTGTAGTCTTCAGCATACAGATTCTATATGTATTTTGTTAGATTTATATCTAAGGATTAGTTTTTTGAAATTATAAATGATATGTATTTTTGCTAGTATCTGCAAGTATGATTGAGTTTTCTGTGTTGATCTGGTAGCCTGTGACCTTACTAAACTCACTCTTGTTTCCAGGAGTTTTGTTGTTGTTGTTTCCTTAGGATTTTCTACCTTGAAAATTATGAGTAAAGTCAGTTTTATTTCTTCCTTTCCAATTAGTTAAGATTTTCAGTTGAATGGGGCTGGTGAGAGTGTTTTCTTCCCAGTCTAGGGGAAAAGAATTCGATCTCTCACCATTAGTATGATGTAGCTGTAGTGTTTCCCTAGAAGCCCTTTATTAGGTTGAGAAGGTCCTCTTGCATTCCTAGTTTTCTGGGATTTTAGAGTGATTAGATAGTGAACTAAATGCTTTTCCACATCAACTGATACAATCATAAGGGTTTTCTTCTTTGGACTGTTGATATGGTGGATGGCGTGGATTGATTTTCCAACATTGAATTATCCTTGCATTTCCAGAATAAACTCCACTTGTCTTTCTGTATTTTCCTGGACTTAATATGATAAAATTTTTTGAAAATTTTACATTTTTTTATGAGGGACATTGGTCTCTAGCCTACTTTCTTTTTCTCTTTTTACTTTTTTTGGGGAGGAGTGATATAGTCTTTGGGTTTTAGTGTCAGGTAACTTCATAAGTTGAGACAAAATACTCCTATTTTCTAGAAGAGATTGTCTAGAGTTGGTATTACTTATTCTTAAATGTTTAGTAGAATTTGTTAGTGAAATCATCTAATCCTGTGGCTTATGTTTTTTTGGAAAGGTTTTAAACTATAAATTCAATTTCTTTAATAGTGATAGTACTATTTGGGTTATATATTTCATTTTGTGTGAGTTTGGGTAGTTTGTGATTTTTAAAAACTTGATCCATTTCATCTAAGTTTTTGAGTTTATGTGTGTAGAATTGTTCATAGTATTTCCTTATATCATTTTAATGTTTACGGGGCTCTTTCAATCCTGATATTGGAAATTTGTGTCTCTTCTCTGATTTTTTTTTTTTTGGTCGGGTTTGGTTTGTTTCAGTTTTATTGATCTTTTCATATAACCGGCTTTTGGTTTTTATTGATTTCTTTTTGTTTTTAATTTCATTGATTTCAGCTCTCTTTATTACTTCCTTCCTTTAGCTTGTTCTCTGTTTATTTTGCTCTTTTTTTTCTAGTTTCTTACTATGAAAACCTAGATTATTGATTTGAGACCTTGATTATATTCCAGTATAATTGTTTAATGCTATACATTTATCTGAAAGTACTGCCTTAGCTACATCTCACAAATTTTAATGTGTTGCATTTTCATTTTTATTTAGTTAAAAATATTTCCTAATTTCCCTTGAGACTCATCTTTGACCCCTGGGTTATTTGGAAGTGTGTTGTGTTGTTTAATTTCCAAGTGTTTGGAGATTTTCCTATTATCTTTTTGTTCCTGATCTACTTTCATTCTAGTGTGGCCAGATAACACTCTTTGTGTGGTTTTCAATTTCTTTAAACTTGTTAAAGATTATCTTTTTTTTTTTTTAATGTTTTATTTATTTCTAGGAGAGAGAGACAGCGTGAGCAGGGGAGGGTCAGAGAGAGAGGGAGTCACAGACTGTAAAACAGGCTCCAGGCTCTGAGCGGCAGTCAGCACAGAGCCCGACGTGAGGCTCGAACCCACGAACCGCGAGATCATGACCTAAGCGAAAGTCGGATGCTTAACCGACTAAGCCACCCAGGCGCCCCTAAAGTTTATCTTATGACCTACAACATGGTCTGTTTTTGTGAATATTCAAAGAAAATGTATATTCCCCTGTTCTTGGGTGAACTGTTCTATTTAGAAGGATATATATGTTTCTATGGTTGGGTGGAGGGCTCTGTAAAGGTCCAGTTTGTCATGGTGTTATGTAGTTCATCTATATTCTTGCTGTTTTTCTGTTTACTAGTTCTATTTATCAGTAAGTGCATTCAAGTCTCTAGCTATAATTATAGATTTGCCTACTTCTCCTTACAGTTCTTTTCAAATTTTGCTCCTGGTGTTTCGATCTCTGTTGTTAGCTATAAACTTAGGATTGTTATTTCTTCTTGGTGAATTGACCCCTGGTAATTTTCTCATATCTGATTTTTTTTGGCTGATATTAATATTGCCATGCTGACTTTCTCTTGTATAGTGTTTGCACAGTATACCTTTTCCCTTATTTTTATTTTTTAACCTGCCTTTATCATTACATTTGAAGTACTTGGAGACAGCATATAGTTAGGTCATGAGTTTTTAAAAAAAGTCTATTCTGACAACATCTGTCTTTTAGCTGATGTGTTTAGACCACTTTCATTTAATGCAGTTATTGATAAGTTTTGACTTAGGTCAACCATTTTATTATTTATTTTCTGATTGTTCCTTGAATTCCCCTTTTCTGGCCTTTACTTAGACTATTGAAACAGTTTTTATTTTTTATTTATATTTATTTTTTAAATTTTAATGTTTATTTTTGAGAGAGAGAGAGAGCAAGTGTGAGTGGATGAGAGGCAGAGAGAGAGAAGGAGACACAGAATATGAAGCAGGTTCCAGGCTCCAAGCTGTTAACACAGAGCCCAATGCGGGGCTTGAACTCATGAGCAGAGAGACCATGATGTGAGCCAAAGTCAGACAACTTAACTGACTAAGCCTCCCAGGAGCCCCTAAACAGTTTTTAGTATTCCATTTAATTAATTTATTTTTTGCTGATGTCTCTGTACGTTTTTTTAGTGGCTACTCTAGGGATTACAATATACATCTTAACTTTTCACAACTACTTAAAGGCAATATTTTACCATTTTAGGTAGAATGTGAAAATCTTAGAAATTGTCAGCTCCTCTCTTCTCCCTGTTTTATGGTATGGTTGTCTTACATAGTACATCTGCGTACATTGGAAGCTCCACCAGATGATGTTATAATTCTAGTTTGGATTATCAAACATAATTTAAAGAATTTAAGAGATGAAGAATAGTTTATCATGTTTAACCAGATACTTACCCTTTCTGGTGCACGTCTCTCATTCTGATGTTCCAGATTTTCTTCTGGTATTATTTCCCTCTTGTCTGAAGAGCTTCCTTTAGCAATTCTCCTAGAGTAGGTTGACTGTAAATAGATTCTCTTAGTTTTCCTTCATCTGAGAAGGTCTTCATTTCACCTTAATTTCTGGAGGATACATTTGATGAGTATTGAATCCTGGGTGGTAGTTCTTCACCCTCAGCAACTTTAAGAAGGGTGTGACTCTTGTCCTGGTCTCCATGGTTTCTTATGACAAATCCACAGTCTTTGGAATTCTTGTTCTCCTACAGATAATGTGTTGTTTTTCTCTGGTTGCTTTCAAGACTTTTATTTGGTAGTTTGTTTTCACCAAGTTGACTACGATGTGTTTGGGCATGAATTTCTTTGGGTTTATTGTGTTTGGGGTTTGCTGATCTTCTTGAATTTGTAAGTTGATTTCTTTTCCCAGATTTATGAAGTTTTCAGCCATCATTTGTTCAAAAAAAACTTTAGCAGCATACTCTCTCTTCTCTCTGGGACTCTAATAACACAAATATTAGAACTTCAGTTAGTGTCATGGAGGCTCCTAAGGCTCTGTTCATTTTTTAAAATCCATTTTATTTATCTCTGTTGTTCATTTTGGATCATTTTATTCATCTGTCTTCTAATTGGTAGACTCTTTCCTCTGTCAATATTATTCTGCTATTGAGCCCATACTGTATTTTTCAGTTATAAACTTTGCATTTGGTTCTTCTTAACATCTTCCATTTCTTTGTTCAGGCTTTCTATTTTTACATTAATTCTAGGGTGTTAGTAATAACATGTTGGAGCACTTTTATAATAGCTGCTTTATAGTCTTTATCAGATAAATTCAACATTTGTGTCATCTAGGTGTTGATATCTGTTGATTGTTTTTTTCCCAAGTGAACTGAAAATTTTCTGGTTCTTCACATGTCAAGTAATTTTGGATTGTATCCTGAATGGTTTGAATATTTCATTATGAGGCTCTAGGTCTTTTTAAAGTCATATAGAGAACGTTGATCTTTTTAAGAGAAAATTGGTCCATTTGGTCAGGTTCAGGCTGCAAGTTCCAACTCACTTTCTGTGGGCTATTGTTCCCATGAGGGTTTGGTTTTTAAATCCTTTGTGTGTTACTTGAATCTTTCCCATGTGTGTGCCACCCAGAGGCTAGTGTGGGACCTCAGTGGTGGTCTATCTGTTAATTCAGTGCTCAAAGTCTTTGGTGTGCTGATTGGGATCACATCCATGCATGCAAGCCCAAGAGTTCATAATCAATTTTATGGGGTCACTTTCCTAAGCTC
Organism: Hyaena hyaena; assembly: GCF_003009895.1. Taxonomy (NCBI): domain Eukaryota; kingdom Metazoa; phylum Chordata; class Mammalia; order Carnivora; family Hyaenidae; genus Hyaena; species Hyaena hyaena. Next base: position 4,076,520 of record NW_024080697.1, read on the forward strand.
TTCCCTCTCTATGACCTCCATATTACTTTCTGGGTCCCTGGGGATCCTTTTTCTGTCCTTCAGTCATAAATCAGGGGCTTTATTTATCCTATTTTGCCATCCACTTTCACGAGTGTACCCATGTCTGGAGCCAAGCAGTGGAAAAAGAAAGAGGAGAAAAAAGCAATGAAGGTTCACACTAGTCTCTGGGAACCACAGCTCCACCAATCAGAGAGGGAGGTTTCCTTGTCTCTGAGTTGGTTTCTGTAGGGTTCTGTTGCCGGAGGATTGTGTAGGGGCTGGAGTGTGAGAGAATGGAGGGGAAAGAAGAGAAAATCTGGGGATTTTCTACACTTTTCTCTGAGTGTTAAGATTTCCTTTTCTTGACCCCCAAGCCAGAGCTAGAGGCTTCTCCTAGAAATCACTATCTGTGCCCCAGTGTCCCTTCTGGGTTTGGGGCTTCGAGGAGTTCAGGCTTGGGGATGCCAAATGCAAAAAAAAAAAAAAAAAAAAAAAAGGTAAACTCACTAGGTACTTTGGAAAGTATTAAAATAACTGCTGCATGCATTGTGTCCAAGCTTTACCCACATTCCCTGGGAGAAGCAGGGTAAAGTGAACTTATTCCATCTTACCTGGAACTGGAATCTTAGTCTTCTCCTTCAGATTTAATAATAATGACCATTTCTACACACCACACTTAACACAGTGCATGACTTATCTTGTGCTTTAACAGGCTGACTACTAGATGGCCTCCTTTTAAAGGAAAAGTATATTTTCACGAACTCCTTGAGTTGATGTAAGTGGCTTTGATCATTTTGTTTCTTAAATATGTATTGACATACAACTAGGTCTCAGCTTCTTATGCTTACAGTGTTTAATCAACTATAACACAAAAGGAAATTTATAAATTAAGTGCAAACAAAAGTACAACACAAAACAATTCAAATCAACATCATTTATTTAATGTGACAGATGATGTTTGTTGAAACTGAATAGCTGTTCGTACTGTGAATTGTAGTGCATGACTGGGGTACAGACTTTTTTTGTCACATCACTGCTCCCTTGCGCTGAGTGATGACTCAGTTCTCTCACAAATTTTTCTATCGAACCACTGTACCACCCTGGAGCTTCTATCTGTACAATGTGATAGGACATCATTTGGCCTATCTTTAACTCAAAGCAGCATTTACACGTAAGTCAGTCTCTCTCTCTCTCTCTTTCTTTACCAGCCTAACATCATTAAAATAGTAGTCAGTGGTGCCAACACTTGTGTGAATGGCATTAAAACCTCAGATACTGAAGTCTTTCAGCAGGACTTAGTTCTGAGGCAGTCAGCCAGAGAGGATCTGGAATATGTTAATAATAGAATCTTAAGCCTGTTAGCCAATGGAAAACTCTTCCGTTAAAAGTGTAGTTTAAGAAAATTATTAAGACTTAGAAAACATGTTTGTAGATTCCCATTTATGAAACATTGCAGTATCATTCAATTTAAAACTTTCAAAAAAAAATCATTACCTCCACTTTACAATGAGGAACCTGGGGGTTACAGGTTAAATAACTTGGCCACGGTCCTATAGTTGATAAATAGCCGAGTTGGTATACACAGAGAGCACCCAGCCTGTTCACCTCCAGTCTCCACTCCTAACTGTGACTTAGTCAAGGCTGTTTTCTCATAAAAGGTCATGCCATGATCTGGAGGCTCTTCCGTAGCTTAGTCGGTTAAACCTCTGACTCCTGATTTTGGCTCAGGTCGTGATCTCGAAGTTTGTGGGATGGATTCCCATGTGGGCCTCTGTAGTGACAGTGTGGAGCCTGCTTGGGATCCTCTCTCTCCTCTCTCTGCTCCTCCTCTGCTCATGTACATACTCTCTCTCAAAATTAATTAATTAATTAAAAGAATATTAAAGAATATTTGTTTTTCCAAAGTGGGCAGAGCTACACGGAACCTCCAAACTACCTCATATAGCTTCCCTTCATTCCTTGATCCTTTATGTTCTCCTAAAGAAAGACTTGTTGAATTATACCCTCAAGACAAGGAAGAATACAAGGAACATAGAACAGTGTTCACTCTATTACTCTAAATTTCCTTTATGTCCTTATCACTGCACACTTTTCCATAGTTGTGATCAGTGCACAGTTAATCACACAGTCAATCACTCCCTTTTCTCTTCAGTATACAGTACTCCAACTCGCAGGCCACAGGTAGCACTTTTGACATTGTATCGTACTTGCCTTTCCTTTCCCAAACTGTGAGCACCTTGGGGACAGAGAGTTCATCTTCCATATCATGTTTCCTGCTTCTATCAGTGCCTTGGATCCTGCAAGACACCATAGCATCTTGCTGGAGCCCATCCCAAATGGGAGCCCCCAGGAAAGGCCCAGAAACACAGCTATGGAGACTTTGTCCACCCTCCTGTGTAGTCTATAGGGTCTGGACTGAGAAGACAAAGCTTTTTGGAAGCATGAAGGTTCATTTCTTCTGTATGTCATTACTATTAAATTGGGGATTGGAGAAGGCAGAGAAATGGGACCCTTATGATGAAAGTTCACATCTGCTTAGAGATTGTCCACTCTGGTGGGGTGTGAACTGGGTGGGCAGTGGGTTCTTGGAGATGCCTGATGTAAGCAGTGAGGGATAAAATACTTCTGGGACCTCTGAGGATACATATATTATCTTGGGAATCTCTGAGATGAAAAGGGAGGAAGGGAGGCTCTGCTTTTACCTTTTTTCTTCACTCTCTCCCTCTCTTCCTCATTATTATTCAAGAATTTATTGACTGATGATTGGATAAGGTGATATGGTCTATATATACAGCAAAATATTACTCAGCCATCAAAAAGAATGAAACCTTGCCATTTGCAATGACATGGATAGAACTAGAGGGTATTATGCTAAGTGAAATAGAGAATCAGAGAAAGAAAAATATCATATGATTTCACTCATATGTGGAATTTAAGAAACAAAACAGATGAACATATGGGGGGAGGAAGAGAGGGAAACAAACCACAAGAGACTTAAAGATAGAGAATAACTGAGGGTTGATGGAGGGAAGAGGGTTGGGGATGGGCTAGATGGGAGATGGGTACTAGGGAGGGCAGTGGTTGGGATGGGCACTGGGTGTTGCATATAAGTGAAAAATCACTGAATTCAACTCCTGAAACCAATATTGCCCTGTATGTTAACTAGAATTTAATAAAAAGAAAAGAAAGAATTTATTGAGCACTTGCCGTCTCCTAGAGTTGGGTGCTATACTTGACAAAACACACCAAGAAGTTCTCCATTTAGCAGGGGAGATTACAGAGAATTATGATGTAAAGTGATGATGACGTCTATGAAAGGAATCAGGGGAGCAGAGTGGGGTGCACCTGACTGCTTAGAATGGGAGGTAGGGGTTATAGAAGGGCAAGGTTTGTGATGGAGCTGGCATTTGTCATGAACACTGGAGGAGTTTTTCAGGTGGAGAAGTGAGGTAGGGCACCCAGAAAGAGGAAACAATTTAAGGAAAGGTTTGGAGGTATGAGGGAGAATTGGATAGGTGTCCAGGTGTCCAATAAAATTTATATGTTAGCAACTCAAAATAAAGCCTGCTCTGTTGTTGACCACTGTCATAGTACATTGGTGTTGATCTTGGGTATTTTGACTATTTGTGACTTTAAGGAAACTGAAATTGATATTAGTTAACATCTAGATAAAATGTGTCAATAAATTGTGAATATATTTTATTAGATAAACATGGTTGTGGTATATTTGGAACATAACATGTCAGAAGGGTGAGAGATTGGAGAATAAATTGAAGGTGCATATGGCCAACTTAATGTTGACTTGCTACCTGTGTAAAGTTTTTTTTTTCTTTTTTCCTCTTTCCCCCTTCTTACAATGGAAAAGTCTCAAACACACATAAAGGTAGAGAGATTGGTATAATGAAGCCTTACATACCCATAGCCCAGCTTTAGTGACCACCAACTAACTTCCACTTTGGTTTCTTGGATTCCTTCAATTTTCTTTTTTAGTTGTTGGAGCATCTTGAAGCAAATTCAGTACCCGCAGATACTTCAGTATAATTTCTTAAAAAAAAACTCCACAAATATATACTGGATTAGTTCTTTTAAAAAATACAACTACAATATCATTTTCACACCTGACAAAATAAACAAAAATTCCTTAATATCATGTACAATCCAGTCCATGTTCAATTTTCCTTGATTGTCTGAGAAATGTCTTTTTTACAGTGATGTTGAAGTCGCAACCCAAACACAGTCCACATATAGCGTATGGATGATTTGTCTCTTGTCTCTCAATCTGTATTAGCTATCTATGCACTTACCCTCTGACTTACAACAAATTAAAATTTTTTTTTAATTTTAGTAAAAAAATTGTTAGGACACTGGGTTGTTTTTCCTGCAGAACTCCCAGAGTTTGGATTTGGCTGATAGTACCCTTGCGGTGCTCATGAACAAATCTTCTAACAGCCACATTTCCTAGGAACTGATAGAGCTAGCAGCTGTTCAAACACAGGCTCTTTCTTTTGGTAGGAAGGCTTCTTGGGTGGTGCTTCCTATTGAATTATTAGTTGTTCTGGGGCAAGTGAAGTTAACTTTAGTTACTGGGTTCAGGTGACGTCAGGCCAATCCATTCATTATAGAGTTTGTATTAAGGTTATCAAGCAAGCTAGGCAAAAACAGATTTGCATTACAAATCCTGCCTGCTGACTATATGGAGAACGAGGCTAACGAAGTGATCCTGGAGGCAGTAAGATCAGTTGAAAACAACTGCAGTGGTCTAGGTGAAAATGAAAATTTCTTGCTAAGATAAGGCCTGTAGAGGTGGACAGGAGGCTCCACATTTGGGAGATATTAAGTAGGAAGGGGGTGTCTACTGGAGGCAGGGGTGAAGGAGAAGAATGCAGTTAATCAGTTAGCCTATTTGTCTTTCATTTTCTAGATACATCCATCATACCTTAGGTGATTTCATTCATTCCCCGTGGTTTTTAATCCCCTTATATGCTGTTGACTTCAAAAAGTTGTATCGCTGGCCTTAGAGTTTCATCCTGAACTTCACACACTTATATCCGATTGCCTGCTGAGTATCTTCCCTGGGATCTTATCCTTCCATGTCCAAAATTGTACTCTTGTCTTGCCCCCATCAACCAGCTTCTCCCCCAGTCTTCCCCATCCTAGTAATGGCACTTCTAGTTGTTCAGAGAAAAGTCCTAAGAGGCTCCTTTTTTCTTACCTGTCCCTCATACGCCCATCAAGTTTTGTCAGCTTTACCTTCAAAACATATGTGAATTTGAACCATTCTCAGCAACTGGTCCAGACCATAATTTAATCATCTTTCAGCTCATCTTCAGATCTCACGGTTTTCACTCTTGCAGGAGACCAGGTAGGAGAGGTAGACTCAGAGATTTAAGGCTTGAGGATGATGCCTTTTAGAATTCCCCTTCAGTTCTTGGCAAAGACAAACAATTCTTATTCTTCTTTGCTCATCTTTACTTTCCCTCTAGTCTTAAGGCATTCAGTACACTCTCTTCACAATGGCAATGTGGCAGATCACACAATGGCCCCAGTTCTTCACCCCTACCTGGATCTATGACTTTTGCCAGTTAACTTGGCAGTGCTCTCCTACTGACCCTGGGCTTGTTCATGTGAGTTGCTTTGACCAATGGAATGTTAGCAAAGTTTGGTGCAAGCAGTGGCTTGAAAAATGCTTGGACAATTGAGCTTGGTCTTCCACTCTTGCACCTCTACCATTACTATGAGAATATCCTTGAATTAGGCTGCCCGGGCATGGGAGATCTGTGAAGCAGAGAGCTTAAGGCTGGCCTGGATAAATTAACAGCCAGCTGCCCCCAGATATATGACTAAATTGAGCCAGGATCAGAGGAGCCACCTAGCCAGCCACCCCAGCTGCGTGAACAATTAGAGTTTTGTGGTTGTCACTTTTTGTTATGCAGCATTGTGGCAATAGAGAACGAGGGGATTCAAAATTCATACCTATCATGTAGATACATTTCTCTTAACTTCAGCTTTTTTTCTCTTAACTATCAAACTCTCAAACACCTCTTTTGGATATATAATAGTTCCAACAAAACATGACCAAAGCCTTTGATTAGCAGCTCTATCCCTAACTGTTCCCAGTTCATGACAGCTTCATCATTCATCTAGTAGCTCAGGTCAGAAAATCAGAATCATTTTTTATTCCTTAATTTTCATTGTATCTATCATCCAAATTGTAAGGTTGTTTCTCTGTTATCTTCAGAATATGTATAAACTCACCCACTCTTCTCTGTTTCTACTACCAACCACTTTAGTTCACACCCCCATAAACTTCCTTCTGTATCATAGTCACCTCCTACCTGGTCTCTGTGTTCATTCTTGACTTATAGTCAAGTCTCAAAATGCCAGCCAGAATAATTTGAAAAAAAAAATCATCAGACATGACATCAAAAGAACAGAAAATAAAAGGACAGATAAGTTGAACGACATTGAAATTTAAAACTTTTGCATTTCAAAGGGCACCATCAAGCAAGTGAAAAGGCAACTTATAGACTGGGAGAAAATATTAACAAATCATATATCAGATCAGGGATTAATATCTAGAATATATAAAGAGCTCTTAAAATTCAACAACAAAAAACCAATCTGATTAAAAAATGAGCAAAGTATTTGTATAAACATTTATTCAAATAAGATATACAAATAGCCAATGAGCACATGAAAAGGTGTTCAATATCACTAATCACTAGGGAAATACAAATCAAAACTACAATGCAAATCAATACCACCTCACACTAGTAGGATGGCTACTATCAAAAAAACAGAAAATAACAAGTGTTGACAAGTATATAGAGAAATTAGAACCCTTGTGCATTGTTGCTGGAAATGTAAAATGGTGCAGCTGCTATGGAAAAGAGGGTAGTTTCTCAAAAAAATTGAAAATAGAATTATCATGATCTAGCAATCCCATTTCTGGACACATACCCAAAATAATTGAAAGCAGAGACTTGAACAAGTATTTGTAGACCCATGTTCACAGCAGCACTTTCAAAATAGACAAAAGGTGTACAACCTAATATCCATCAACAGGTGAATGGATAAACAAAATGTAGTATATACATACAAGGTAGTATTATTCACCCTTAAAAAGAAAGAAAATTCTGACACATGCTACAACATGAATGAACCTTGAAGACATTATGGTAAATGAAAGAAGATAATCACAAAAGATCAAATACTATATGATCCTACTTGTATGCGAGGTACCTAGAATAGTTAAATTCATAGAGATAGAAAGTAGAATGTTGGTTGCTAGGGCTTGGAGGAGGGGAGAAGGGGGAGTTACTGCTTAATGGGTACCCAGTTTCAGTTTTAGAGGATGAACACATTCTGGAGATGGATGGTATTGGTGGTCAATAATGTAAGTAGGGGTGCCTGGTGGCTTAGTGAGTTAAGCATCTGACTCTTGATTTCAGCTCAAGTCATGACCTTACAGGTTTGTGAGTATGAGTCCCACATCGGGCTCTGTGCTGACTGTGTGGAGCCTGCTTGGGAGTCTGACTCCCACTCTCTCTATTCCTCCCTCAACTGTTCTCTATCTCTCTCTCAAAATAAATAAAAATAAACTTCAAAAAATTATTTTAAAAAACCAGTATAAATAAACTCAATGCCACTGAATTGCACATTTAGAAATAGTTAAAATGATATGACTTATTTTATGTATATTTAACCCCAATTAAAAAATATGGCATGAAAAAACTTTCCTCAGGCATTTGAAATGTATTTCAATATCTTCTTTTGATCACATCAATAATATAGCAAAAAAGAAACTCAGGGACAATGAAATGAATTATTGGCCATTTTATTTTGGTTTACTATAAGATAATATCTGTTTTTAGACTATTATTCCATATCCAGACTCTATTTTATATTCAGCTTACACTCCAGCTCTTTAGTTCCTATCTTACATCTAAATTATTTTCCCTGTCATATGAAGACTGACAACACAGTGTTCTTCATGGCTAATTAGTTATCTAATTTTGTATATTTTGAATGCAATCAAACAGATTACAATTTTGAAAAATTAGTATTTGAGATGTACAATTGAATATATGTATTATGCATGTATGAATATCTATAATATATGAATACATGTGTAAATCATATGCTATACAAGAATATACTTTGTATTTTAAAATATAAATGTCACATCTTTTACCCCCTGATCAGAAAGCCATCAAAGGTTTCCCATCTCAGCCCTTTTCATGGCCTTCAAGCTCCACAGCACCCAATTTGGTTTATCTTTTCAACCTCATTTTTTACTACCTTTCTCCTAGCTTATTTTGCTCTGGTGACCTTGGCCTTCTTGCTTGGATTCAGATTCCCAAGTTTGGTACTGTCTCAAGGCCTATGTATTTGCTGTTCCCTCTGCCTAGCATATTTTCCTCCCAGATATCTCCCTGTCTCATGCTTTTGCTTCACCCTGACCTGGGTTCAAATGTCAATTCTTCAGAGGCCTATTCTGGCCATTCTATCGAAAACAGACCCCACCTTCCACTTCATCACTCATAACTTGCTACCTCATTGTTCTGTTTAGATTTCCTGTTAGTACCCATTACTGCGTAAAATTACATTACTTACTCATACCTTTTCTGTCTTTGTCTTTCATCTGCCTTGTTGACCACAGCATCTCCAGCTCCAAGAAAAGTATCTAACACATTGATGACATTCAACCAATGTGTGTTCAATGAGTGAACTCTACAAATGTTTATTGAGTTCCTACTATGTGCACTGTGGACTTAGTTTTGGCATCGTATGGAAGATTATACTATTGCCTGACACAAGATGTTGAGATTGGGAGGACTGGGGGCAGTTAGGTTGTTTAGATGAGTTTGGTTTGAGATACCTTGGACTCGCAGGTAGAGATGGAGAAGGACAGTTGTAACCCTGGTATGGAATTCAGGGCCTCTAGAGAGACTGGCAGGAATGTAATAGAACTTACAGAACTCTACCATGGGACTGACTACCAGTCTGTCCAAGCTGGGATTCTGTCTCTGATGGGAAGAGAGATGGTATTGAGGGAAGAGTGGGCATGGTGGTCCATAATATCAATAGCAAGGTCCATCCTAAAGGGAGCCTTGAATTATGTGGCTATAGGACCTATGAGTACATGTCTGTCCCCAGAACCATAGGGGCTTTCTCACCATCTTCCTGATGTTGAACATTCCTGCAGACAGGAAGGGTGCTCACGTGGCTACCAGAGGGAAGATAGCAAGGCAATCATTCCCACAAAAGGGCCCATCTGTCTCATTCCAGGGACACATAGATCACTTATACTGAAATTTCTCAGATGCCACGCTTTGGGGGTTGGATGGAGAGAGAATCTGAAGTCTGGGGCAAAGAGCAAGAGAAATAGGAAGATGGGTCCAGAAATTTCATGTACCAAAGAGCCTTAACTTCTTACAAGTCATTGCCCACAAATTTCCTATATAAAAACTGCCCTGGGGCACCTGAGTGGTTCAGTAGGTTAAGTGTCCAACTCTTGATTTCAGCTCAGGTCATAATCTTGTGGTTCCTGAGTTCAAGCCTCACGTTCAGCTTGACAGTGTGGAACCTGCTTGGGATTCTCTGTCTCCTTCTCTCTCTGCCCCTCCCCCACTTGCTCTCTCTCAAAAATAAACATTCAGAAACCCTGCCCTTACATTTATATAGCACTTCATAGTTTATAAAATATTACAGTGAAAAATCAGGTGCCCCTAAAGTTGCATTCTACCTGTGGGATCTTTGGAAAATTAACCTCTACAAATGTTCTCATTTGTAGACCATAGTAATAATCTATTCCTCATGGTGTTAAAGGAGACAATTTATGTAAAGTGTTTAGCCTACTGCCAGCACACGCACATTCAATTAGCATTTGCTTCCTTCCCCATTTCCTTTACTTTATCTCCCTTGAACCTCATACCAATTCTGGGAGGTAAGTTTGGCGGGTATTATTATCACCTCATTTTACAGATGAAAAACCAAGCTCAGAGAGATTTATTCTGACTTTACTAAAGCCATAGAACTTTCAAATTGGAGATCCAGGATTTGAATTCAGGCCTTTCATCTCTAAGTTGTCTCCTCCCACCCTGCTGTCTCTCTCTCTTCTCTGATCATGCTATTTTGATGGTGTCCCATGATGGAGACAGAGTTCACCACAGGGTCCGTCCTGTAGGTCAGGAGGATGCCGCCATCTTTGCTTTTGTTATAATATGCTTTTTGAAAACATACAGAAGCAGAAGGTCTGAAAGCTGAACAATGAACTTACATGCTATCAATGGTATTCTGATCAAATTATATAATCTGTAATTACATCTTGCCTTTTAGACATAACCTTTGTGGCTCTATTTCTAGCACTTCAATTGTCTTTAATTTCACTTTTCCTTCACGGTTGAATGCAGACTTGGCTGGCTGGAGAGCGCTGGGTGGCCAGTCAAAGCTAATGGTTCACCTTTGCCTCCATCGTCTTAAGCTTATGAGACTTTTCACTTTCTTACTAGTATTAACACTTTCCCCTTCCCTTTCCTGGTTATTAAAAAAAAGTGGTAAGTTCAACACATTATTTAGACCATTCCACAGCTGTATTGACAACGGTAGTGATCTTGTTGACTCGAATTGTTGAGTGGAGGCAGGGTCATTTTGCCATGGCTCAATGGAGTCTGCTAATTTCTAAAACCTAGAAGGGTGACTGGTGTGTAAGGCGCTGAAGATTGTGCTGATTGCACTTTAGAAGGGGGGACATGGGTCATGAACTGCCTGCATTGACCTGAACTCGTATCTAGCCAGGAGGTGGCGCCCTTTCTCTGACCAGTTGATAGTGGTCGGTCCATACTGTGGGGAGGGAAAAAAAAATGAGCTTCTGTAGCTTGGACTGCCATTTCGGAGGCTCTGAGACACAGGGCCCAGGTCTGCCTCTTTCTAAACAGCCACTTAATTCCCTTGATGTAGGAAACTGCATGGGGGCTTCGCTTCTTCAGCCACCAGAGCCATTTCTCTGTCCCTTCCTTTTAGAGATTCTCTCCCCTGAGGATGAGCAGTGGGGTCTGGGAGAATGATCAGAACGAAGGCTTGTAATGAGGGTGCAAGGGAACCGAGAAAGACGACAGGATGAGGGGCTGCTTCTTACAGTGCTTGCTTCTCTTTCTCCCTGTTGTGAGTCTCCCTTCTGGTCTTATTCTGTAGTAACAAAGTTGTCCTGTATTTCTGCACAAGGAACTCCATCCTCAGGCAGGCTTCTGACCTGAGCTGCTATTTGCCCTAAGCCTTTTTTGTCTTAGACAGATTGTGGGGAATCTAAGTTCTGAACTGGGAAGAAAGGAATGGGAGAAATGAAAATCAGAGAAAAATAGGAGGAAAGAGACAGCTAAACAGACATCAGAGAGAAAAACAGAAAGACACATAAATAGAGAAAGACAGATACAAAAAAAGACAGTGTGAGACATGCAAGGGTGGGGGCATTGCTTTGGAGACAGAAGGATAGGTCTACATCCCAGCTCATCTACCTCAAGCTCTGTGAAGTTGGGAAAAATTGCCTGACTGCTCTGAACCTCAGTCTTCCCATATAAAAATGGGAATAATTATACTTCATCTGTACCACTGTGATGAGGACCAAAGGAAAAGCATAGAATCTCTAGTTACAGTAGATATTACCTGATGCCAACTAGGCCTTAAGAGAGAAGATGTGGTCCTGGCTTATGTTGAATTCTAACGGTGGGGCATACGTGCTATCAGAGGCTCTGGGAAAAACCTTAGTCCCCTGTATCCTAATCCTATTTTCTCAGAGGATTTTATAACAGGAAGTTTGCCTGCTTCCAGCTCCTGGGCAGAGAAGCCTTATTGTCCAGGATGACATTGGGGGGGGGGGGGGGGCACTTCTAGGTTACTCTCTTCCACACTCGACACTCATAGCTAACATCTTACCAAGTTTACTATGTGCCAGATGCTTTTCAAAGTGTGCTACATGGATTAATATTTAATCTTTATAACTGCCTTATGAAGTAGGGACTACTGCTAGCCTCATTTTTACAGATGTTGAAACCAAAGCAACAGACAGAGAAAAGGAAATTGCCCAAGGTCACACAGGAAGTGGCAGAGGAGATTAAAACCCAAGCCATCTGATGCTAAGGTCTTCATCTAACCTTTGTGCTCTCCTCCTTCCCCAGATGGGTCTTGGTCTCTCACTTTCTCATCTGGCAGGAGCAGCAGAAGACAGCCTCAGTGGAGACTTTAACTGGTATATGCATCTCATCTGGGGAGCTGTCCCTGCACTCAGGGTGTTGGGGGGATGTCCCGGCTTGTGATGCCTCCTGATCAGACCAGAGGTGCCATAGTTCCTTTATCTTTCAGAGAGGTGGCAATTTCAGCACAGATGAGGAATAGGACTTCAAGTGCCCTTTGTTCCTGATCAAATGCAGCACCCAGACAGAGTCTAGACACTACCAGCCTCCCTGCCTCCAGCCTTGTTTCTGGAAGTGAGAACACCCAGTGTCTGAAAGGTCCTGGACTCCAGAGCTGGGCTTGGTTATACAGCGGTTGGGACACAGTTTCCAGTGTAGTTGTTCCCACAAAATGAAGGGTACTCCATGATTTTAGTTCCTTTCTTTGGTGCAGAAATTGTGGGTCGAGAGTGAAATCCAATGACAACTTCATTTTGCCTTGTTTAATATTAAAAGTGGTATGAAAGTGACCAGGTGAATGAGATTCCAAAGAGGCACCAAGGAACAACTTTGTAGTTACTCTCATTTTGCTTCCACACAGATGCACTTGATATTCATTGCTTGAAAACAAGGTTCATGGTTTATTGGTCTCATTTTCCTCTGAGAGAAGGGAAAATTTCCATATAGGCTCCTGGGAGATCTAAAAGCCCCAGGTAGGAGATATTATTCCTGCAGGCTTCTAATATACTCCCTGTCCTGGTCTTCTTGTTTTATTGAGTAGGTTTTTTTTTTTTTTTTTTTTTAATGTTTTATTTATTTTTTGGAGAGAGAGAGAGAGAGACAGTGTGAGCAGAGGAGGGTCAGAGACAGAGAGGGAGTGACAGACTCTGAAACAGTCTCCAGGCTCTGAGCTGGCAGTCAGCACAGAGCCCGACGTGGGGCTCGAACCCACGAACCGCGAGATCATGACCTGAGCCAAAGTCGGACACTTAACCAACTAAGCCACCCAGGCGCCCCTCGTTGAATAGTTTTTAAAAGAAGGTGCTAGGATTCTCTATTCCCTGTGTTCTACCATGTTTGAGAGCATCTGACTGTGCCCTTCATTTGAACAACAATCTGCTATAATTCACATTTATGTCAGACTTGCTTTCCCTTAGACCTTCATAGACCTCTTACGTCTTACATGCATTAAATGTTTCTGTGAGAAGTTTGGAGCCAGTCTGTTTTCCCTTTTGATTATTCCATTTATTCTTTCTTTTTCTCTGAGGTCTAGTCCTTTAATTAGGATGTGTTTCCTTGATATCCATTATAACTTGTTTATTTTGACTCTTCTTTTTTGTTTAGTAACTTAATTAAGCTCTATTTTGATATGTATTACTCTGGAATAATTGTTTTTTGTGTATATGATGTACCATTTTGATTTGCTGACTCTTGTTTCATTTTTGTGAAATTTTCCTGTATTATATTTCAAAAGATTATATATTTTTTAACCTCAGGGGCACCAATTATCCTTATGTTTGAAAGTCTTTGTCCTCCACACCTATCATTCCCTAATTGCTTTAATCTCTGTTTTATTTTCTCCTCATGCACTGTGATTACATCAGGCTTTCCCCAATCCTGTCAATTCTATTTTTCAACTGGGTCGATGCCATTTCGTTCAGCTGCTCCTAATTTATTTGATTTGTAATAAATTTATTTTAGTTCGCAGTTTGTTTTTTTAGTTCTGTGACATTTCTTGTAATTTCATTTTATTGTTCTATCATGTTCTGTTTACTGATTTTATATTTTCAAGTTCTTCTATAGAATAAAACTCTCATGGGAACCTAGTTCTGTTTGTTGGGTTACTTCCTCCCGTGCCCCAACTTAGATTAAACTGGGTTTATACTCTTTCTTTTTCCTCTTATCTGTCTCCCTGGAAGGATGGTCAGGCCCAGTGGCACTGGTTGCCTCTGCTAAGGTCCCTGGTGTGATGGAAGGGCTTCTATCCACTGGAGTTTTTCTAGTAACTTTACCTAGATCTGCCTCCTTACTTTCTCAGACCATACCTCCCCAAGCCATAGGGTGTTTGTGTGAATTCTCAGGAATCCTTGGACTCAGTTACTTTCCTACATTCTACCCTTGTTCAGAATAATATAAGGAGCCAGAATATTCTTTCTCTTTTCTTGGCTACCATTTTGGGTTTTTATGGTACAAAGTTCTACTCCATTCTTTTCTTCAGTTGCTGCTTGTGACTTTTTATTGGTATGTTCCACTTTTTTTGCTTTATTTCATTGCGTACTTGGAGAGATTCTGTGTACTTGCTCTCCTTAGGCGATTCTGCCCAGAAAACAGACTTTTTTTTTTTTAATGTTTTATTTATTTCTGAGAATAGAGGAGGGTCAGAGAGAGAGGAAGACACAGAATCTGAAACAGGCTCCAGGCTCTGAGCTGGCTGTCAGCACAGAGCCCGCCGCGGGGCTCGAATCCATGAACGGTGAGATCATGACTTGAGCCGAACCCGGACGCTTAACCGACTGAGCCACCCAGGCGCCCATAAACGGACTTATTTTTATAATAAGAAATAAAATGCTATAAGACTATTAAAAGAAAACAAAGAGATCTCAGTCATCTCTAGATTCCTGACCAACTGTTCAAGTACGCTTTTGAGCACATTAATATCTGCTTACAAGAATAAGTTGAATAAACTCACCCGTTTTAGCTTGGCTGCTTCTTTGAAAACAGAGTAGGACAAATCTATAGAAAGCAAAGTTGTACCACGTTTTTCTCTCATTACATGAGCTTTACTTTTCCAGACAGTTCTGAGACTGACCTCAGAAAGGGCATCAAGCAATGTTTAGATTTGAGTTTGCATTTCATTATATTGATCTTAGCTAACGTTTCTCTTCTTTTGGTATAGAAACTTTGGAGAGTTCCTTCATCCTCTGAGAAACTTCAGTTTTGATCTCAAAGCCTTTCAACTGATTAGATGAGGCTTACCCACATTACTGAGGATAGTCTTCTTTACCTGAAGTCATCTCATATAGATGTTAAGTACATCTACAAAACTCCTTCAACACAATAACTAGATTAGTGTTTGATTGGATAACTGGGTTCTAGAGCCCAGCCATGTTGACACAGCAAACTAATGCTCACAACCGGGTGGGCAAGTGGGAAAGCAGAAAGGCAAGATATCAGAGGGGTTGGTTTGGCATATTGCTCCCTCCAGAATTTAATAGGTTAAAAACATGTTCCCACTCCTCCACTCCAGCAGACATGACCAACAATGAGAACACTCACATTTATATAACTCAGCAAGTGAGTTCCTTGGAAACACTCACCATAAAACTGTCCATG
This sequence comes from Hyaena hyaena, assembly GCF_003009895.1. Classification (NCBI taxonomy): domain Eukaryota; kingdom Metazoa; phylum Chordata; class Mammalia; order Carnivora; family Hyaenidae; genus Hyaena; species Hyaena hyaena. The sequence goes on from NW_024080697.1 coordinate 4,092,023, forward strand.
CGAAGGTGTACTGTGGGCAACTCTGTACACTGTATCTCCCTGATGGAGACTCATAATACACATCACCATACTGAAAACCATGAGAAATCCCACAGCAAAGAAACTTATTTATCTTTTTTTAAAAATCCAGCTTTCCCCAAACTCATTTGACCATTTCCATTCTTTTCCCCATGTGACATCTATCAACAGAGCATGCTTAGGGAAAGTCTGGCTTAATCTCCCCTGTCTAAAGTAATAGCTCAGTTAGTCTGGGTACCACTGATGTTTCCCTGATAACACAAAAAGAACAACTTTTTCTTTCTTTTTTTTTTTTTTAATTTTTTTTAAATGTTTTATTTATTTCTAGGAGAGAGAGAGACAGCGTGAGCAGGGGAGGGTCAGAGAGAGAGAGGGAGTCACGGACTGAAACAGGCTCCAGGCTCTGAGCTGGCAGTCAGCACAGAGCCCGACGCGGGGCTCGAACCCACAAACCGCGAGATCATGACCTAAGCGAAAGTCAGAGGCTTAACCGACTAAGCCACCCAGGCGCCCCATAAAGAACAACTTTTTCAATTGCTTGTTTCTCGGTGTTCATGAAAAGTGCAAGATTGGCTGACACAGAAAAGTGGAATCTTGCTGCTTCTGTCTTGTGTGTATGACAAAGTGTTTTAAGAGATAAACAATTCAAAATCATTTTCACCACCGCTTTGAGGCACATGGTCTCTAAGAAAGTGTTGTTTTGCATATCACTCTACATGCCACAAGGTATGGGAAGGCTAGCTCTTGCACACTTGTGAACTGGTACCTCAGGCAGCAGGGAGCAGTGATGCCAGCAACGTGCAGCTAACAAATTCCTCCGAAAATGAATTCCTCAACTAGTTCTTGAGTGTCTGCTGAAGGCTCCACCACAGTGCATGTGTGTATGTATGCACATGGGAAAAAATAAAGAGCTAATAGTTTGAGTTAATGGACTTTTTGGGTGGGATTTGATTTCGTAAGAAGGACTCCTTAAATAATAGTACCTTAGACAAGACTAGAGTTTACTTTTTTGTGCATGTGACATAGACTTAAGAGTGAGAATGGCATTCTAAGGTGAAAGGGACCCACGCTCTGCCTTGTCTAAGATGTTTCTCTCATCTTATCGTATAAAATGGCTTTGAACTATATCCTCATTCTAGCTATGAAGAAGGTGGAAATGCTATCAAGCAGGACACATTCTCTCTCTAGATGCAATTCAGAAGTTTCATTCATCACCTACTATATATCCCATAGGTCACATGGCCACATGTGGCTTCAGTGAGGGGGATGCTGACAAACATAATCCTTGTTCCAGGTGGCCAGGAAGCCCAGCAGAAAATCATTGGTCCTATTATTCTGGAGAATGGGAGAATGGATTTTGGGGAACAACTAACATTCTCTTCTACAGGGCTATATAAAATGTGGAAAGACATTTATTAAGCCTTTGACTTTTTCCAAGCAAGGGTGTGCCACAGGCCTTTCATTCCAAAGACTGGATGAAGAGAAGATTTGGAGCCCAAGAGTTGAGAACCATAAAAGGAGTAACATTTATACTTCTGAGTGGATCAGAACCATCCTGGGATGGGAAACACTTGAGGCTGATACTCTTGACTGTTTTCAAAGTACTACCAAAGTACTTTTATTTTTAATAGCAACTTAACTTATTGCATTATAATTACTTTTGAGTGTGGATGTGTCTGCCTCCCCAATTATACTGTGCTTCTTGAGGGCGGGGACTCTGTTCTGTGTCTGACTCATGGTAGGTACTTAGTAAACATTGGCTGAATCCAGTGTGGGGAGTTAACACCCACTCCCATTCCCCCTTCTGCTCCAAAATGACCTGAACTCTGAACTTCTCTTGTGAATTAATTAGAAGAACTGAGGGAGAGTCCAAATATTAGCAGAAGACTTCATGGCATCAAGTCTGCTCTTGGGATACCTGGCTGTTGGTTGCTCACTTACTGAATCTAAATTCATATGGGGAATATCTGCTCCAGAGTCTGGGTACTGCCTGTTCCAGCTCTCCATTACCATGTCTCAAACTACCCCAAAACCTGGCGGCATGAAATAACTGTTATGCTCACAGACTCTGCCGGTCAGGAATTTGGAAGAGGCACAGTGGGAATGGTTTGTTTCTGTTCCACAATGTTGGGGCTTCAGCCAGAAGACTCAGAGGCTGACTCAGCAGCTGGGGACTGGAAGTATCTAAAGGTTTCTTTGCTTTTATGTCCAACAGTGGATGTTGGCTGTGACCTTCACTGGGGCTGTTGCCAGAACATCTACATGTGGTCTCTTCTTGTAGTTTGGGGTTTCTCACAGCCCAGTGACTGGGCTCGAACAGTGAGCTTCACAAAAGGTAGAGCCAGGTAGAAGCTGTTTTGCTGTAGTTCAAACTTAACTTAGGAAGTCATGCAGCATCATTTCTGTCATATTTTGTTCTTTGTGTCAGTCTGAAAGGCACTTACAAGATCAAGAGAAGAAGAAATAGATTCTACCTCTTGATGGGGTGGTGAGGTGGGAAGGTTCTGTGAAGGGCGTGAGGGATTGTAAATGTAGATGCAGTTATTTTTTGGAAAATACTTTATCTAATGGATTCATCCAGAGGACTGAAGAGCGAGGATTCTCAGATTCATGGAGGACTTCTGGCAGGATGATGCCATCAGCCTCCTTCCACATGGGCCCAAGAAGGGCCAGGAGCTTTGGCAAAATCTCTGCATCACTCTGGCATCCTGACAAGCAACAGGGGGTGGTAGAAATCTCCTCCAAGTGAGAGTCAAGAGGCCTGTGATCTGCTTATTGTGTGATATAGGGCAGGCTAGTTAATCCATCTGAGGCTCAGTTTCTCCTATCTGACAGAGGAAAAGTTTGGATTAGATCCATTGTTTTCTAATACCTTATAGGAAAGGAAGATTCTTCTTCTCTTAAAATTTGTATTACTTCCAGGGCACCTGACTAGCTCAGTTGGTACAGCATGTGAATCTTGATCTCAGGGTTGTGAGTTTGAACCCCATGTTGGGCGTGGAGCCTACTTAAAAAAAAAAGATAAATAAATTAGTATTATTTCCAAATAAATGCTTAGGTGGAACCCAATATATGAGCCGGATAAAGGTCATCGAAAGGGGTTTTGGGGGATACTTATGCCCACTTGTTCTTTCCCACTCCTTGAGGATTCTCCATGGAAACTCAGTGCTCCTTGGAGCACATTTGGAAAATCTTTGGACCAGGATGTTTCCTGAGGGTCTCTAGGATGGGATTGGGTGAGAGAGGAAAGACCCCTCAACCATCTCCCAGATTATCCACAGAGTAGTTTGTTTCCTTCCTGCTCCCTGTTTGAGTCCCCACAGCCACCTGTCCGCCATCTGACACTGAAGTAAGTGTCTGGCAGGTGTTCTGGATGAGCTAAAGTGCCACAAGTCGCTGGGCAGAGCACTATTTAAAGAACAGGGGTCTCTACTGGTGTTGTTTGAATTTGTAGCTCTTACAGCCTGTAATTTGTGCCAGACCAGCCTAGTATGGGGAGAGATTGAGGACTCTATGCCAACGGTGGTCCCACATTTCCACTTTCGGGGACTCAGCTAGTGACTCAGGGTGACCCTGCAGTAAAGAGGCACCCTGTGTTGGCTGTCACAGTCCTTTGTCTTCTCTGCTGCTTCTGTCCGCTTTCCACCACTGTCCCTCCATCTGTCCCCTCCCTACCCCCTTCCCAACCCACTCCCACCCCCACTTTTTCTCTCCCACATTCTCTGCTCCCTATCTTTGTCTCTCCATCCTGCTCCCTCTTTAAAGAAAAAAAAATCCACAGAGCGATTAGATTTGCAAATGAGCGGGCAGGAAACTGGGAACAAAGGGAACCAGAGCCGAAGAGGGAGCAGGTATAATTACTGTAATTAACTCAAGCAGCAGGGACACATCCCCTAGTCAGTGGTTGCTGTGAGGCGCTGCAGGGGAGGCTGAGGGGAACCGGGGGCCGCCAGGAAACTCAGACGGCTCCCCCTCCCTGGGGCTTCAACCTCAGGGGGGCCCTGGCTAGGAAGCTCCACCTGGAGCAGGAGACCAGTGCCGGCATCCATCTTATCCCTGTCCTGGGCTCACAGAAGCAGGCAGGAGCGGATCCAGGCTCAGGGGACATGATACGGTCTCTTGTCCAGCACACCGGGGCCAGAGAACAAAGCCCCTCTTTTATCTCTTACCTGGACACTTAGCTCTTTATCTGCTTTAGGACATCCTGAGAGCCTGCTCTGGTTACCTGGGATCCAAACATTTCTAGAGGCTTTGGAAGGAAACTCGTCTCCTATACCATGAAACTGTCGTTTCTGGGTCCCCAAGCATCCCCAAGTCTACACCTCTTGAGGCCTTCCAGCGCACTTTTGCAACCTTACCTTTCACCACTGCCCCTCATCACTCCAACCTCTAGCCAGCTTTGACCGTGGGCTGCACCCTGAACATGCCCACATTTATTTCTATTTCTGTGCCTTCACATGCGAGGGAGTCCCTTTCCTGTGGAGCTGCGCTTTCTCAAATGCCAGTTGGTAAAAAAGTTATCTACCTTTTGAGGTCTGATCGAAACTGAAGCTGCTTCTCCAAAGTCTATACTTATCTCACCCTTCCCAAAAGCCCATAGCCCTTGTCTCTTCCATGGAGCTCGCCTCACTCTACCCCCTCCTGCTCTCCTTTCCATCGAGGAAGGCAGATAGACACTGGCTTAGGATTTCTGGGACTTAACGGCAACCATCTTCGGGGCTCTGTGTCAGTCAGAACCTTTTCCCCTGCCAGTAACAGAAACCCCAACTCAAATGGGAATAAACGAAAAAGGAAATTTATTAGTTGGAGGAACTAAACATTGTGGGGGATATTTGCAGGCATGGCTCCATCCAGGAACTGCAACATCAGCTCTTTCCCTCCTGTCCTTTTCCTCAGTGCGGGTTTCACTCTCAGACCGGCCGCTCTACAGCATGGCCCCCAGGATCTCCAGGCTAGTGTCATTCCTAGAGCCAGCCACCCTGGGGAGTTTTTCCTTCCTAAAGTTCCAGCAGACATCTGACATTGAGTCTCACTGGGTTGGATTGGGTCCAAAGCCTATCACTGGGTTGGGGGAAATGAAACTCAGTGATTGACCAGGCTGGCCTCAAGTGGTACCCGATGGCATCTGAGGGGAAGTCAGGCCAGCTCTGTCCAAACCACATGGTTCCCAATGGGGAGGAGTGGTATACCTTAAAAGAAGATAGAAGGACATAATAGTGATGCTGCACAGGTGAAATGGCAGGTGTCTGCCACTCACAGAGCTCCCAGGTGAGGGCCCAGCTCCTAGAAATGCCCATATCCTCTCATTTTTTAATTTAACCCATCCTTTAATATCCGACCCGTGTCCACCAGCTCCATGATGCCTCCCCACCTGCTCTAGGTGCCCAGAGGCTACCACTTCCCAAGCACACACCTTCATCCTGCTTTATCATGATCTCTGTTTGCATTTGTTAGAGCCTCATTGGAGCAACAAGATTATAGACCCACTGGGAGCAGGGATGTGGCCATCCTTGTGTGCCCTATCCGATTCTGCTACAGCCCTAGACAACATCCGGTGACCCAGACAACACTCCAGTGAGCCAAGCATAGAATACAAGTCATTTCCATGCCTGAGAACTGGCTGGGTCGCTTACCAGTGTGTGACCTTGGGGCATCCCCTGATCTCTCTCAACTTCCTTATCTGGAAGCTGGGGCTATGAACACACCCATTTTACAGAACCATGACAAATAAAGGAGATACTATGTGCAGAATACCTTGCACTCTCTTCCCAGCTAAGCCCAGCCTCTCTTCCTCCAATTACATAATCGGGTATTTAATTACCACTGAGGTAAGAAACAAGAGTTTACCTTCCTTATTTCTGTGATGCTTGCCTCTGCCTCCCTAGACATATTTGTTCTCCTTGGCCAACTCCCCTTACTTTATCATCTCCCTTAAAAATTTTTTTAAATGTTTTTATTATTTCTGAGAGAGAGACAGTGTGAGCAGGGGAGGGTCAGAGAGAGAGGGAGAAACAGAATCTGAAGTAGCCTCCAGGCTCTGAGCTAGCTGTCAGCACAGAGCCCGACGCGGGGCTTGATCCCATGAACCGTGAGATCATGACCTGAGCTGAAGCTGGACGCTCAACCGACTGAGCCGCCCAGGTGCCCCTATCGTCTATCTTTTAAACAGTGTGCTTGTACAAGGCAGCAGAGTGTGGGGGTCAATAGCACAGGTGTGGGGCTTAGGTTGCCATCATTCCAGTTGTAATCTAGAGTGTAACCTAAGGCAGGTGACTTAACCTTCCAGCGGCTCAGTTCCTTATCAATGAAATGAGAAATCACAATAATGCCTACTTCGGGGGCTGGATTGAATGGGTTAATTTGTGTAAAGCACTAAGGACAGGACTTGGTGGGGAGTAAGGACTATAAAATGTTAACTGTTATTCCTATTTTAATGTTTCAAACTGAAATACATGATTGGCATTAGGTCCAGTCAGTTCTTTCTCTCAAAACTTCTCAGATTCATTCTTTCATTCCTCCCCATCCCTACCAATTTCTTCATTCAGTCCCTCACAATTCCAGGCATGGATATCTCCCACATCCACCTGATTGGCCGCTCCTACCTGTTTGGCCTTTTCATCTACCCTCCATGCAAAAACCTGATCATATTGCTCTCTTGATGCAAGTCTTTGAATGGCACCTTGTAGAGATTAGGATACCAAGTCCCCACTCTAGGGCATGACGTAAAAAGTGTTTTGTGATCCCCCCCCCCCCTTTGCTTGCTTCTTTAACCACATCTCTCTCTGCTGCCCCTCCTGTTTATCCCCCTTCCCCAGGTGTATCTGCTTTCTCTCACCTCTTTGTCTAGAATGCTCTTACCTTCTCTTTTCTCATGGCCGCTTCTTCAGCATTTGCTGAGTCTCAATTTAGGCATCACCTCCTCACAAAGGCTTTCTGAATGTCTGGCCTGTTCCTCCGCAGGATGCTCTTAGCTGCCTCACCTAGAGCTCTCTGGGAATAGTTCTATCCCAGAAGTTGTTGCTTTGCATAAGTGTCTCCTCCACTACACTATACCCTTCCTGGGGTCAGGGCCTCATATTTGAATACCTAGCTCCAGGCTCAGTTTCTGGCGCTTCTTGTGGGCTGAGTGCTTGTTGCATGAATTGAATAATGGCAATCCCTATTGAATTTGTCAGGCCTCTTCCAGTTCAAGCGACAGAAACTGGCTTTAGGCGTGGCTGGATCCCAGTACTCAAATGACATCATCAGGACCATATCTGTCTCCATCTCTAGGCTTTGCTCTCCCCTCTCTTCCCTCCACTCTCAAGCTGGCTTCCTGAGAATGACCAGTGGCAGCTTCGGCCAACTCACTTAGCAGCGCCATGAAAAACCAACATCTCATTCTCAGTACTTCAGCAAATCTTCCATACTCCTCTCATTAGACCAATTGCTTACTGTTCCAGGGGCATGAAATGGGACCATAGGTTGGAAATAACTGAAATGTATCTTACAGTTCTAGTTCTGGAGGCTGAGAAGTCCAAGATCAAGGTACCAACAGATTCAGTGTCTGGGGGGATCCGCTTACAGGTTCATAGTAGGCACCCTCCCACTGTTACCACATATGGCAGATTGGGTGAGGGAGCTCTGGGGTCCCTTTTATAAGGTCACTACTCCCATTTTTGAGGACTTCTCCTCATGATCTAGTCACATCCAAAAGGCTTCACCTTCTAATGCCGTAGTAACATGTCTATTCTGGAGCTGGGGAATGGCATCATGGTCACATGGGAGAGTGGGGCATGTATGTTTCCCAAAAGAAAAATGGGAAGCTTTTGCCAGGAATATGGGTCATAGGGAAGCAAAACTGACATTTGCACAGAAGTGCCAGGTGCCGCTAGTTTTTATCTAAACATTTCAGTTAATATTCAGAATGATTCAAATAAATCCATCCCACTATGAGAACACATAGGCTTGAAGTGGTTGAGTGACTTGCTGGGGTTTATATAGCTCATGGGAAATGGAGTCAACTTCTCACCTTGACAGTCTGACTCCAGAGACTTCCCTCTTTAAAAACTTTTTCAAAAGGAGCACTTACAGACAAAAATTTGAAACAGTGTAAAAAGTGAACAGGCAGGTTTACTTCAAGCCTTGACCCTGAGGCCCAGTCTCCCCCTTCCTGTCCCCAATCATCTATCCAAAGGCCCTACTTTTATGATTTATTATGCTGGTCACAGTAGTCTTTGGTCTAGAGCTACCATGTCCCCACTTCTGAGGGTTTTGCCCCGTGCTCCATGGATTATGAGGTCTTTCCACTCTGCCTAGTTCGGAACATAAACCATTTACACCCCCATGTAAAGTGGGGACATCGTTGGGCTTACGGCTTTACAGTGGGTCTTCCCAGCCTCTGGTGGCTTCTCACATGTGTGATGACCAGTAGTCAGGCCACAATTAGAGGGGACCCTCTGCAAATTGTGGGAGCTCTCTCCTCTCTGATACTCTTCCCTGGCAACCTGGCTGCTTCGCCACTCTGAATGCCATCTTGGTCTCCTGAACTCAGGGAGACTGTCAGGCTGTGTGCTTCAGGTCCTGCTCCCTGACTGGTGGCCAGAAATGACCTGCCAGTGATAAGCTGGGGCAGTGTAGGGCTCGCCTCCTTCCTCTCCCTCCTCTCAGACATCAGCGACCCTTCTCACTGTCTGCTGCTCAATATTTAAAACCGTTGTTTAATTTTCTCTGTTTTTTTTTTTTTTTTTTTTTTTTAAGAGCTATTTAAGGAAGTAGGGTAAATCTGGTCGAATGGAGTCCCTAGTACTCTGTCATGGCCAGAAGTAGTGCTACTTTTCACTGTTGGTTTTTTTTTTTTTTTTTTTTTTTTTTTTTTTTTTTTTTTTTTTTTTTTTTTTTTTTTTAAGTATTTATGTTCCCCCTTCTTTATACATACCTTTGTGTACCTTTGCTACACACTGTTGTGCACCCTACTTCTGTCACTTATCATCCTACAGGTCATTTTATGTAGGCTGACCTCATTCTTTTAAAGGCAAAGTCTGCACTCCTAACCCCTACACTATTCTGCCTCAGTGAATGACAGCTGAGCTATTAGTGGCTATAATTGATGCTCGGTAAATAGTTGACGAGTTGAATAAATTATGGCAAAACTGCACACAGGTGGCTGGACTCATGTTCTGATGATGGAGGAAACAGGATGCTCCATATTCAGTTTGGGGTCTTGTGTTTTCCAGACTCTTCTGTTCTCTTCTCCCACTTCTCGGAAGAGTTCCCCCTCATCTGTTCTGTGGTAGGCTGAGACATATTTAAACCTCAGCCCTTGTCTCATCTCTCCCATTTCATAAGAATTCAATTTACACCACAAAACCACACTCCTTCTATAAGAGCGATACACCTGTACCCATTCTGGGAGATACTGTATGATGATATGGAGTGTGCCTGGACTGCTAGTGCCTGCCATCTAGAAGCTCAGTAAATGCTCTTTGGATGAACTTGGGGTTGACTTGTATCTTGTGCAATTAAAATCTAGCTCCCCCCACCACCCCACAGAAAAGTCCTGGTTGTCTAACATCTAGTTAGGACCCGTTAAGTGATGCTGTCAAAGATGAGTATTCACTGACTCATTGTTTATAAAAGTAAAGCTTTGGAAACCATTAAATGTTCATAGCAACAGAATAGTTAAGTGGTGAAAGGTTAGCAAAGAGCATTAGTATTGTGTGGGCTGCTATAACAAAAATACCATGGACTCGGCAGCTTATGAATGAATATTTATTTTGCACAGTTCTGGAGGCTGGGAAGTCCAGGATCAAGGTGCTGGCAGATTCCATGTCTGGCGAGACCCACTTCTTGGTTCATAGATGGCTGACAGCTTGACTTATTGTCTCATGGTGGTGGGGGGTGGAGGGACAAGGGTCATCCCTGGGGTTTCCTTTATAAGGGCACTAATCCCATTCATAGGGTTCCACCTTCACAACCTAATGGTCTCCTAAAGGCTCCACCTCTTAATACCATCACATTGGGGGTAGAATAGGGGAGGACAAACATTCCATCTGTAGCAAGTATTTAGCTCTGAAGAATATGTGTTTGTGTATGTGTATAGGTTAACCTAGCTCCCTGAACTGACTCTTTCCCTTACTGCTGTTTTTGGAAGCATGAGACACAAGTTCACTATTTATCACCTATTCTGATTCTCACAGCAGCCTCATAAAATGGCGTCTTTGCCTCATTTCTACGGAACTAGTTCCAGGCCATATGTATGTATGGAGGAATTCAGATTTAAGTTCAGATCTTCCTGACTCTAAAACCTGAGCCCCAGCTGCCCTTGGGGTTAGGAACATTGTTCCCAAAGTGTGCTCTACAGAACTGCACTCCTGCTGAATGTTACAAGGAAAAAGAGTCCCCTGTTCTCAGGGGATATTTGCATTTGTTCTTGAGGTATTTGCATTTCTGTTGTGATCTGATGTGATTTGCAGCTTAAACAGTAGTTTTTAGCATCTGCCTGTGACTCAAAGAGGTTTTTTTTTCTTTCTTTCTTTCTTTTTTTTGATAGATGGTAGCTAGGTTGACACCTTGGAATTATTCTAGATTCAATACTTGATATGAGTATAAGGTAGCCCTTTCTACAAACTGCCTGGGTCATAGAAATTTGGAATATTAGAGTGAGAAGGGCTTTAGAGAGAATAATTTAGGCCTACTCCTTCATTTAACAAATGAGGACACTGAGGTAGGGAGAATTACCTAATCAAACTACTTGGGTTGGCCGAGGGAGGGCTAGAACCTGGGACCTAGACCTCCTGACTCAGTCCAGTGCTCTTCCTTCTTTCTGTGAATAGGAGAACTATTTTATAAAATTTCTGGGAATCAGTTAGTGGTTTTATCTATATTCTCCCTCTGTTGTCACTTCTTGTTTTAGTGTTCTTTCTCTGTCTTGGCCTCTTCCTGATTGTGTTTGAGTTCATAGCAAGATGGCAGGTGGATCCTATAGAAAAGGGGACTAGAGGATTGAGCAGAAGGAGGCTTAAGGTATCAGGTTGTGGCCTAGCATCAACTCTTGATAGGGATAACTGCACATAAAATTACACATTGGATTTGTGACTGAAAAACTGTGTACAGGTAAGAGTTTACAGTTGAGTCATATCAGGGACGCTTCCTATTTAAAGACTATCATGAGCACCCTTTGCCTTATCCATTCTATTTCAAGACATTTATCTAATAAAGACATGACTAGGAATCTTTAAAAAACATTCTATACAATAACAAAAGACTATAAACAACTTAAATATCCAATGATGAGAGGATGATAATAAAACCCATTGTATACCCATGCGGTTGAGAACTGCACAGTCATGAGACACAATAGGACAGACTGTATGGGCTGATATCATGCTACCTATAAGATATATCAAGTGAAAAAAGGCGTGTGCCTATTTTGGTTTGGGGTCCCTTGGAAGCAGAGCCTCAAACAAGAGACTTGGGTGCAGGTGGTTTATTTGAGAAAGAACCCCACAAAAAATCAGTGAGAGGGTGAAGACAGTGAGATAGAAAATGCAAAAATGACAAACAATCCTCCCACCCCCCCAGACAAACAAAAAAACCTCCACCCAAGCTGTATTATTGAGTCACTGCTATAGGTAAAATAAGCCTAAATCTAGACCTTTGAAAAACACAGAATGCCTGTCTCACAGAATTGTCTATCTGTTGGCAAGAAGGAAGATTGGGGTATTTATTAACCATACCCATCCTGTATTCGTTGGGGTGTTCAGGGATTTAACTCCTTTTCCTTCTGGCTGCATCTTCTGGTAGACTGACCAGGCTCCTGTGACTTTGGAGAAAGTGGTAGATAATGTTCAGGGTGGGACTCTGTCAGTGTACAAGGAAGGGACAGACCATGGGAGTTGCTTCAGAAATCAGAGGTGATCTAAGGGAATATTAGGCACCCAAAAGCTTCTGCTATAGTAGAAATGATGTCTACTTGTATATAAACAAAATATATGTGTGCATTTGTGCGCATATACCTATATAAATATCCATATACAAATACCAGCATAGAAGTGTACATACACACACAGATAATTTTTAAATAATGCATAAAATCACTGGGGATAGTGGTTACCTTTGGGTTGGAAGATGGGGTATTTGGAGGTCTGGACATTTGGTGATAGAGTACGAATTTTTCGATGTTTACTTGCTGTTATTTAACCACATGAATATATTTTTGACAATGTTTTAATTGCTCTTATTGAGGTATAACTTCCATATAATAAAATGCAACTATTTTAAGTGTACAGTTTAATAAATTTCTTTGAGTGTATGCAGTGTATCCCCTCCTCTTGATTTTTTTTTAATGTCAACATTTTGTACCTTTTTAACACTGAGCTATATTCTGTTGTAGGGATATTACACAATTTATTCACCATTCACTTTTTGATGGACTTGCAGATTGTGTCTCCTTTTGAGCTTTTATGAATACAAGTTATCATGAAAAAGTTATGAACACTTGCAAGAAGCCTTTGGGCAGACCTATGCTCACATTTTTCTTGTGTAAGTACCTAGGGGATTGCTAGGTCAGATAGTATGTGAATATTTAACTTTATGAGAAATCACTGAATTTTTCCTTTTTTTGTATTTCTACCAACAAAGTATGAGATTTCCAGTTGTTCTACATCCTTGCCAACACTTGGTATGGTTTCTCTTTTTAATTTTAGCTATTCTAGTGGGTGGTAGTAGTATCTGGGGTTTTAATTTGCATTTCCCTGATGACCGTGATGTTGAACACACTTTTCATTTGTATATCTGCCACTTACATTTTTTTCTTTTGTGGCGTGTCCAATTTTTTTGGGTCTATTTTTGAGTTAATATTTTATTATTATTATTATTATTATTATTTTTAATGTTTTTATTTATTTCTAGGAGAGAGAGAGAGAGACAGCGTGAGCAGGGGAGAGTCAGAGAGAGAGGGAGTCACAGACTGAAACAGGCTCCAGGCTCTGAGCAGGCAGTCAGCACAGAGCCCGACGCCGGGCTCGAACCCACGAACCGCGAGATCATGACCTAAGCGAAAGTCGGACGCTTAACCGACTAAGCCACCCAGGCGCCCCGAGTTAATATTTTATTAGTAAGCTATAAGAATTTTACAAATAAATTCCAAATAGAAGCCCTTTGACAGATATATGTATTACATATATTTTTTCTGCATTTTCTTTTTGATTGCTTTCAATGTTGTTTTTCAAAGAATGGGAAACTTTAATTTTGAGATCGTCCAGTTTATCAAGTTTTTTCCCTTTTGGAATAAGTGCTTTTTGTGTATTGTCTAAGAATTATTTGCCTCTACTAAGATCATACCATTTTCCTTCTATCTTTTCTCTGGAAGTTTTTAGTTTAGTATTTATATTTAGACTAGTGATCAATTTCAAGGTAATTTTTGTTTATAGTGTAAGGCAATGTTCAAGGTTATTTTCTTCCTGGGATATTCAATTGTTCTAGCAACATTTGTTGAAAAATTTCCCCTATTGGATTTCTTTGGCATTTTTGTCAAAAATTAATTGACCATATATGAGTGGGCCTATTTCTGAACTCTTTGTTCTGTTCCATTGATCTATATGTCTATCCTATGTTAATAGCACACTGTCTTTATTATTTTAGCTTTATGGTAAATCTTAAAATAGTGTAGTTCTTACACTATTTTAGGATGCAGTGTAGGAGGTAGTGTAAGTCCTCCAACTTTGTTCTTCTTTTCAAACTTGTTTTGGCTATTTTAAGTTCTTAACATTTACATACAAATTTCACTATCAGTTTGTCAATCTCTATTAAGAAAAAAAACCTGGTGTCACTGTGATTAAGATTACACTGAATCCCAGTACATTGAAAAGTATTGTTATCTTAAGAATACTGAGTCTTTCAATCCATAAACATTGTATATATCTTTACTTATTTAGGTCTTCTTTAGATATTTCAGTAATTATTTTGTCATTTCAGTGTAGAGGTTTAGCACATAATTTGTTAAATTTATCCAGAAGTGTTTTATGTCTTTTGATGCTATTGTAAGTATATTTGTGTTAGTCAGCCTCCAGATTGGCCTGAAATGCTCCTTCCCTCCTGATATTGATGCTCTTGTATAGAACCCCTCACCCACCACACACCTTATACCAGGGTTGATCTGTGTGACCAGTAGAGTATGGCAGAAGTGAGGGAATGCCACTTCGGAGACCAAGTGATCAGCTCTCTCGTATTGCTTGCTCTGAAAGATATCAGAGCAGATCTATTGAAAGGTCCAATGTGGTGAAGCAATGAGACCTTCATAAAGGAGAAACTGAGGCCTCTATCAGCAAGATGTGAATGAGTGATCTTGTAAGTAGATTCTCCAGCCCCAGTCAAAGCTTCAGATGAGTGCAACCCTAGCTGACACCTTGATGGCAACCTCCTAAGAGACTCTGAGCCATGCTACCCCCTGAAACTGCTCCCTGATTCCTGACTCTCCCAAACAATGTGAGATAATAAATGTTGTTTCAAGCTGCTAATTAGGTAATTTGCTTTGTAGTAATTGAGAACTAATATGGTAGTGTTTTTTTTTTAATGAACAGTATCTATTTTATTTCAATTTCTAATTCTTTGTTTCTAGAATGTAGAAATTCTATTTTTTTATAGACCTTGTATCCTGTATCCTTGCTAAAATCAGCTCTTTTGCAGATATTTTAGGATTTCTGCATAGGCAATCATGTCATCTGTGACAAAGACAGTTTTACTTCTTTTCAAATCTGCATGCCTTTTATTTATTCTACTGCCTTATTAAGCCCGCTAGGAATTTTAGTATAATGTTGAATAAAATGGTGAGAGCAGATATTCTTGCCTTGTTTTTGATCTTAAGGGGAAAGCCATTCAGTTATTCACTGTTAGTACTGACATCAGCTGTAGGTTTTCTGGAGATGCTCTTTATCAGGTTGGGGAAGTTTGCTTCTGCTCTTAATTTACAGAGAGGTTTAAAAAAATGTTTCCCCCTAATTCTTGTCATCAATACTAGATTTGTAGTATTTTATTATAGTAACAAATACTTGTTACAGTGAGATCTACACTCATACACAGAATTACTATGTTTAAATTGATATAGAACAATATTTACATTTTTAAGTTACACTTTTGAAATTAGATGATGAAGTGTAGCTTAAGTTTTACAACATAGGAAAGAACACATGAGACAAAAATAGAGGTAACAGTAAAAATATAACTATCTGTTCTTGAGACAGCGTGTGGAAATCTTTTGTCAGAAAGCTACATCTTCTCAATCGGATTGTCCAAATCATTAAAATATGGATGATTCAATGTCATTTTGCCAGAAACTTGTTTGTTGGGATTAACCTGTCAATGTACTAGCATGTTTTAAAGCAAATCCAAGCCATTTTCAACCAAGTTTTTCATATGGGATACCGGACTTCCCAGTTTCCACTTGGGAAATTTACTCTTAGAGTCTTCTAAAGATTCCACTTCTGCCCACCCTTCATTATTGGGGGTGCCCAAAGCTCTGAAAATCCTGAAGAGTTGATACATTTCTGAATCCCAAGGGAAAAGTGGCTTATTAGTTGCTAATTCTGTAAACAATTGGAGTAGAGAGCTCCAACTGTAGCTCATCTGGAGTAGAGAGCTGACCCCAGCAATACTTGTGCAGATCTATACCAGAGTGTTACTACCTCATGTATGTATACTCTACTAGGTATTCCAAAAGCTCTGGCAAGGCCCAGATCAGCCAATTTAGTTGTTCCTTTGTGGCCAATAGATTTTTGAGGTCTCTGTGAAGAGCTCTTCTAAACGGACAAAAAACAACATTCCTTGTATGATTTGGTACAAATACATCTTTTTTTTTTTCCTTTTCGAATTTTTGTTTAAATTCTAGTTAGTTAACACACAGTGCAATATTGTTTTAGGAGTAGAATTCATCATTACATGCAACACCCAGTGTTGTTAGATCATAACAATGCCCTCTTTAATACCCATCACCCATCAGGCCCATCCTCTACCCACCTCTCCTCCAGCAACACTCAGTTTGTTCTCTATCATTAAGAGTCTCTTGTGGTTTGTTTCCCTCTCTTTCCCCTCCCCCCCCACATATTCATCTGTTTTGTTTTTAAAATTCCACTTATGAATGAAATCATATAGTATTTGTCTTTCTCTGACTGACTTATTTTGCTTAGCATAATACAATCTAGCTCCATTGAATGAAAGATTTCATTCTTTTTGATCACTGAGTCATATTCCATTTTATATATATATATATATACCACATCTTCTTTATCCATTCATCAGTTGATGGACATTTGGGCTCTTTCCATAGGTTGGCTATTGTTGATAGTGCTGCTATAAACATCAGGGTGTGTGCACCGCTTTGAATTTGTACTTTTGTATCCTTTTGGCAAACAACTAGTAGTGTAATTGCTAGATTGTAGGGTAGTTCTATTTTTTTAAGTTAATGTATTTATTTTGAGAGAGAGAGAGACAGCAGGTGCATGTGTGCATAAGTTGGGGAGCAACAAATCCTGAGCAGGTCCTGTACTATCAGCGCAGAGCCCTGTGTGGGCAGTCACGAACCTGTGATTTGCAAATATCTTCTCCCATTCGGTAGGCTGCCTTTTAATTTTGTTGATTGTTTCCTTTGCTATGAAGAACCTTTTTATCTTGATGGGGTCCTAATAGTTCATTTTTGGTACAAATAAGCCTTACCAAGTGAAGAATCCATGAACTAACCAGGAACGATAGGATCCAAATATTTCTTAAGATTCAAAGTATTTCCAAAGTATTCAAAGATGTGATATAACCTGGAATTCTGTGTAAGCATATCTTGAAGACTGACTATATTTAAATGACAAAGTTCTTTTTTTTTTTTTTTTACAAATAGTTTATTGTCAAGTTGGTTTCCATATAACACCCACTGCTCATCCCCACAAGTGCCCTCCTCCATGCCCATCTCCCCCCTCCCCCCACACACCCATCAGTCCTCAGTTTGTTGACAAAGTTCTTTTAATAGGGAATTTTTCTGAATTATAGTACTAGGAACCTCTTCCTCTTTACTTTCTAGTCTGTGACTTAAAATTTTTTGTCTACCCTTATATATAACTCCATAGATACTTTCTCCAATTTTCTCTATTTTGGTATAATATTCCATACTTACCCAATAGGTATGGTGGACACTGGCTTATTATTCTGTGATGGTGGGGTTGGGGAGTTGGGGACATGGTGGAGGCAGGAGTGGCAGCTACCTTGTCTATGTCATTCTTTCTTAAACTTCCAAGAGCCCTGAGAAATTTTATTATGAATTGTTTTCTAATAATCTTTCTGAGTGCACTGAGATAATCATGTTTTTTTTTTCTTTTTCGTTTTGTTAATATGGTGAATAACATTGACTGATATTTGAATCAGCCTTGGATTCCTGAGCTAAACCCCACTTCGTCAATGTATATGAATTGTTTTTGAAAATATTTGATGGATACTTTTCACTTTTCTATTATTTGAGCCACATCTGCATTTTATGCATCATCAAGAGGTCGGGAGATCCCCATTGGCTACTGTTTGATTACAATGGTGCCTTCGTGCCGGAATGTGGGTGGACAAGTGTGTTTTGTAACCCTCTGGGATCCGTGAGGGGAGTGTCCATACTAAGACACATGGGAATCTTGGTGGACTGTTGATAATTTCTTGCCCCCTTGTATCAATTTATTTACTCAAATCAAATATTTTTTCGGCTTTAATTTGGAGGAGGAGCTGGAAACTGAGATAATAAAGGGAGGATAATAAAGGGAGAAGGCGGAGTACTAGTAGAAACCTCAAAATTGGTTTTGAGAACACCTAGGGGTTCTAGAGAACACCTAGATCCTGACTCCCCTAAAATGACAAATATTCATGATCAGAAGCATGGCTCCTAGGGGTCTTAGTCACATCTCCAGGATCATTTTTATGGTATTCCTTCTAGTTTTTACGAGAAGTGTTTTGAAATTACATTTTTTTCCTCTGTTGCCTTAAGTTTCGTGGTGTACAAGCACTGTGGTGACAGATAAGCATACTTTTCCTTTGGTGTACCAACACATAAGGCAGCTCCCTGGTGGATGTACTCCTTCATCTGATGCTGGCCTATTTCCTTTTAGTGCTTTGAGCTCATTAGGGGTGTGATCAGTATTTGGTGAAAGCTCAGTGTCCACTTTCTTTGGGACTCCAGGAGATGGGTATGAGATACTATGAAAATTTATTTTTACTTGAGAGCATTGAGATCAATCATTTAAAAAACCTCTCTTGGTCTTCCTTGGAAGCTGAGGTCACTGTCCATATGCCCTGAGCAGGGACACTGAGACATGAGACTGGGAAAAGGAAACTTCCAGTAGATAACAGGATAAGAGAGAGTTTGAATGGCTCCACTAAGTCCTGACCAGCTGCCAAATTCTCAGGGAAATATGTGGAGAAGGGTGAGAACCTCTTGGCTTTCTCCCTCATGCAGTCAGCCATGAATCTTGGAGTTTGCGAAAATAGTTGGTGAGCAGACTAGAGCAATGCAGTCCCTCTTTTTCTCTCCAGTATCCTATTTTGCATTCTTCCTCACCTTTCCCCCTCTAATCTAGACTAGGACAATCAGAGGACAAGAGTTCTACTTTAAAACAAGTGTAGGTAGGTATTTATTGTAGGGAAATGGACTGAATTAGCCATCTGCTAAAAATAGAAGATCTGACTTAACCCATTCAGGAAGATCATGGCCCAATGCTTTTAGGGATAAAATAAAGCAATTCAGATCTAATGTTTAGAAATAGTAGCCCTGATTGGGATAGTTGGTTTCTCATGAGAAATGATACAGATTTTTTTCAAATTGGCAGCGATGGTGGGGATGAGATTTGCTGTCAAAAGACTTGACTCTTCACTTGGACATCAGAAGATCTTCTAAAGTCTATTCTAATTTTCTTCTGGGTAAATTGGTCTAAGCCCTCTAAGTTTTGCACTATGTAAATTTCAGTCAAGCTTGCTGAACCCATAAGGGAGGTTTGGAGCTCTGACTTATGTTTGGGGAATATTAATTCTCTGTCAACTTAATGGTGGATGCTCATTCAATTTTCTCACATGTATAGGTTCTTTGAGTGAATAAACAAATGCACAGCATTTATTGAGCACTTACTGAGTGCCATGCACCATGCTTGGCCCTTCTCATGCTATTTTATTTAGGCCTCACAACCCTGGTGTATGCTCTTCATTTTAATGATATACAAACCAAGGCTTGGCTAGGGTTTTCCAAAGCCATGCTGTTTGTGGATAGAAGATTGAGATTTGAACTCATTTCTAGCACAGGAGATACTGAGTCTTACAGTATTTATGTAGTCCTCTTGGCATTTAATTCTAGGCTGTGTACTTATAGGCTCTCAGGTAGTGTTTGTTTATGATGAAGACTCTGTTTTACCTTTTCCTACTTTGAGTTCAACAGCTTGTGCTGTTCAGCATCACGTCTACTTTATGTTATATCATCTCTTCTATCAATTAAGAGTGTATGTTGCAAAAGAAATACAGCTCACCTGAACCAATGTAGTGGTTTAAAAATATGGCTGAATTCTTTGATACTCTTCCCATTGAGAGATGGGTTCTGTGTCTCCTCTCCTTGAACTGGTGACTGTTTTGACCAATTGAGTACTGTAGAAGTGACATTGCATGACTCCTGCAGGAAGCTAGGTCATAAAAAGCCATGCAACTTCCACTTAATTCTCTTGGGATGCTTGCTCTCTGTGCTGTGAAAAGCCAAAGCCATATAGGAAGGCCACATGTGAAGGCACTCTGGTCATCAGTCCCATCTGAGTCCCGTCTTTGGTCAGTCCAGCCCAAATACCAGACACATGAGTGAAGAAGCCACTGTGAAGTAGATTCTCCAGGTCTAGCTGTTCTAGTTCCTGGGTGTTTGAGGCATTCAGCTGTTCATTTCCTCTGTAGAGGACGCAGACATGGTGGAGCGGAGACAAACCTTTTCCACAGGACTCCATCTGAAGTCCTGACCCACAGAACCTGAGGAATGTACAGAATATTGTTACATTTTAATTATGAGCTGCCCTTAAGTCACATATTAAAATCATATAGTGGTCTGTCATTCACAATAATCACTTTGAAACTTTTTATTTATTTGTTTGTTTATTTAATTTTAATTCCAGTGTAGTTAACATACAGCATTATGTTAGTTTCAGGTGTACAATACTGATTCAATACATTACTCAGTGCTCATCATGATAAGTGTGCTCTTAATCCCTATCAACTATTTCACCCGTCCATCCATCCACCTCCCCACGGGTAACCATCTGTTTGTTTTCTAGAGTTAAGCATTAAAAATTATTTTTAATCTACCAGCTGACAGCTCAGTTAGGTCCTCCTTGGATTATGCAGATCATAATCCAATGATGCCTTTCTGTCACTGAGTTTTGGGTTAGCTTGTTACACAGTAAGGGTAATTGGAAGATCCAAATTGGTTCAACTAGATGAGTTTTGAAAACAGAGACAATGCTGATTACTTCTCTGGAAAGCTACATAGTGTCCAATTCAGCACTGAGAACATCATATCTGTTTAATATGTTTACTTACTGAAGAAAGAGAAGGATGAAAAGGTTTTCCACAGCAGGGTTCCTCAGAATTTTTTCCTTGCATGTCCCTTGAAAGGTTTTTGAGAGACAATGCACCCCCTTACACGTTTTAAACTTGATAACTAGTTTCCTGTTATAACTTTACATAGTTGCAAAGACTGTAATTTTTGGCATATTATAAATACTGACATTTGAAAATAGACCTTATTTTGCTCTTTTCAAGTTCCCAATGGTCTAAATATCATGATACTACTACCTTCAGTTTATAAATACCCAAACAAGATTTTCTTCAGTAGTCAGACATTTTTACATCATTTCTTTTCTCCTTGACTTATAGTTTCATTCTGCTTTCCCCACAGAATTTTATCCTAATGTAATATATTTTTATGCTTGAAAGTTTTTTATTGATTTCAGTATCATACTTCTCTGCAACAATAACATACATATAAATTGAAATAGCATTTGAAAACATTTCACGTGGCTAGAAGGCTTTAAGTATTGAAACATTTTTTCTGGATTGAATTATCGTTATAATTATTATTACTATGCAGTTGAGAAACAACATAAATATACATTTTTATATATAATTACTAAACACAAAAAGTGAACTTCATTAGAAATGCATCTGTAGGGGATAGATGGATTTTTAAAAATTATTTCATCTACCTGTGGATGAATATTACTCACTGCAAAATGAGACAAATATAATTACAATTCTATTTTTTGTTTATTAAGACACGAGTGCTAAAAATGTTCACATAAGTAGATGGAAAATCTTCATAGCAGTAGATGGAGATATAAGGAATATTGCTGCATCTGAATTATTTTGAGTATGTCTAAGTCACATATTAAAATCACATCATGATCTATCAAAAATTATTTTTTTTATTTAAAAAAATTTTTTTAATGTTTTGTTTATTTCTAGGAGAGAGAGAGAGAGACAGCATGAGCAGGAGAGGGTCAGAGAGAGAGGGAGTCACAGACTCTGAAACAGGCTCCAGGCTCTGAGCTGGCAGTCAGCACAGAGCCTGACGCGGGGCTCGAACCCACGAACCGCGAGATCATGACCTAAGCGAAAGTTGGATGCTTAACCGACTAAGCCACCCAGGCGCCCCTCATCAAAAAAATTTTTTAATGATCTATCAGCTGACAGCTCATTTAGATCCTCCTTGGATTATGTAGAAAAGACCTGATTTGGGAAAGGACCTGTACCCAGTCATTTGAGTTGCTCACTTACAAATGGCTTTGTTACCTGCTTATTAGAGACATTCACATGAGTACATCTATTTACTCCCTCTGTTTGAGGCCCTGAAAGTTTATACTCCAGGATGGACCATATTAAGGTTTGGGATGAGTGAGAACTGTGTCTTTCTTTCCATCAGTGGGAGGAAGACTTCCATGAAATAGAAGGTCGGGAAAGAGAACTCGGCTGATGCCCCCAGTTCAGGCAGATCAGTTTTAGGAGAGTCTGCCAGAAAACTGAGCATTTGGAAATTTATCCTCATAAATCTATCGATGGCTCTCAAACCAAGTCCGCTTATACTCCCAAGGGTCTGTGTACCCCAGTTTAAAGACAGCAATTCCAAAGGGTGCTAAAACTGTAGAGATGTTGACACTCTTGGAGGGGACACACTGGCTTGAGTCTTTTCCAGGGTACTGGCTCTCAGTGAGCTGCTCTGTGCTAAGTGCTTTATAGGGAACATGTCCCTGCATCCTGAGAACAACTTGCAGATGAGGATGCAAGTGTTAAAGGAAGTAGCAGCCATCAAGTACCAGAGCTGGGGTTGAAGCCCCAGGTGGTGGGTTTACAGAATCTGAGCTCTTCAGCCTTTATGTTAAATGGTGTAGCTCAATGGGTATCATGAGCACAGCTCTTCATGTGAGCTTCTCCCTGGACTCTGATTGCTTCTATTTTTGTCTCCTCCTTGGTAAGTTTCTCCAAAGCACTGGTTCTCAAACCCACATGGCTGGGCCACACCTCCACAATTTCTGATTCAAGAGGTGTGGGTGAGGCTGAGAGTGTGCATTTCTCACAAGGCCTGGGAAGCACACTTTGAGCACCACATCTCTAAAGCATGTCCAGCCTCGTGGGAGAGATTCTATTTCTAATGTATTTGGGGACTGATGTTTTTCCTTTAAATTTCTTTTAGGGCTGAGGTTTTTGCCTGCCTCAAAGTGAGTATGTGTAGCTAGGCATATTGCATGTATATTCCACCACCAGAAATGACTTTGGAAAAACTTGTGCTACAGGAATTTTTGCCAGAGATTTAAAAAATTGTTTGTATATTTATTTATTTAAGAGAGAGGGAGAGAGAGAGAGAATATGAGAGAGAATCCCCAGTGGGCTCTGCGCTTGAGATCATGACTGGAGCCAAAATCAAGAGTCAGGTGCTCAACCCGCTGAGCCACCCAGGTGCCCCCCAAGATATACATTTTAAATTGAGACTACCATATACATGTATATACACACACACACTTAGTGGACCTGTATTATCATGTGTGATGCATTCTTATATCTTCTATTTCACTTAACAAGTACTGATAACCCCCTAGTACATCTTACCACCTAGTAAGGAGAAAGGACTAAAAATTTGATAAAACAAGGGCCTGAAAGGGAGCCTGGGTGGCTCAGTCAGTTAAGCTTCTGACTTCTGCTCAGGTCGTGATCTCACGGTTTGTGGGTTCGAGCCCCGCATTGGGCTCCTTGCTGACAGCTAGCTCAGAGCCTGGAGCCTGCTTCTGATTCTGTGTCTCCCTCTCTCTGACCCTCCCCTGCTCATGCTGCCTCTCTCTCTCAGAAATAAATAAAACATTAAAAAAACAAAAACAAAAACCAATGCCTAAAGAGAATTTCTTCTTTAATGGACACATTCCATCCATAGATATGTTAATAGTGCCAGGCAGGCTTTGCATATCTTTGCCTGGCTGTAAAAGACAGGCTCATTTTCAAGTTCTTGGGTGGCTACATTCTGGTCGAGAGAGACAGTTTCTCCTGTTCAGGGGTTGGATACATCTCTGGGCTGGGGCTGGCCTTGAGGCTTGTGCTTCTTTCTGGTGGGTGCAGCTCTTCTATGAAACTCTAACTTTCTCAGGGCTTGGTGGACTGGAGCTTCCTCCTGAAAGTAGCTTCGTCAAAGGCCGTGTGCCATTTGGGCAAAGTTTGGACTTGGCTAAGGCAATGCTGTCTTTATGGCTTCTTGGTCATTGTTTGAACCCTTTCACCTAAGGTTGATGGGCGCCTGCTGTGGAGAGGGCCTTGATCTTCCCCTGTCTCTCGGCCCATCAGATGTAAGTCATTACCACTCTTCTCTCCTGACATGGGCTTTTGGCTCTTGGGTCCCAATTCTACAATATGTATGGGCTACGTATAGCCCATATTCCTGAGTTTTTGGTATCTGCAAGGGTGAGCAGGAAAATGTGTCTTGCTGCTGGAGAACTGTGATGGGCTGTGCTGTGCTGTGCTGTAAACTCTAGACAGAGGTGCCTTTTGAAACAGACCGGCCTGAGCTCCATTTGCTGCTCTAGATCTGGGGTCACTCTCAGTTTTGTCGAGCAAATGGTCAGGATAGAATTTTTGGGTAATTTTCTTGTCAAGGCACCAGCTTGGTTCTTTACAAGGCTTGTGTATAAATGCCATCCATGATACTAGTTCAGATCCAAGGAGGGGAAGGAAAAAGGTTATAGGGCCAGGGGAACTTAATATGTCAATGATAATACTAAAAACTCCTGTTACTATTTATTGGGGGAGGTATCTCTCAGCTTTGACACCTGTGGATTCTGTCCTCTGGCTCAAAATGGTAGCTGTGTCTCTTCTATATAGCTTGTGTCCACTATTCATCTTTGTTGTTCAAACATTTTAAACTCTATTCCATTGTTTCTTGGAAATGCTAGAGCTAGCTTTCCTAAACCATGGCCATTTAGGGCTCTTGTTTTTTCTGGCTTAAGACAGTGAATACTTCCATCTGTCTTCTCACATTCCTTTTATCCTTCTGTTCCCCATCACTTTTCAAAAATGTTAGAGTGTTAATATATTCCCCCCCAAAGACTCAGTAATGCAGACTCTTAGAATTTGCTGGTTTTGTATATGTTCACATTTTCCAAGTATTCCCTAGTCTATTTGTTGTCAATAGTTAATTTTGCAAAGTCTTCATAACTTCCAAATTGTTTAAATGTATTTCCTGCCCTCCCCCCTTCCCTTTGTATACATTCCCTATTCAAGCAGTGGGTCCTAGATTTTTGGATTTCACGCGGTAAAATTTTTTTTTAAAGCAAGGCACAATTACATAGGGTTGCTATCCTTTTATTTTTTCAAATAAAGACAACCACTGTTTACTTTACCATCACTTCATAAAAGAAGATGCCCAGTGGAAACTTAGTAAATATCAATTGCCTTCGTGGAGATATGGTCTTACAGAAGCCCTGTTTCCTCACAGATTCCAGTTCACTGCAATCTGTTGGGCACCTGCTGAGTTCTCAGCCCTGTGATGGACATGAAAGAAGGATAAGACTTTTGCATTTATACCCAGGGAGCCCACAGAGGAGACAAGACAAGCAGCTGTGTAGGGTTGTACCTTCTGGGTCTATCTTCCCTCTGAAACTGTGAACTTCCTAAAGAGAAAGATCATATCCTGTGTCTCTGTGTCCCACTGCACCAGCATGGTATCTGACATATCATATATGCTCTATCCATGTTTGCTCGCTGAAAATGAGTTACAGGACTGCCCAAGATCAAATATACATAGTTGTTCAATTGTACTCGATCATGCACCTCTGCTAACAGTACTGAACCATGAATCATAGGATAGAGCAAGAAGGTGAAGGTTCACAGCTGACTCAAGTTGACAGGAAGACTTCATGGAAGGAGTTGGTGAGATTTGAGAAGGGCTGTCATGAGTGAGCAGAAGTCACATGACCTGATCGTAAGCACTGGGAAAGCAGTAAGGGGTTGGAAGGTAGCTTGAGGCCCAGGTGATAATATTCAGGAGAGGTCATGTCTTTGTTTTGCAGGCTGATTGCTTATTTGGAGTTTATTTGGTAGCATGGCATGGTGATAGATGCCAAAGAACTGTTTAGGGCAGTGGTTCAAACTTGGAAGTGATTCCCTTCTGTTTCCCACCCCTCAACCCTACCCTCCATCCCAGGGGACATTTGGCAAAATCTGGAGACATTTTTGGTATCTGGCATATAATTCTGGGATATGGTAGAGGGTAGGGATACTGTTCAACATCTTACAATGTACTAGACAGTCCTCTTCCTCCACTAAACAATTGACTCGCTCAAGTGTCAAAGTGCTATAGTTTAGAAACCCTGATGTGGGTGATTGATAAGGAAAATGGAAATAGAGTGCTATCAGTAGATATTTATGAACACAGCAGTACCTGAATGCTACTACTGCTATAACAAGATAACACTTAACCTCTCTCCTCTCCAAGGAACTTCCCTTTCTTGACCAGTTCCTATCCTACTTTTCTTTCTGTCTTGTGTTGCCAGATGTCCTTCTCTTCCCTTATTGTGCCTTCCCTCTCTTTGACTGAATATCCCCAGAACTTCTATTGGCTTCCTGCAAATCCAGACCTCTGAGTTACCCAGGAAACTCTGGAAGATCACACAAGAATTATAATTTGGAGCTGAACCCAAGCTGTCTTGGCCCAAGATATATCTTTACCTTCATGTCATCTAGGCTAAAAGTCCTTTGTTAAGCCTCATGGTTAAGTATTTATTCAGAGGACATTTTGTCTTGCTCACATTTCTTTATTTAAAAAATTTTTTTAAATGTTTTTTATTTATTTCTGAGAGAGAGAGAGAGAGAGAGAGACAGTGTGAGCAAGGGAGGGTCAGAGAGAGAGGGAGATACAGAATCAGGCTCCAGGCTCTGAGTTGGCTGTCAGCACAGAGCCCGATGCGGGGCTCCAACCCATGAACTGTGAGATCATGACCTGAGCTAAAGCCGGATGCTTAAGTGACTGAGCCACCCAGGTGCCCCGGCTTGCTCACATTTCTAACCTGCTGAGTCCACTTTAGGCTTTTTTTTCTCTCTCAGGTGTTCCATAGTGGCATTTGTTTACCTTAGGCATGACAGCAGGGTATAGAGAGGTATGTATTCCTGTAGCATTGATTCTCTCTATATTGGTATTAGTAAGTACTCTTTGAAAAAAAGAGTTCAGAGTGGAATCTAGAAACAGACAAAAACCCAAGCCAACCTAACAGACAAAAATCAAACGCATGGATACAGAGAACAGAAATGTGGTTGCTAGAGATGGGGTAGGGAGGGGACCAGGGTGAGTGAAATGGGGGAAGAGGGTGAAAAAATACACACTCCCAAGTCTAAAATAAATAAGTCAAGAGATGTAATATATAGCATGGGGACTATAGTTAACAATACTGTATTGTATATTTGAAAGTTTCTGAGAGTAGATCTTAAAAGTTTTCATCACAAGGAAAAAAATTATAATTATGGGTGATAGATGGTAACTAGGTTTATTATGGTGATCATTTCATAATATATACAAATATTGAATGATTATGTTGTACATTGTTATGCCAATTATATATAAACTAAATTAAAAAGTTTAGAAAAGAATATTTCAGTGGCCACTTATGTCTAGGATACTATTGGGTTAAACAGCTATTTTATTGCAAGACTTCTTCAAGCCTTCGTTATGTATATGGGCGTTTTGAATTTCCAAGGGGAAGACATGGTATTCTGTATTCTCAAACTTAACTGACCACAGGACACATTTTGTATAGCACAAATTGATAACTTAGTTTGGAAAGCATTATTATAGTAGAAAAGTATGGACTTCAGAGCTATTTCTCTTGAATTCAAATCTCTGCCTCGATCATTGAGTAACTCATTTCATTGGGTAAGGTACATAACTCTTTGAAGCCTCAGCTGCCTCATCTGGAAAATATAGTCATAGGCAAAGAATAAGACCCTCACAAAGTATTGGATATTACCTCCTAACATCATGCTGCCATTATTTGTCATGTGGTTCTGCAATTTATTGTGATATGAATATTCTTCCTACAGGACTAAAATCATTGAAGGCCTGGATGATATCTTATGTTTGTATTCTCAGTTCTTCGCCCAATTCCTGGCACATCATGGTGCTCAATAAATGTTAATCGAATGAATCAATATGCAATGTATATAATGTGCCTTATACAGTCTCAATAAATGTTAGTTCTTTCTTAGCTCCTTCCTTTATTCTTTCTCAGAGGGTAAAAGCTCTTTGGAAGAGATAGGAGGGAGGTGGAATAGGGCCATGAAGTGATGGTGACTTTGACCTTGACGTTTTGATTGGCTAAAAAAGCTACATGAGGATCCATGCTTTGTGCCTGTGACAGTTAGCCAATGTGCATCAGAGGCTTGCTTAAGGAAGGGATGCTTATTTATTTGTAACTTTGTACCACAGAATGGGATTGGTTAGGTCTCATCTGGAGCAATCTATTCAACCTGGGACATCAATTATTAGGAAGGAGAGAGTATTGATTTCTTCAATGCCCCTAATGCTGACAGCTTCTTGAAAGGACTATGGAGGAGGATCAAAGAGACATTCACAGTCCATGAGGGTCTTCCTGGAAGGATACTGGAACATCTGGATGTCCCAAATTAAGATAACAGTGAAGGAAATGGTAATATGTACAGGGACACATTTTAATCTTCTTTTGAAGAGCAGCATGTCATAAAGAAACATACTTTGGACTCATGTACCAAACTGGGTTTCAGTGTCTGTGTGGCTGTGAGTCAGCTTCCTGCCCCCTGGGACTGAGTTTCCTTGTCTCTAAAGTGAAGGCTTGGGGGGCACTTGGCTGGCTCAGTCAGTGGAGAATGTGATTCTCAATCTTGGGGTTGTAGGTTTGAGCCCCACGTTGGGTGTAGAGGTTACTTTAAAACAAAATCTTAATAAAATAAAATAAAGGTTTTGGGGGCGCCTGGGTGACTCAGTTGGTTAGGTGTCCAACTTCAGCTCAGGTCATGATCTCACAGTTTGTGAGTTTCAGCCCCACATCGGGCTCTGTGCTGGCAGCTTGGGGCCTGGAGCCTGCTTTGGATTTCTTGTCTCCCTCTCTCTCTGCTCCTCCTCTACTCACACACTCTCTCTCTCAAAAATGAATAGACATTAAAAATTTTTTAAAAATGAAGGTTTGGGACTGCAATATGCTTGCAGGTCTCTGGATTTGATAAAGTGTAACTCTGAAACATTTGAGGGCATATTGGAGAAGGGAATATAGACTCCAGATTCTTTCTGTGGGTTTCAGAGGGCAGAACTGAGGCCAGAGTTCTGAGTTCTCTAGGTGAGAAGAGAAGAGGCCAATTTGCTGCTCAATGAGAAAAAGTCATTTCATAAGGAGGTAGAGTATGGACAAGTCCTGTCACCTGAAGTGCCCCCAGAGCCACCTGCTTGGGCTATTCTAGAGATGACCTTTAAAACCCTTGCTTTTAATTGTTTTAAACAAACACTATTTTAGAATAGTTCTAGATTTACAAAACGTTTGTGAATACAGAGAATCCATATACCCTCCCTCCAGTTTCCCCTAATATTAACATTTTACATGAGTATGGTATATTTATTATAACTGAAGAACTGACAAGGAAACACCCTTGTTGACTAGAGTCCACTTTCTATTCATATTTCCTTAGTTTTTACCAAATATCCTTTTTCTGTTTCAGGATCCCATTACATTTATGTTCCTCTTGGCTATGACAACTTTTCAGACTTTCCTTGCTTTTAATGACCTTGACAGTTTTGAAGAGTTCTGGTCAGGCATTTTGTCAGGCAACTGTCCCTCTGTTGGGATTTCTCAAGAGTAGACTGGGATTGTGGGTTTTTGGGAGAAAGACCACAGAGGTGAAGTGCCCTTCTCATGATATTACGTCAATATGACTTATCTCTAATGATTCTGACCTTGACCATGTGGCTGAGATAGTGTTCATCAGGTTTCTCCAATGTAAAGTTATTATTATTTTTGTCCCTTTTTATACTGTGCTCTTTGGAAGAAAGTCATTATCTACACCAACATTGATGAAGTAGGAAGTTATATTCTACCTCCTTGGGGAGAGTCCTCCGTTTTTAATGAAAAAAAAAATATTATTTTGACTTTTGCTTGCCTCCCAAGTCTTATGCTGAGCCCTAGGCACAATGAGTGAGCCCCTTCTCATTTTTTTTGTCAGAGTAAGACAGCTAATCAAGGCACAGGGATTTACTTAAGCTAACAAATGATTATCCTTCCCCGTAGAAGGGTTACCAGAATGCTGAATTTGCTAATTACTCTTCTCTCTGCATCTCCCAAGCAGTGATCTTGAGAGATGAGACGAATCTATCTGAAACGAGGGCTGCA
Organism: Hyaena hyaena; assembly: GCF_003009895.1. Classification (NCBI taxonomy): domain Eukaryota; kingdom Metazoa; phylum Chordata; class Mammalia; order Carnivora; family Hyaenidae; genus Hyaena; species Hyaena hyaena. The sequence continues at coordinate 4,121,941 of NW_024080697.1, forward strand.
TCTACTGAGGAATCAGGGAGGCTGAGGAAGAGGGAGGGCAGCCACTTACCAAAAATGGAGGGGGTGGGGCACATGCAGAACTGAAGTGGCCTGAAGGGAAACGATGTGGGTAAGAGGGAATTAATGGGAAGTTTGGTCTCTGGGTCTAATTGAAATTTCTGTCTGTGCTATCCATCAGCATTTCTTCTGGATTACTACTTGTACTTCTGCTAATGGGGGTTGAGGAGAAATGTTTATCTTGGGGCAGTGGCTGGAAGAAAAGTCTGCCTGGATGGGGTCTCTCGGCCTCTGTTCTCAACAGACTGCCGTTATCCTCCAAATTAGGCTTTTGCCAGCCTTGTTTTCTCTTCTGCTCATATCCAGAGTTGATGTTTCTCAAGATTGCCATTAACTGGCTGTGGGATCTTTCCTACTCCTCATTGGTAAAGTGATGTGTTAGTTTGAACCAGAAAGGATAAGTATAAGCACTGGTGATGCTTTATTCCTTTTCACACTTTTGGCAGATATTGCTAACTGATCGCACCACTCTCTCCTGCTGAGCACAAATGTGGCCTCAGAATCCTTCTCATCACAGTGTTCTACATATTACCTATATATCAGTTGGGGTGGACAAGCAATGACTTGGGGCCTGAAGATTTTCAAATTCAGATTTGCACAATTCATCCATTATTCAAGCAACAAATATTTTTGCATACGTATGTATGCCAGGCACTGTTAGACACTGGGAGTACATGATGGATAAGAGATGTGGTCCCTGCATTTGTGGAGCTTATAGATAGTAAGCCCTTTAATAAAAGTCACATGTTGTACCCCTGAGCTCTTTATACGGTTGAGGGAAGTCAAAATTATCTGATGGTGAGACAGGTAGGAAGCAGATTTTATTAAGCACCTTGGGTAAGGTTCAAATGTATTTTTTCATATAATCCGCACAGCCATCCTGTAAGTGCGCTACCAGAAGAAGTTGCCCAAGGGTCAAGAGTGTTAAGGAGTAAACCAGATACTGGATCTTTGGTCAGTGTGATGCCAACAACAATGGTTTTTATACCATGCCTCTCTCATGGTACCCAATCTTTCTGTTCTTCAATAAGGAGGGTGTCTTCAGTGAGGAAGGTGGGAGGTTAGAGTCCATGCAAGGGAGAAAGTAAAGGCTGGACCCGTTTAGGTGCTGGCTGACCTGTAGTTGCTGGAGGCTCTGGCTGAGACTGCTGTGTGGGGCTGATTCTGTCAGTCACCCCAATGGCCCAGGGCTCTAATTACAATGATGCTATAAATGAGGCCAGCCCAGAGAATGTACCTCTTCCTGCCCCCTGGGTCATTTATCACATCACATCAGCCCTATTTCTTCCTAGGTGTACCTTGCACTTTGGGTGTAGCCAATCCTTTCCTGGTTTCTAAGCTGCTTAAAGCTCTAAGATTTCTCCCTATGCTCTTGTGCTGCCTTGAGATGGGTGGTGCCCTGGGAAGATGTGTCTAGGGAAGAAGAGGAAACCGGCAAATATTGGGCGCAGTCAGGTTGAACTTGCTGTCCTGGGTGTAGCTCTGCTCCAAGCCTAAACCTCAATTAGGGCCTGAGCACCCAGTCCAGCTTTGTACGGTTATGCCTTGTACAAAGCTTTCCACAAGAGCTTTGTAATTAAGCTGCTGAACGCCAGAGCTTCATTCACAGAGACTAATGATATTCAGCGTTTGGAGATCCAGGAAGTCCTCCTTCAATGGCAGGTTGAAGCTGGGTGTCATAAAGGACTTTCCTGAAAAAGAGATAGGGAAGAAAATTCCCAAGGCGTCATTCAGATATTTCCAGAGACTACAAAGACTCCCTTGTCTCATAGAGAAACTGTCTTTTTCTTCTTTTCCTAAATAATTTAGAGGACTGTGGGAATCTCTCCTCCCTTTTGAGTGAACTAAGCATCCCCAATTGGTCCCAGTTATTTTTAGTTTAGTTTCCTTGAAAATAAAGCTTGAAGCAAAGACTGATGTGCAGGTAGTGTATTTGGGAAGGGATAGTGGATGGTGGATGTGCCACTCAGAACTTCTGTCAGGAACACAGGGCTGGGAGGAGGGGCCAACATGGCGGAGGAATAGGGGGCTTCGAAGTTCCCTCCTCTCTCGAACACGGCAGTATTGAGGGCAGACTTTGAACTCCAAGACTCCGGGCGGCATAGTGACAGAGACGCTTCCAGGGACCCACTGGGACGTTATGGCCATAGGTGAGTGACTGCAAACTTGGAGAGAAAATGAATGGAGGGGAGGGATCCCTTCCTGCGGAGAGACTAAGGGAAGAGAAAGAGAGGCTAGGGAAGTGGAGGACTCTATCTGGACAAAAGAAAAGCCACAGACCCGGCCAGAGAAAGATTCAGTCTCCAACTGCGGGGTTTTCTCCGGACTGGGACTGGCTGCCCTGTTCACGCATGAGGAGGCTGGGGGTGGGGGGTGGGGGTGGGGGTGGCGGCCCCAGCTCGGTAACTAGTTCGGAGGCACGGCCCGCAGTGGGAGAAAGCGAGTCCCTGTCTGGAGTGCTGCGGGAAGAAGGTATATATCACTCAAAGGAACGGCATTTCCCCAAAACCTGGTCAGAGTGGGAACCTTCAAGACATCGGGGTTTAAATCCCAGCCGATCTCCAGGGAGGCATGGGAGTCGGCGGAGGGGGACAAACTGCCTTCTTTGCGTCCGTAGCACGGTGAGGATGGCTTGAACAGAGTGGTTTGGGTCACCTCCCAATCTGTGGCGGAGAGACTGGGGTGTTGCCATTTTTCTCCCCACCACCAACAAGGTGGGGCTTCAGGGAAGGGAGAGCAGCCCCGCCCACACCAAGCCACGCCCCTCTACGGGGTTCTGTGTATCTACCCTGCGGCCTTGACGGTGATGAACCAGACAGCCCCCACCTCCAGACCCCGCTGTTGCATTGCCTGATTTAATTCTCGGACAATTCTTATTATAGAGATACATTATTCCTTTTCTCCTTCTTATCTCTTCCCTCCTCTAGTCTGGTTACTCTGGTTGTTGGTCTGTTTAAGCAGACATATTTAATCCATTCTCTTGATACATGTTCCACACCTCCTTTATTTTCCTTTCTCTTTCTCTGGATTAAGCCGTATAGTTTGTCTGGTCAATTTTCTTTTCTTTTTCCCACTTCCTTCGTTATTTTCCTTTCTCTCTCTCTGTGGATTAAGCCATATAGATTCACTGTCTGCTCAATTTTTTTCTTTTTTTTTCCTCTGCCCCTGTCATTTCTCTCTTTGTATGGGATAAGGCCTCTTCCATCAGCACCGCCTCCACCCTGTTGCTTGTAGGTGGTGTTTCTGGTATTTTGTTTTTGTGTGTGTGTATTTGCACGTTTTTGTTTTCTGTTTGTCAGTTTTCCTTTCCAGGGCTACTTCAACGAACAAATCAAAGCACACCTGGTGGAGGGTCCAAAAGATCACTACAGTAGGGAGATAAAATAAAATCACAAGAGCAGAGAGCAAGTAACACTATCCAAAAAAAAACCCTCCTGAAGGGCCGGGCCCTGGACAGTGTGTGACCCCTCTTTAATATACTAGTGTTTGCAAGAGCAGGGCACATAACAAGCTTTTGAAACCTGTAAGGGACAGAAAACTAGCCAAATTGACAAAATGGAAGAATTTTCCTCAAAAGAAACTCCAGGAAGACATGGCAGCTAAAGAATTGATCAAAACAGTTATAAACAATATAACTCAACAAGAATTTAGATTAATAGTCATAAGATTAATTGCTGGGCTTGAAGAAAGCATAGAAGACAGCAGAGAATCTATTGCTGCAGAGATCAAGGAACTAAAAGAGAGTCACAATGAATTTAAAAATGCTGTAAACAAGGTGCAAAATAAACTAGAGGCGGTGATGGTGAGGATTGAAGAGGCATAGGGGAGATTAAGTGAAATAGAAGATAAAAGTATGGAAAAAGATGAAGCGAGAAAAAGGTAAAAAAATTCTTGACCACAAGAGGAGAATTAGAGAACTCAGTGATTCAGTGAAACAGAGCAATATCTATATTATAGGAGTTCCAGAAGAGAGAAAAGGGCTGTAACAAGAGATGAAGAAGGGCATTATATCATAATTATGGGTCTATCCAACAAGAATAGCTAACAATTATAAATGTTTATGCACCAAATTTGAAGCACCCAAATATATAAAACAATTAATCACAAAATATAAGCAATCTTACTGGTAAGAATGTGGTAATTGCAGGGGATTTTAATTCTCCACTTACAGCAATGGACAGATCATCTAGACAGAAAATCAGTAAAGAAACAATGGCCCTGAATGATACACTGGACCAGTTGGACTTGACAGATATATTTAGAACTTTTCATCCTAAAGCAGCAGAATATACATTCTTCTCAAGTGCACATGGAACATTCTTCAAGATGGATCACATACTGGATCACAAAATAGCCCTCAATAAATATAAAAGAATTGAGATCATACCATGCATACTTTCAAATCACAATGCTATGGAACTTGAAACAACCACAGGAAAAAGTGTGGAAAACCTCCAAATGGATGGAGGTTAAAGAGCATTCTACTAAAGAATGAAAGCGTCAACCAGTCAGTTAAAGAAGAAATTTACAAATATATGAACACAAATGAAAATGAAAACACAACAATCCAAACCCTTTGGGATGCAGCAAAGGCAGTCCTAAGAGGAAAATACATTGCAATCCAGGCCTATCTCAAGAAACAAAACAAAACAACAAAAAAACCCAGAATATACAATCTAACAGCACACCTAAAGGAACTAGAAACAGGAGAACAAAGAAGCCCCAAACACAGCAAAAGAAGAGAAATAATAAAGATCAGAGAAGAAATAAACAATATAGAATAAAAAAGAACAGTAGAACAGATCAATGAAACCAAGAGTTGGGTTTTTTTTTTTAAAATAACATTGATAAATCCCTAGCTAGACTTCTCAAAAAGAAAAGAGAGAGGATCCAAATAGATAAAATCACAAATGAAAATGGACTTATCACAACCAATCCCTCAGAAATACAAGCAATTATCAGAGAATACTATGAAAAATTATATGCCAACAAACTGGACAACCTAGAAGAAATGGACAAATAGCCAAAGTAATATTGAAGAAGAAAATCAAAGTGAGAGGCATCACAGTCCAGACTTTGGCCTCTGCTACAAAGCTATAATCATCAAGACAGTATGGTATTCGCACAAAAACAGACACATAGACCAATGGAATAGAATAGAGAACCCAGAAATGGACCCAACAAATGTATGGCCAACAAATCTTTGACAAGGCAAGAAAGAGTATCTAATGGAAATAAGACAGTCTCATTAGCAAATGGTGCTGGGAGAACTGGACAGCAACATGCAGAAGAATGAAACTACACCATTTTCTTACACTGTACACAAAAATAAACTCAAAATGTAGATCAATGGAATAGAATAGAGAACTCAGAATTGGACCCAAAAGTATACAGCCAACTAATCTTTGACAAAGCAGGAAAAAGCATCCAATGGAAAAAAGACAGCCTCTTTAACAGACGGTGCTGGGAGAACTAGACAGCAACATGCAGAAGAATGAAACTTGATCATTTTCTCACACCATACACAAAAATAAACTCAAAATGGGTAAAGGACCTGAATGTGAGATAGGAAAGCATCAAAACCCTAGAGGAGGAAGCAGAAAACAACCTCCTTGACCTCAACCACAGCAATTTCTTACTTGACACATCCCCAAAGGCAAGGGAATCAAGAGCAAAACTGGACTATTGTGACCTCATCAGATTAAAAGCTTCTGCACGGCAAAGGAAACAATCCATAAAACTAATAGGCAACCGATGGAATGGGAAAAGATAGTTGCAAATGACATATCAGATAAAGGGTTAATATCCAGAATCTATAAGGAACTCACCAAACTCTACGCCCAAAAAACAAACAACCCAGTGAAGAAATGGGCAGAAGACATGAACAGACACTTCTCCAAAGAGGACATCCAGATGGCCAACAGACACATGAAACGATGCTCAGCATCCCTCCTCATCAGGGAAAGACAAATCAAAACCACACTGAGATACTACCTCACGCCAGTCAGAGTGGCTAAAATGAGCAAATCAGAGGACTCTAGATGCTGGGGAGGATGTGGAGAAACAGGCAGCCTCCTACACTGTTGGTGGGAATGTAAACTGGTACAGCCCCTCTGGAAAACAGTGTGGAGATTCCTCAAAAAATTAACAATAGAACTCCCTTATGACCCAGCAATAGCACTGCTAGGAATTTACCCAAGGGATACAGGAGTGATGATGCATAGGGGCACATGTACCCCAATGTTCATAGCAGCACTCTCAACAATAGCCAAAACATGGAAAGCCTAAGTGTCCATCAACTGATGAATGGATCAAGAAGATGTGATTTATCTATACAATGGTATACTACATGGCAGTGAGAAAGAATGAAATCTGGCCATGTGTAGCAACATGGATGGACCTTGGGGGTGTTATGCGAGCGAAATAAGTCAGGTAGAGAAGGACAAATACCATATGTTTGCACGTGTAGGAGGATTAGGAGGAACTTAATGAAGGACCATGGGGGAGGAGAAGGGGAAGTATAGTGGGGGAGAGGGAGGGAGGCAAACCATGAGAGACTCTTGAATGCTGAGAACAAACTGAGGACTGATGGGTGTGGGGGGGAGGGGGGGTGATGGGCATGGAGGAGGGCACTTGTGGGGATGAGCACTGGGTGTTATATGGAAACCAACTTGACAATAAACTATTTAGGAGGAAAAAAAAAAAGAAAAAAAATCTCAAAATGGATGAAAGACCTAAATGTGTGGGAAGAAACCTTCAAAACCCTAGAGGAGAAAGCAGGCAACAACCTCTTTGACCTCAGCCACAGCAATTTCTTGCTCTACACATCTCACAAGAAAAGGGAATTAAAAGCAAAAGTGAACTATTGGGACTTCATCAAGATAAAAAGCTTCTGCCCTGCAAAGGAAACAATCAACAAAACTAAAAGGCAACCTATGGAATGGGAAAAGATATTTGCAAATAACATATTGGATTAAAGGTTAGTATCCAAAATCTATAAAGAACTTAACCAAACTCCACACCTGAAAAACAAGTAATCCAGTGAAGAAAGGGGCAGGAGACATGAATAGACACTTTTCCAAAGACGACATCCAGATGGCCAACAGACACATGAAAAGATACTCCGCATCACTCATCATCAGGGAAATACAAATCAAAACTACACTGAGATATCACCTCACACTGGTCAGAGTGGCTAAAATGAACAACTCAGGAAACTATAGATGCTGGTGAGGATATAGAGAAATGGGAACCCTCTTACACTGTTGGTGGGAATGCAAACTGGTGCAGAATGCAAAGTGGCTGCGCCACTCTGGAAAACAGTGTGGAATTTCCTCAAAATATTAAAAATAGAACTACCCTACAACCAAGGAATAACACTACTAGAAATTTATCCAAGGGATACAGGAGTGCTGATTCATAGGGGCCCATGTACCCCAATATTTATAGCAGCACTTTCAACAATAGCCAAATTATGGAAAGAGCCTCAATGTCCATCAACTGATGAATGGATAAAGAAGATGTGGTTTATGTATATGATGGAATGCTACTTGGCAATCAGAAAGAATGAAATCATGCATGCCATTTGCAGCAATGTGGATGGAATAGGAAGGTATTATGCTGAGTGAAAAAAGTCAGAGGGCAGATATTATATGTTTTCACTCATATGTGGATCTTGAGAAACTTAACAGAATACCATGGGGGAAGGGAAGGGGGAAAATAGTTACAAACAGAGAGTGGGGGAGGCAAACCATAAGAGACTCTTAAATAAGAGAACAAACTAAGGGTGGATGGGGAGTGGTGGAGGAGAGGGGAAAATGGGTGATGGGTATTGAGGAGGGCACTTGTTGGGATGAGCACTGGGTGTTATATGTAAGTGATGAACCATGGGAATCTACCCCAAAAAGCAAGAGCACACTTTACACATGTTAGCCAATTTGACAATTCCTTTTATATATATAAAAGGAGTACAGGGCTGATTCCCTTTTGCTGGGAGTGCTGTGGCTGAGAGCCCTTAGCTGTAAGCCCTTTTAGGGACTGCTTCTGTTGCAAAGAGCCACAAGTTCAAGGTCACAGCCACTCTGGAGTGGGTTACATATAATGACTGATGGGAGCCAGGATATAAAGCTCTAGTCCTTTACCCCAACCCAGGATAACCTGGAAATGTCATCTCAGTTTCAATACTCCTGCTTCCATCCCTCCCTCTCCTCACGTGTGGATTTCTAGAGCCCAATAACAAACCCAACCCACGAGCACAGGTGCCCAGTGGGGTAGGGGTGGGGAGCAGTGAAAGGCTAGCATTTGTGAGCTGGATCGCCATTGCCTGGAGGGCAGTTGGGACCATGTTAATGAAGGTAGGTGGAGCGGTGCAAGGTTTAATCTCTGGGGGACTTGGGATGTACTCCAGCGGACAAGAATGGATTAGCTGGTGCAATGTATCAGCATTTGAGAAATATAGGGTAAATAGTAGCCATGAAATCAGTGGAATCAGATAGCTATTGCTAAGTGTTGATTTGTGGCCCCTCCACCCAGAGAGACTGCCAGGCTCTCTGCTCCTTTTGTTGTGGTCAGAAACTGCCTCTATGTAATAAGCTGCTATGATAGGAGGGCTCTTCTGGCTTGCTTCTCTTTTCTTGGTTTCTATAGTCCAGCGTTGGTTGTTATCTGATCTTTGAAAACTCATGTTCCTCTGTTTTGTCTGGTTTTCCAAGTGTAAGGTAGGAGGGTAAATCTAGGCCCTGTTATTCCATCTTGTCCAAGGGTGCAAGTCCTTTATTATTCTTATTTTTTAACTTAGCACTTTATCAACAGAAAAGATTGTAAATGAAAAAGTAAAATGCTTGGTGGTTGCGGTGAGTGCTAATAGAGTTCTACAGCTTAGCCATTAAGTTGACCAAGGCTTGTCAGGACTTTTCAGCCAAAATTGATGACTTTTCTACCTTGTGGAAGTAGGTCTCTTTCCATAATGAACCTCATTGGAGACTGGTTGGTGTCTCCGTAATTGATATGTGGGTCCCATTGGTAGGTTTGAGTACCCACCACCCACCTCCAACAGAGGGGGCTGCATGTGCTGATATCAGAGTTTTGTTTCAAGGATCAGGGCTGTTCAGTCTGGGTAGTGGCTACCAAGGATGTTCAGTGGCAGCAGGAACAAGAGAGTGTGTAAGATTGGAAAAGCCACAGAGGTGAGCGAGGGGTGTATAAAATGAAATTCAGTGGCTAGCCAGGAGCCAGGTAAACACAGAAAGGAAGGAGGAGTCCAGGCCCCATGGCTGTTGCCTTGCCCAGGCCTGGAGCACCAGACACATTTTCTTTATGGGAGAGTAAGTGGGTCCAGTTAAAGATGCGGGGTCAGGGTCATGCTGGAAGGATAGGCCTGAGGAGCTGAGTCTGACTCTTCTACCTGGAGGACATTCCTTACTGCATTCCACGTCTGACCTCTCCAATAGAGCATCATATTTTGGTTCAGAAACCTATGAAGCAGGCTGGTCATTTCCAGGAGGGCCAGGAAGGGTGTAATTTCAGCAGCTGGTACAGCTCTTTCAGAATTGGCTTCCTTAGAGCACAGTCCTGGGAGGCACTTTTCTTCCCTTGTCACGTAAGCTTGGCAGCCAGTGCATTCTGCATCCTCATCTTGAAGAGTCATTAGCAAGTTAAGCATTCTTAGAAACCCTGCAATGAAAAAGCTATTTAATTTTACCTAGCTGTTTCCCCCTTTGCCCGGCCATAGGAAGCAGGAAGCCCCTCTGTGAGAGCAGGCGTGGGTGGGGGCATGCGGTTTACAGACAGTCCCTCACTGGAACTAAAAGATTGTGGATGGGTCTTCCTATTATGCCCACTGCCAGTCCGGCTATACTGGTTCTTGTGTTTCTGGACTCTATCCAGCTGTTCTGGCTAAAGAATGCCTTTGTAGAAACAGTTTAGCTTGACCTTTGTGCCAGAACACCCTGTTCGATGTCCCTCTCCTTCCAGCTCTTCAATGGTTGGCTCATTCTTGCCTCAGCTGTCACCTCACCTGCTCTCAGAGGCTCTCCTGACCACCTTGGCTAAAGCTGGCCTCTGCTAGAGATTTTATTTCCTTTATAGTGCTTCTCCTTTTCTGAAATTATCTCAGTTTATTTACTCGTCCTTCTGTGAGAATGCAATTTCCAGCAGAGTTGGGATCTTCTCTTCACCACAGCTCGCCCACAGTGTAGACCTGCAGCAGGTGGCTTCATACATGATAATAGGTCATAGTCATCAAGTCATACTGAGTGCTACTGGGAGACAGGCATTGCTCTTGGAGCTTTCCCTGTGTTAGCTCGTTTTCAAGGTTTGTTCAGTAAATTAATGAGGGGAGCCTCTCCCGACCCCCTTACAAATATAGCCCACACTGGGGCCCCTGTGTGGCTCAGTCCGTTAAGCGTCCGATTTCGGCTCAGGTCATGATCTCATGGTTCATGGGATCTCACGTGTCGGGCTCTGTGCTGACAGCTAGCTCAGAGCCCGGAGCCTGTTTCGGATTCTGTGTCTCCCTCTCTCTCTGACCCTCGCCTGCTCAGGTTCTCTCTGTCTCAGAAAAAAATTTAAAAAACATTAAAAACAATTAAAATACAGCCCACATCTAGTCCTACCTTGACTAGGAAAGTTCTGGCAGCATAGCTCTCTGTCTCTATCAAACTGCTTACTGCTTGGGACCCACAATGCATGTGTGGATCCTAACTGATTGTTTCCCTTCGTACCAATGGTTAATATTTTTAAATACCAACTTTGCTGTTTTGTAACGTTTATTGTGGTAGCTTTGCTGGGAGAAAATATTTCTGAACTGCATGGCAGTGTTGCTGGAAAGCCTCTCACTGGGCTGGTAATACCCAAATATGAGCTCTTTGGTGGCAGGAACTTTCAGTCACTAGATCTTGAATATGAAGCGTTTGGCAGGTGCTGGTCAAAGTGCTGGGGACAGTGTTAAACAAGGCAGGCATCACTCTAGATGCCTTGTGCTTACATTTTGGAGGAGTTTTATTTCTTCTGCACATCTCCTGGTGTTAACACATGAGTGGATATTCATTCATTCATCTGTTTGCTCATTCACCAATATTTTAGTGCCAATTGGGTTCTGGGCACTGTGCTTGGTGTATTAGGCACATAACTCACAGGGCAGTGTGTGAGGGGAGGAGACAGATAATAAAAATTCCTAAGTCATATCAAGCTGTATGAAGGGGTTGGATATAGTCTGGGGTGCTTCATGCGGACTGCTTTTCCCAACTGCGGAATGGCAGTGCTCCGGGGTGGGAGGAAGCCTTTCTCTGAGAACCCAGGGTAGGCTAGTGAGCCCAGAGCTCTGGAGAAGGGACATTAGCAGGGGCTGGTGTAACACTGGAGAAACAGAGCAAAGACTTTTTTCCAATATAACCCAATCCTAGGTTTGCAGCAAATGGTTCCCCATCCCAGGGAGAGTGAGACTGGAGACAGAACTGCCCTTTGAAGGTGGCCTGCAGCCTGGCCCCTGCTGGGTGTCGGTGGGCCGGTAGCTGAGGGTTGGTGCAAAGCGGACGCGGAGCTGGTAGCTGCCTCTAGAATAAATACAACCAAGGAATAGACTGTTATCCACTGCCTCCTCCGAATCCCTTCCCGCTTGCAGTGGGGCGGCTATTTGTGCAAGTCAAACATTGATTCAGCTGTTGAGGGGAAGGGGTTCAGGGCGAAGGGGGCGGGGGCGGGGCCGGAGGAGGGGAAAACTGTCCCTGGGAGCCAAGTTGGGGGAGGCCCACTCAAGGGTTAATTCCTCCTGTCTGTGTCTCTGCCCCTGCAGGCTGTATTTATAGATGGGATAATTGCCGAGGCTTTGAAAGCAGCGTGCTGGCAGCACCGGGCTGGTGAGTGGGGGTGGGGAGGCCTGGGTCCCATCTGCTCCTGGGAGTTGCCCCTCCCCCACTCTCCCTTCCTCCTTAGGGCTCGTAAGACCCAGCTCCGGATGGGCCTGACTAGCTGTGTGTTCACCAGGTATGAAGTACCTCACATATTATCTTCCAAACAGCTCCAGACGTGCATACAATCGTTTGCCCTAGCTCTTGGGTCAGGCCTTTCCTGACCATCGGAGCTAAGGGGGCCCTAGAACCTTGCCATACTTCTTTCATAGCACTAATCATAATCAGAAAATTATGCTGTTTATTTTTTACTTGTTCCTTTAGTGTCTGCTTTGTGTCCCTTGTTTGCTGAATGCCTGGCTTAGAATAGGTCTTTAGTAAATATTTGTTGAAAAGAATGCTTATTTAACAGAAGAGGAAACTGAGGCTCAGAGGGGTGAAGTAATTCTTGGGGTCACAGTGTGAACAAATGGCAGAGCTGAAATTAATGTCTGGTCTGATCATGTTTAGAGTTTAGTGTCTTACTGGTGGACCAGGAGTCTCAAACACTGGGGCCAGGCTGCTGTGAGAGGTGGGGGTGGGGAGCGCATGTGTGTATGTGTGTATGTGTGTGTGTGTGTGTGTGTGTGTACACAGAACTCCCTTACTGCCCTGGATGAAGGGGCAAGTGCTGTTCAGCGGTGGCTAATTGTTGCTGGATCTTTCAATTTTTCAAGACAAGCCAGAAATCTGGATTGTTAAGTGAAATTTCCTGGTTTTTAAGTGCTGGGAACAAATCCATGTTAAAAAACAAAAACCACACCAGGAAGCATGGGGCCAAACACAACACGGCTGCAGGCTGGATGAGGCATGCAGTTTGCAGCCTCTGCCCCCTGTTACCTGCCCTGTATTGAAAAGCAACATTGATAACAGGGACACTGGACTTTGGGCATTTCAAAGCCCTTCCTTACCGAATACTTCTCTTAATAGTCCTGATGTTCCAGCAGGGAAGTAGGGGAGATGGCTGCACCCATTTTACAGATTAGCAAACAGAGACCTGGAGGGATTTCTCTGCAGCCACAGGGCAGTGGCTAAGAGTTCTCACTCTTGGCCCTTTCCCTTCTAGCCGGGTGTTGTCTGCTCTGCCCAGAACCACCTCTCTCCATGTGTTCCATTTCTCTCTCTATCCCAGTAGAGGGGAGCGGGCGGCTGTGGGGTAGATGGGGATGAAGAAACCCCACACTGGGCCACCCCCAGGTTTGGGGGCCCCTCAACGGGATTCATTGCCAGCTCCATATAGAGCGACCTGAGCCTCCATCAGCCCAGAGAGAGAAGGGGAGCCCTGGGCTAGTCTGCAGGCTCTTGCATGGTGCGGTGCCTGCCCTATTCCAGCCCAGGGCCACACCAAGAGTGGACAGGAAACAGAGGACTGCTGCGTGAGTGAATGAATGAATGAATTTCTGAGAGCCAAGGGGAACAGGGGGAAGGACCTGTGAATAGTAATCATGATGACGACGATGTCATAACCATAACTAGCATTTATTGTGCACCTGTGTATTCCAGACACTGTCTTCAGCCTTTCCCATGTCAAGGTGACCTGTAAATCTAGAACAGTGACCGGTACCTTGTAAGTGCATAGAACAATGTTACCTATTAATACTTGATTTAATCTGCACAACAATCCTAAGAGGGGGCATTATTACTATGCACATAAGGAAATCAAGTCACCAAGAGGTCAGGCAACTTGCCCAGGTAACCAGCCAGTAAGTGGCGGGCCCAGGACTCGAACTCTTAACTCTGTGAGCCCAGAGCTTTTCCTCTGACCTACTAGGGAAATGCAGAAAAGGGAGATTGCTAGACAGACAAGAGAAGTGAGGAAGAACATCCAAGAGTCTGGAAAGGAAGGGTTCCTGTGGGAACCAGGCAAAGAAAAGGCAGCACATGGGGGCCTCAGGAAGAGCAAGGGCATTGTGAGCAGAGGACTGGAATGCAGTTCAAGGCACCCACTCCCCAGCCCCCCTGGGTCCCATGTGAGTTGAACATGATGCAAGCTGACAGATTCAGGATTAATCTAAAGGTTGCGGCTCTCTGAGTACCAGGTAGAAATTTTGCCTGAAGCATGGCCAGTGCATGATTTGTAAGCAGGGCTTGACCTCGGCTGCCAGCCAGGCCCTGTACCCTCCATGCTTCTCCACGGAAGCTGGCAGGACCAGGGCCCCTTGCTGAGACGGGTCAAAAGGGTTTAAAAACAGGCAAGAAACAAGAGAACAGATCAATTTTTCTCAGTGAACTTAATGCTCTGTGAAGGAAATGTGTAATTATATGAACTTCTGTGTATGGAGAGAGACCTGTACCTGTCTGTTTCTCTGTCTCTCTTACCACTTATTACCTTTGGGTGGTCTGGAACCTTTTCAGTATGTGTATCCACAGCTCAGGGTTTTAAGTAAGGGTGAGGAGGAGCATGTACTATGAATTTTTTCTTTTCTTCTTTTTTTTTTTTTTTTTCCCATTTCCCATAGTACGGAAAACTTTTGATATCATTTTATAGTATACAAATACAAAATGGTGATAGGAGCCACAGTCTTCATGATCCCTCCAGACCTGGGAGGCAGAGCTGCTGCTGCGTGTGACGGGGGCCACGTCAAAGCCCAGCCCTCACCTTCAGGGTGGCTGAGCTGGTCTAGTTGTGTCAGCAGATGAGTAGGAGGGAGTGGTGGTCGGAGCCCTCTCCTTGAGCAAGCCCGGCCAAGTGAATCTGGGAAGGTGCCTAAAGTAAGATCAGGGTAGATTAATTCCACTTCTCCTTCCCTGCTTGATAGTCTGTGGTGACCAAGTGAGCTGTAAGAGTAAGACTGCTGGGCACTTCTGAAAAGGTGTTTACCTCCTGATAAGTGAGAAGTATGAAGGAATGAAGACTTTTTTCTTTTCCTGCTCTCTCTGTTTTGAATACTGTTTTGGATACTGTTGTATGATATGATGCTTCGGTGTGTGGCAGCCGATGAAGTTTTGGGGTGATGGGAGGCAGGTCCAGAACTGACGGCCAAGAAAGAATTCTTGAAGACGTCTTTGGTGCGAAAAGGTGATTTTATTAAAGCACAGGGATAGGACCCATGGGGAGAAAGAGCTGCACTGGGTTTGTGGCAGGTAACTGATTATGTACCCTCAGGTCGGGAGAGGGTTAGGGATAGAATAATTCTCCAAGGTATTTTGGAAGCAAGGTTTCCAGGACATTACCATTTAGTAAAACCTTAGTCATGAGACCCTTCAGATGTATATTAGGGGGCCATAAGCTGGGAGTGTGATTGCCAGCATATATCTTGGGGTAGTTGAGATAAAGGAAATTTCCCAAGGAATTTTTAGTTAGGGTAGACATATGGGTTCCTGGAGGGTGAGGATAATGTTAAGCCACGATTCTCTTTGTCCCTGGCAAAGTGTCGTCTTCGAGGCAGCTGAGCTCCTAGAGGAAGGTCCCTCTGCATGTTCAAGGACTTGTCAATGGGCTGTAGGCAATAAGGGAATTTAATTTTTCATTTGCCTTAGTTTCCCACATCATCATGGCAAGCACTTAAGCCCCTTTCCTTTGTTCTTGGGTAGCCAGGAGTGTCCAAGGAATATCATACATACTCCACCTGAGAGGGGGTGCTGCCAGCCTGTATTTTGCCCTCAGCTTGCCCCACGCTCCCTCATCAACAGCCATGTTGTGACTCTGAATGACGTATAATAGAATGAGGATGGCAGAGGCTTTATGGAACTTGGTCCCAAAGACATGACTGAATTGGGGTACTTACTTCGGGACTACTTGTTCAGTAAGTAAGAACCTTCTTTATAGTTTAAACCATTGTTGGTCTTGTTTTTACTCTATGCAGCTAAAGTACTCCTGATTTAGAAGCAGAAACCTGGAGGCTGTGTTCCTGGGTTTTAGGAAGTCCAGACTCCTTGAATTGTCTTCTAGAGTTGATGAGGGACCACAAGACAAGCTGAGAGCAAAGCACAAGCTAGCATAGCCTATCCCCCACCCCCCAGCTGTGGTATGTGTGATACCCCTCAGGTCCTCCTGGCTGCCAAAGACCAAAAGAAAGGGAAAACAAATGGTTAACTGACAGAGATTACAGTCATTCAAGACACAGTCTCCATCAGTTTACAAATATCTTAGTAAATTATAAGGAAAAGGCAATCTTATCAATAGCCTAATCTCCAGAAAACTATGGACTCAGTTTCCTGGAGCCCCAGCATCACCCTCCCATAGTGATGTGGGGAACAAAAGCAGGAAGGAAATGGCAGGTAAAATTAAATTTCTTTAGAACCTGAAGCCCATTGACAAATACTTGAGGCAAATAAAGAGTATAATTTTTCTCTAGGAGCCACCTACTGTCGTGTTAATGTCTCACTAGAGGAAAAACAACCTTAATTTGACAATGGCTAGGCCTCAGGTATCTGATGAGTCCTCTTTAACATATGAAAGTCCTCTGGAGGCCTCCTTTGGTCTTTACCTCTCCCAACTCCATAGGATATAACCAGTCTTCACAACCCCATGGCAACTCTTTCTGCCCACAATCCTGTCCTATGCTTTTAATAAATCACTTTTATTGGGGCACCTGAGTGGCTCAGTTGGTTGAGCGTCCAACTTGAGCTCAGGTCATTTTCTTATAGTTTGCGAGTTTGAGCCCCACATTGGACTCGCTGCTGTCAGCCTGTCAGCAGAGAGCCTGCTTTGGATCCTCTGTCCCCCTCTCTCTCTGCCCCTCCCCTGCTTACCCATTGTCTCTCAAAAATTACATTAAAAAATTAAAAAAATAAAATAAAATCACCTTTATTGCACCAAAGACGTCTCAAGAATTCCTTCCTGGCCGTTAGCTTTGAACCCCCACCATTCCACAACCTCATCAGAACCAGTGTTGGATGATTCAGACCCTTGGGTTGGCTTGCACCTTACTTCTTTTGTATGAGGGAAGTTAGTGTGGAGGCCTTGTGGTCTTGGCTCGGGATATCTATTCCTTAATGTGTTTTGCTCTGTTTGATTTCTTTGCTGCTTTCCCCTTTTTATAAGGCAAATAAGATATTGCCTTGAAAATGAAACTCCCTTTGTCCATTCAATCAAGAAATGCCCGGGGCACCTGGGTGGCTCAGTTGGTTAAGCGTCTGACTTCGGCTCAGGTCACAATCTTGTGGTTTGTGAGTTTGAGCCCCTTGTAGGGCTCTGTGCTGACAACTCAGAGCCTGGAGACTGCTTCAGATTCTCTCTCTCTCTCTCTCTCTCCCTCAGAAATAAATAAACATTAAAAAAAAAAAAAGGGAATGCCATGCCCAAGTGCATTGGAAGAGCCACAAATATGGAGGTGAATCCCCAGTGGCCCATGGTGGGAAGGGAATGGGAAGGGGACCTCTAAATAGCTAACATTAATTACATACTTACATATACCTGACATTAAAAAAAGGTTTTCTGGAAAAAAATTTTTTTGAATTCTCAATTTTATTCCACCAATCTGTGTATCTAATTTTTGAAATTGGGAAGTATGTCTTCCCGCTTTGTTCTTTTTCAAGATTGTTTGGCTATTCTGGATCCTTAGAATTTCTATGTAAACTTTAGGATCAGCTTGTCAATTTCTGCAAAAAAGGTAGATGGGATTTTGGTAGGAATTACATTGAATCTGTAGATCCATTTGGTGTATATTGCCATTTTAACAATATTAAGTCTAATGATCCATGACTACGGATGGGATAACTTTCCATTTTTTAAAAAGTCTTTGTTAATATCAACAATGTTGTATAGTTTTCAGAGTATAAATTGTACACTTAAGTTTATTCCTGAGTACTTTATTCTTTTTGATGTGATTGTAATAGAATTGTTTTCTTAATTTCATCTTTAGATTGTTCATTCATTCCAAGTGTATTGAAATATAATTGATTTTTGGATGTTGATTTTGTATACTGTAATCTTGCCAAATTCATTTCTTCTGAGTAATTCTTAAGGGGATAAGTATTTCTTTTTCTTCTTAATTCTACCTGTTTCTGAACTCCAAGCCTTCTGAGATAACTTTGGTTCCATGAGTGTTTTTTTTTCATTAAAAAAAATTTTTTTTTTAATGTTTTATTTATTTCTAGGAGAGAGAGCGAGCGAGAGAGAGAGAGCATGAGCAGGGGAGGGTCACAGAGAGAGGGAGTCACAGACCGAAACAGGTTCCATGCTCTGAGCTGGCAGTCAGCACAGAGCCCGACGCGGGGCTCGAACCCACGAACCGCGAGATCATGACCTAAGCGAAAGTCGGACGCTTAACTGACTAAGCCACCCAGGTGCCCCTTTTTTTTCATTTTTCATATAAGTAAATAAAACATTTAAAAGGCAAATAAACATGATGAAAGTAGACATTCCTCCATTCTTTACTGGTTTCACTTTTGCTTTCAGTCTGGGATCTAGAATGAGATGGGGATTCCCTTTAGGCACCTGGGGAAGGAAGAAAAAGGAGATCCATTTATTGAGGGAATTAGAAAAGAGGGTTTGAGCAGAAAAAGTAGAGGAGAGGCAGCGAGAGAGGGGAAATACCCAGCACCATGAAACTTGCTCCCTGAGAGTGTAGGGAAGCAAGCAAAAGCCCAATTGGTGAGACAAGAGTGAGAGTGGGCAAAGTGAGAGTCGGGTTTAGAAAAAGGCACATCAGTATATCTGTCACTGAACTTGCCTGCCCAGGGTAGGGCGTGCCAACGACTGTCCCGGAAGGACTCTGCTGTTGGTGTGGCTGGGAGTGAACCAGTTCTCCATATCGACATCAATGACTAGTGCACATCTGCTATGTGTCTGGAACATTCATGACTCATTAAAATGACTCTGCAACGTAGATCATGGTATTGACCAAGGGAATTGAGTCTCAGGCAAGCTCAGGAATTTTCCATTAGTGAAGGACAAAGTCAAAAGCTGAGAGGTGGCTTCTTTGACTTCCAAGTCTGCCTTCTTCCTGCTGTGCTGCATGATTTCCTGAGCCCTGGTTTAGGGAGGTGTGCTCTGCCGGCCCTCCCCTGAAACTTTCAGGGCGGGTGCGTGGGCAGGTGTGTGCGCATGCTCCTAGGTCTGCTTGTGTCACCATTTTGCAAAGTACTCTCAACTCATACTTTAGTACTAACAGCCAGAGTTTTCTAGCTCCTTCAGCACTTTCCTAGGTACAGGTGGGAGAGTGCTGGGTTTGGGAAATGTGAAACACACCCTCTCGTTTGCCCTCAGATTTCTACAACCAGTTCTTTAAATCAGTTTGGGGATGAGACTTCTCCTTTGTATTTGGGCATACTGGCCTGTAGGATGAAGGTTTGTGTATCCAGAAGCCCCTGGCCATCCTACCACACTTTGGTTTGGCTAATATTATTGGCCACCTGGAAAAGCAACTGGGACATAGTTGGGTCTCAAATGTTTGCTGAATGTTTAATGGATGGATTATAGTCCTTGCCCCAGCACCAGCATTATAGGGGGGCTAGAATCTGTTAAAGATTTTCAAAATGGGAGGCAGGTCAGGTCTAGCATAGATGGGGCTCCCTGTTGTAATAGATCCTATTCCCATAAGCTCATCTGTCTGTTGAGCGAATGGGTATTTATTGCTTTCTGAGGAGGTGCCAGGGACACACCAGCCAACGAGCCTCAGTACTCATGGAATTTAGAATCTAGAGGGGGCAACAGACATAGTTACAAGTACCCAAATCCTGGGCAGTGCTATCTTCTGTTGCCATGTGGCTTTTCTTGACTAAATGACACCTGTCATCTTGCTTGTTTCTTTCTCCTTTTTCCTTTCCTAGGCTACTTCCCCACCTCCTGCTACTGTCTCCTGCCTCTCTCGCCTCCATGCTGGGTATGGGCTTACCTTTCTTCTTGCAACAGAAGCTTCCTACTCCTTTCTGAGGAACTCCAGGCAAACTGTCTGCACAAGGCTCTTGTTAGTCTCTGTCTGGTGAGCTCCTTGTGGTCAGGATGGGCTCTGCAGAGCACTTTCTGCCATTGAAAGGACAACTCCAGGAAGAGAGGCAATGGGATGGCATAATCTCAGGTTTAATTGTGCCGGAGTGAATTGCATGTGACTGAATTCCCACCCTTGGAGGGAAAACTGTTCGTATCAGTTCCCTCACTGTCCCCTTCACTGAACCTGTCTTTGAAGAAGCACATTTGGTGGTCCAGCTATGGGGCCAAGCTGGAGATGTGTATTGTGATTAGTCCCCATCCCCATTTTTGTCTTTTTTGTAGAATAGGAAATGGCTGTCCAATGATAGCTAATGACATAGGGAATCCTAGAATCTCAAGGTTAGACCTTGAGACCTTATCATTTATTCTAATACCTTTCAAATTTCTTTGATTATGACTAATAGTAAAAAATATATTTTACATAAGTTTTTTAATGAACCAGTATGCATTATATACATTTATTACATATGCTCATACATATTAAGTACATAAAGTATGACAAAGTTTTACAAAGCAATGCTCACCCTTAGTATGCTTATATTTTCTATTACATTTAAGAATGCTGACCCTATACCTGACTAAATTGGTTTTATGACTCAGGATCTCAATATTAAGTTTTAAACTGCTGCTTAGAAAACACTGTTTCATTTATTTACATATTTTTAAATGTTTGTTTATTTTTGAGAGAGAGTGAGAGAGAGCAAGAGAGCGAGCGAGCAAGCAGGGAAGAGGCAGAGAGAGAGGGAGACACAGAATCCAAAGCAGGCTCCAGTCTCTGAGCTGTCAGCACAGAGCCCAACGTGGGGCTTGAACTCACAAACCATGAGATCATGACCTGAGCTGAAGTCAGATGCTTAAGCTACTGAGCCACCCAGGCACCCCAGAATACACTATTTTAATCTAACAGCTGTTGTCCTTTCTACTTGTCAGATAGTTGTCTAGTCTTTGCTTGAATTTCTTTGATAGGTAACTTGGTACCTACCCTAGGAAGTCCATTCTGTCTTTGGACAGCTGTGTCTGTTAAACAGTTTTCCTTATAATATTAAATCTGGTCTTCTACCTATGACTGAATGACTCCTTGTCCTTCCAGGTAAGAGCCCTTCAGAACAGTGGTTGTGTCCTCTTTCATCCCTTTGTCTTCCATAACATAGTAGTTCTGGATCAGTGGTGTGCTCCAGCTGGTGTGCACCATCTTGTGAGAGCCAATTTTCAAATTCTTAGGAATTTTGGGAGCTGATTTTTAAAGTCATTATTAAAAATTAAATTCTGGGGCGCCTGGGTGGCTTAGTCAGTTAAGCGTCCGACTTTCGCTTAGGTCATGATCTCGCGGTTCGTGGGTTCGAGCCCCGCGTCGGGCTTTGTGCTGACTGCCAGCTCAGAGCCTGGAGCCTGTTTCAGTCTGTGACTCCCTCTCTCTCTGACCCTCCCCTGCTCGTGCTGTCTCTCTCTCTCTCTCTCTCCTAGAAATAAATAAAAAAAAAAACATTAAAAAAAAATTAAATTCTATGACTTACAAATCTATGAAAAACAAAGGTACTACGTACTCAGAACTCATCACTTCTTGGTTTATTGCTTTGACTATTATTTATGCTCTTAAAGTTATGTCTGTATGGTAGAAATATATTTTTTAATAGTTTATTTTTTGAGAGAGAGATAGAGGGAGTGTGAGCAGAAGGGCAGAGAGAGAGAATCCCAAGCAGGGGCTCCACATTGTCAGTGCAGAGTCTGAGGTGGGGCTCAAACTCATGAACTGTGAGATTATGACTTGAACTGAAATCAAGAGTCGGATGCTTAAGCAACTGAGCCATCCAAGTGCCCTCGTGTGGTGGAAGTGTTATATGAAGGCGTGCTATTGCCCATCTCTTCCGAGCTCTGGGTTCAGTCATGTCACCTTGGTGGCTTGATCTTGGCCATGGCAGGAGAAAGTACACCATTGACATTGGCAGATACAGCAGGGCCCCTCCCCTTGGAAAGCCTGTTGTTAAGCACCTACTGGTATACCATTGCTCTGGGGTCATACAGCTTGGGTTTATTCTCAGCTTCAGCACTTGCTAGCTGTGTGTGATGGGCAAATGACTTAACATCTGTGCCTCAGTGTATTTGTCCAGTGCATACTGAGGGCTGCCTTGAGAACTGAATGATGTGCTTAGAACAGTGCCTGGCACATGGTACCTTTCTAAGTGTTAGCTGTCATCTAGGGTTACTGTTGCTAGATCATTCCATTCTCCCTGGTGGGGTTTGGTTTCCAGGAGTCACTCAGCCTAGTCATTCTTCCTTATTTTGCCTTCATATTTGACGTATGGGTTTTTGTTGTCTTTTCCTAGCCAGATCACAGGGTCCCTGAGTAGGAGTGATTGGCTTTCTCTTTGGGAGTTCTAGGTCCCAGCCTTTAGCTGGCTGCTGGATGGAGGCTCAGTCTCACTGACCAGTGGGGACCCTCAGGACTCCCCAGGGGCCATGTTCCCAGTGTAATGTCCTTCTCCTAGTGGACAGCTCCTGGGCTTGGCTGCTTGATGGGAAGATGAGATAGGATTTCAGTGGAGGTAGCCCAGAGCTGGCTGGCCACTGCAGATGGTCCAGCTGCCACCAGGTGGTTGGCCTATAAAAAACTAGGCCCTACCTCCCTGAAAGTAGATAAAGCTGAAGCATAAACAGCATCTTGCATCAGTGATGAAGCATCTGGCTCCTCCCCCAGCTCTGGACGAGGCCTCTTGGAACTCACTTAGGCCCTGGTTCTTTCTTATGGACAGCTGCTGTGCTATCTGAAGAAGACAGGAGACTCCTGTCTTGAAATAGCTCCACTTGTGCCTATATTTTACCATTAGGGATTTATTATTTTGGAGTAAACAGTGCTTTCTCCATAAAGTTCTGTTTTGAAGTGGTGGTAGCTTGGGAGAGTGGCATATTATTAGACCTTTAAAATCTTAGTGTGAATGAACTTGTACATTAGCTATACATTGCTCTCTGCTCCAGTGCTATCTCTTATCTGAGTGGGTATTAATTTCGAAGAAATGCTGGAGGTGACACTGTGTGTCGAATTCTTAAGCCTTGCTGTACTTTCAGAATCACCAGGAGAGCCTTTTACTTAATTAGAAAAATTTTAATTTGAAAGCTACTGGCCCTTCCCCCATTCAAAGTAAATGTCACTCACACAGTCTCATTACTTAAATATATGTTTATATATATTAATAAGAAACAAAAAAAAATTTTCAACTTATCCACTTCTACCCTGGGAAGTCTTTAAAAAGTGTAGCTTTCTAAGGTCCTTCCCTAAATGTACAGAAATAGAATTTTCTGGAATGGAGGCCAGGAATCCTTATTAAACAAATATCTTCTGGTGATTATAAATGTGCAGACACGTGTGGGACTGTTGGAATGGTGCACTATTTCTCAGTGACCAGTGGTTCATTCCTGTATTCTCCAGCTCCCTGCCCAGGCTTGGTGTGTAGCAGGCACCCAGTAGGTGCTTAATAAGTGATGTTTAAACTGAAAGAGGCTAGGAGTGGGCAGACCTGGATTTGAGTCTAAGCTCTGCCAATTCCTGTGTACCTCGGACAGGTGACTTCCTCCTCATCCGGGAAATCCGGAAGGTGATGTACACAATTGGAGGGTTAAGGGCCAGTGGGGTCATCCTATCCCTTCTAAGCCTCCCTTCCTGGGGTCGCCAGGGGAAGGGAGGCAGTCAATTGCAGGGCTTAGACAAGTCCCAGGGGGTTCTCTATTAATTACTCAGGGGGGCGCTTGTAAGCATCCTCAAGCACTGGTCTTACTGACACTGCCTTTGGGGACAAGGATGAAAAGCTGGGGACATAGGCAGTGCTGGAATCGATCATCTCGCTGCCTGCCTGTGGCTGGATTGATTGGATTCCTGCTTGATATCTGCCATTAGGGGACCAACTAAAGCTAATTTCCAGCTCGACCCAGCCCTAGCTCCTGAGGACTGGGGGAGGTGGCTGCAGGGGGCTGGCAGGGGAGATCTAGGGCCCAGGCTGGGGGTAGTGGGGGTGCAGAGGGCACTGCCCTGGGAGTAGAATGGTGGGGGAGGGAGCCACGACCGCCTTCCCCACAGTCTCATTGCGTCTTGCTGATACCTGCTTCTTCCAATCCTTTTCCATCCTAGTTTTAATAATCAAGTGAATGCATCTTCTTAAATATTTCATTGAACAGGGAGACTGGACTGCCCAGGGGGAGTGAGGGCTCAGGCCTCAGCAAGCATCTTTGCTCTGTGGCCTCATCCTTTCAGAAAAAGGGATTGGGCTTGACTCGCCACTTGGTTTCTGGTGGGGCCCTGAGGCCAGGTCTTTGAGGAGATGGAAAAAAGTGGAGAGCTTGGCTGCTCTGGATTTGGTTACTCTGGGCTCAGCTGTTCTGGGAATCAAGGCTCCAAGGGTTTCAGTTTCTTTATCTGTAAAATAGGTTAATGATATCTGCTTTACAAGGGGGAAGGGATTCAGTGAGAAAACTCATGAGAGTGCACCTGGCACTGTTTTTGGAACTTAGTAGCTGCTCAATAAATTGTAATTTTTCTTATTCTAGTCTAAGACCCTCCCCCCATTTTAATGTATCTGTAATCCTGTCCTGTCTTACAGACAATGGGTATAGTTTAGGTGTAGTGTTTTGTTCTCTTCCTCTCCTTCGAGTGTTGTTAATTCAGTGATGACTTTTATAACTAAGAGTTTCTCAGACCTGAGAAAATGTGCTATCACAGACATTTGCCTCCCATCCCTTAGCTGGGACTGCAGTGATTCACAGATTTGTTTGGCCAATAACCTCTTTTTTAAAAGGGAGATTAGCAAGTGTTAAAAGTGTATTAGCAACTAATTGAGAAAATTAAGACAGCATTTGAAGAAAGGGGAAGCTTTGCAGAAAAGTAAGTAGCTGGGCAAGGCCTCACATGGGGGAGTGGGGAGTGGGGGGAATACTTAGGGATGTCTGATTTGGGAATCTCTAGAACCCATGTTTCTTATCCCATTCTGCTCATACGCCCACCTCTGCTCTAGAATATTCCCTTTCTTTCTTTGTTGTGATCTGCTTTAGAGGCACCACTAGAACCTGCATGGTTGAAGGTGTTTGCCCATTTGTGACAGGTTGTCTTGGACCTCTGTTGTATGTACACAGATCAGTCTCTACAATGCACTCAATTAAAAAGAAAACAATTCAGGGGCACCTGGGTGCCTCAGCTGGTTAAGTGTCTGACTTTGGCTCAGGTCATGATCTCACAGCTTATGAGTTTGAGCCCCGCGTCGGGCTCTGTGCTGATAGCTCAGAGCCTGGAGCCTGCTTTGGATTCTGTGTCTCTGTCTCTCTTGCCCCTCCGCTGCTCATGTTCTGTCTCTGTCTCAAAAATAAAATAAAAACATTAAAAAAAAACAATTTAGAGACGAATCCCTGAAACATGAGGAAATGGCAAAATGTGGTGTAATTCTGGCCTCTCCATTCATAACTACTGCATATGGAATTTGAAGCCTTCCTCGGTCTCTAGTTTTGTGTGCGTGCATGCGTGCATTGTGCTGTGCAATTAGGGAACCTATTTCAGAGAAAATTTCTTGTGAAAATCATTCCAGAGAAGTAACACCTTGCTATGGGCACCCAGCAAGCAAAAGAAGGGTCTAAGCCCACTTTGGTTTCCAGGTGCTGGGCTGTGAGCAGAGTCCTTCTGCAGTCCTGCCTTCCATTGCCATGTTCCTGTCAGGGCCGAAAGCCGATGGCTGCTTTCCCTAGAGGGAGGCAATGTGGGTTAATGGCAAGGCTATTATTGATTCCACCGCCACTGCTGCTGGGAGCTGGCACTTGTTAAATGCTTACTATGTAGAAGGTACTGTGCTAGCCATGTAACTTGAACTACCTAGTTTGATTCCCACAACATTCCTCTTAGATTCCATTATCAATACCATTTTGCAGATGCGAAGATAAAATCCCAGAAGACTTGCTTTGTAATTCCCAAGTCCGCCTGGCACTGCACTACCGAATCCTGAGTTCTCTGCCACGGTCACTGTCTTCTAGCAGCCCTAGAAGCATGAGAATAAGTGTTGCTTGGAGGGGTTTTGGGGGTCCCGAGCTGTGTGAGCCCTGCTTCTGTCCCGAGTGGCCGCTGCCTACGATCTCTCTTTGGGCTGCTCCTAACATAACTCCACGAGGCTTCATTCATGTGTTGGTTCTGCAGAGGTTGGCAGACTTGCAAAGGGCCAGATGAGAGTTCTGGCTTTGTGAACCACACAGTGTCTGTTGCAGATCCTCAGCTGTGATATTGTAGCATGAAAGCAGCCATGGACAGTTCGTAAGTGGATGGGCCTGGCTGTGTTCTGGTAACGCTGTATTCACAAAACTGGGTGGCAGGCTATAGATTGCTGACCTCAGGTCTGTGGCAAAGGGGTGACCTTCACTGAGAAAACCACGTGGAGGTTGCCTCTGGGAGGGAGCCCTGCATTTTGGAGACTAAGAAGTATTTCTGGGAGAGTGGTCAGCTGGGTGAAATGAAGCTTTTATGTGTGTGTGTGGGGTGTATGTGTATGCTCAAAAGAATCATGTTCCTTATTAAAACTATCCTAGTTTAATAGTCCTTATTAAAAAACCCAAGAATTTCAGCATGTGGGGAAAGCTTGCAGTTAGGGAAGGATCGTGTAACTCAAGGGTGCCCCGAGTTTCCATTGCTGTTGTGGGAAGAGATTCCCCATGATCACTGAAACATGATTTGAGGGATGTGCTGGTCCTTAAAAGGCTGGGGCCCAGGAGGGCACACGACTTTTTTTCAGTCCTTTATAGTGCAGCCAGGAGGTTCTGAGATTCAGGGGAAACAGAAGGGACAAATAGACACCAATGTGAGACGCAGAAACATACCCAGTTTACATAGAGAATTCTGACCCTACCCCGGCCAGCTTGCCTCCACGGGTCTCAGAGACTCTCCTGTTCTGTACACTCTTCTGGTACTTTCTAATTAAGTCTTGCTTCGGGCCCAAGAATAATCCCTGTCCCTAGATAATTTGTGCCGCGTGGGCATTGTCATTATGAATGACCTCGATGAAAGACCTCATTCTTAACCAAGAAGGTCTGTGGTCATGACATACCAATTAGTTTTTTTAAAAAAAGGAAAATAAGGTACATTTACAAAGAAAGAAAATAAAAATCAGGTGTAGTCCTTCTGTTCAGGGATGACCACTGCCTATTCTCCATGTCCTTTACTGTAACAGGCTTGAGGTTGTTCTTGAACCTTAATTATGCATCCACACAACAGTAATGACAGTGCACTGATGAAAGGGTCATTCAGTCACAGCAGAATAAGCACTGAGAGATGTTTGATGAGGTGGAGGGGAGGGGAGACAGACTGTAGGGGCCAGTGAGGTGCTGGGTGGGTGGTGTGGCTCTGTGGCTTCCTCGGTGTCCTGGCCTGGGTGCTCAGCCAGGGAGCGGAGATGAGGAGGGGGTGGTGTGGGCGCGCCCCACTGTCTGAGTTGTCCTTGCCCTCCGCTGCCTTGGAAGGGAGGTGGTAACTGTTCTGCCAATGAGATGGGAGAGGATGGGAGCTGGTGCCTCCTCCTGATTATCTGCAGCTGCCCATCCACCCTGGTCAATGATGCTTGTCCATCAGCGCAGAGATCCAAGTCCAGCCATGTGCGAGGGGAACATCTGTTCCCACGGCTGCAGGGCCCTGCAGTCCTGGAGTCAGAGTGATTGCAGACGCCGAATGTGGGGTCACTGGTAGTGTGGGTATTGGAGGGATAGAAAGGGAGGAGAATGGTATAGAGGGCAGGGGTCTGGTGTCATTTAGGGGGCACTGCTTGTTATTCTCTGGGAAGCTGGCACAGTCTACTCATTGGACATTGGGGCTCTGGGTACCCTGGGGCAGGCCTGGCAGAGAGAGGTGGACAATGGCTCTTTGGGAGCTCAGCAGGCTGTGGGTAGAGAGTGAAACCTAGAAGGTGCTGGTCTTCTGATCCCCATGCTACTCAGCATCAGTGGTGTAAGAGAGGATGAGTTTCACCTGCTACCATATTAGGAGGGCTTCATGGACACAGATCCTGATACCACAGAGCCCGGGTGTTCCCAGCAGGACCTGCTTCCATTTTTTCATTATTTCTGTCACCAGAGCTGCATGGATAATACGGAGGTTGAGGGCCTGTGCTCTGGAGTTAGACCAAAGTGGGTTCTAATACAAGCTCCTTTGTGTACTGGCTGAGTGACCTTGAGCAAGAGATGAAACCTCTCTGTGCCTGTTTCCTGCCCTGAAAATGAGGATAACCATGTCTGTCTTTGGAGGTGTGGGAAGGATTAGTTGCATTAATGTGCATTAATCACCCAGCTGGACTGTAGCTGCCAGTGGGGCGAATGTTGATTGCCTCCTCTCTCTTAGTTTGATTCACATCTGTAGACTGTGGCTGTGCTCTCTGATGTACCCACGACATCTGCCTTTCAAGGAAGGATCAAGGTCAGTGCCTTTAAGCTCCCTGTTTGATCCTGTGATGGCCATCTGGTCACCACAACTCACTGTTCACCCTGCCAACCTATTTCCCAGGCCTTATAGATATGAGAGTGCTGATGGGTCACGTGGATGGCCATGCCTGGTTCCCTGGCTCCTGACTTTACCTGCTTACCTGGGACCTCAGTCCTCTATCCATGATATGCCTAGGAGCGTCCAGGGGCAAGGGTCTTGAGCAAGTGTATCAGAGCTGGTCTGGAGCCTCAGGGTTTGCCTGAACCCACTGGGCTCTTCCCCTTGCCAGTCTCCCCCACTATTTGCCATTGGATGCGCCCACTCCTTCCCATGATATCTCTCCATGCCTTGTCCATCCTTCCTCTGAAGCCCATGAGCCACCAAGGCTGTCCTTGCATCTGTTCAAAGCATGGATTGGTGACAGTAGGGTGAAGACAGAGAATTCCTTTAGTATACTTTTGGGGTTATGCTTTGGAAGGTATCATCTGTCCCGCATTTCATAGACTTTCTCTCGAGATGTCTCTCTTCAGTTTTATTTCTAGCATCCTCCAGCCCTCTAGACTTCAGATGCAGGTCCCATGAGGACTGGCTGGGAGTGGGTCTGCGAACCTGCCTAGATTCATCTCTCCTTCTCAATCCTGGGCTTCCATGGAACTCTTTCCTGAGTTCCTTCCAAAAGATCCTGAGACCCCACAAAGAAGCTCTGGCTGCCCTGCCACACTAGGTTCCCCACCAAGCCAGATTCCCAGGCTCAGGGAGGGAGGTCTCCTGCCCAAACAATAGCTCATCATTTGCCTGCAGCACCATTGTGGATTATCTGGCTGCCTGTTTTCCAAACCCAATAATCATGTTTCCTGCAACTGTCCACTTGCTAACCTGCTTATGCACTTTGTAAGGCTCTTCTGATCCTTTCAAGTCCAGCTGCTTTCTTGGTGTCAGGCCAGCAGTGGCCCTGGGGAGAGTCTGAGCAGTGCTGGATAGCATGGGTGGTTGTAGCGTACCCTGTATGCCATGTTCTTTCTACTGGGTGAGTCTCATGGGAAGCATGACATGGTTGGGGGCTTCTCTGGAATCATGGGGTGTTTAGGCAGATAGTAGAGCCCTTCCCTCTTCCCCCTAGCCAGCCAACCCTGATGCAGTCCTTCTCTGGAGACCCACCCTCACTTCTCTGAATGCCAGTGGCCCAGTTGTGGTCAAGATCTGGTCTGTGGACCACTTCACCCACTTCATCAGGTTCACCCTCGGGTCCTATTAAAATGCAGAGCCCTTAGTTCTTCCCTGGCTTACCACCATTGTATCCATTCAGTGCTTCCGGGTAGAAAAGCTTATAAGCAATTCAGGGGCTTACAGAAACATTTGAGCCCTGAAAAGAAAAAAAAAATATTGGCCCCAATATATAAAAAGAAAATTGTAAAATCAAAGTTAATAAATGTTTAATTAAATATTAGAAATGTAACTGTCAACTCATCAACTGCAAGTCTGTTCACTCTCACATGGTTATGTGTCATTTATATTTAATGAGGGATGCAGATGGCTTTTAATCTGTTCATTGTGTGGGGTTCCTGGGTGGCTCAGTTGGCTGAGCATCCAATTCTTGATTTCCACTCAGTTAAGGATCTCAAGGTTCATGAGATGGAGCCTTGCGTTGGGTTCTGTGTTGACAGTTTGAAGCCTGCTTGGGATTCTCTCTCTCTTCCTCTCTCTCTCTCTCTCTGCCCCTGTGCCCCCAATAAATACATAAACTTTAATCTGTTGATTGTGGGGTGGGGTGGTGCCCCCACAGAGTACCTGGGGCCTCCTGTAGTCTTCAGATGGCTCTGTCCAGACCTTATGAAATCTGAATCTCTGGGGATAGGATCAGAAATCTGCATATTTGTCATGTTTGCCAGGTGCTTCCCAGGAATGTTAGCCTTATGGCCTTCCTGAGATTGTCACAGTGCTGGGAGAAAGGTCATTGAGGGACAAGAGCTGTATGTTGTAGGGTGGCTGTTCCCAAACCCAGCTGATCACTAGAACCTCCAAGGAACTTAAAAATAACACAGCTGCCTGGGCACCACCCCAGGCCTATTCAATAAGCTCATTTGGAGTGGGGCCTGGGAATCTTCATTTCTAAAAAGTTGTCTAGGAGATTTGAATGATCAGCTAGGTTTGGGAACCACAGAATTAAGAAAAGATACTAGACCAGGGCTTCTCAAACTTGGATGTGCAGAGTGATTCCTGGGGGTCATTTGGGTAAACCTTAGGTTTTGACTCAGTCAATCTTGGTTGGAGTCCCAATTCTGTGTTTCTGACAAACTTTTGCCATGCTGCCACTGCTTGTCCATAAACCATACTTTGAGCATCAGGGCCTGGATCCTGGGCTGGAATCCTGGTTTCGCTACTTACCAGAAAGGAAAGCATGGTACATTTTAGTAACTCCTGAAAGGCCTAGAAAAGAGTTTGCAATCAGCTTACCCTGTGCCTTGAGTTTTAATACAAGGCCCAGTAGTCGATGAGGTTTGGTTGGTTCAGTTCCTTCCACTTGGCTCATCTGTGGATTGGAGTGATCTCACCATGGCCAAGGTTGCTCTATGGATTTCTCAGGTTGCAGCTAGGGACAAGTTTGCTGAGCCCTCTTCTCCTGGCTTTCTAGTCCCTTGTCTTCAGAGATAGGCCTGCTTAGAAATTCTGTGAACTACCTAGCATCCTTTAATAAATTCCTTTTCTTAAATGAGAGTGGCTTCTAAGAACCCTGATTGATAAGTGCACAGAGGGGCTAGGGATGAGAGCCATAGAAAATACTAAAAGTGGCTGGTCCATTTGCCATCTGTCCTAGGTCAGGCAGCTGAGAATTTTGAGTTCTTCTCTTTATCCTCCAAATGGCCCTATAATTTATTTCCTTATATTGTGTGAATGTTTTTATATTGATAATTTTTTTTGAAAGCCTCTTGAGGATAGGATTGGGTCTTCATTCACATTTTCATTGATTCAGTCAGTCAATATTTGTTGAATGTCAACTCTGTGCCAGGTACCATTAGCCTTAACCTGGGTTTCCCAGAAAGCAGAACCTGAGATGGATGGCTTATGTGGGAATCCTTTATTGGGGAATGATCCAGGGTGGGAGGGGGTGGGGCAGGAGTGAAGGACAGGAACAGCAAAGCAAGGAAGGAGGGGAAGCTCAAACAAGACTGCACTATTAAGTTGGCCACAGCTATGGGTGTCTTAGTGATAGACCTCATGGGACATCTGACCCTGAAAAACACATCTGAAGACCACCTGTCCAGAGTCGGTGAGGAAGAAGCGTCTATCCATCCACTTCGATACCTCATGTGCATTCATTTCCTTGGGAGCCATAATAAATTACCATAAACACAGAAATACATTACAGTTCTGGAAGCTCCAAGTCTGAAATCTAGTTGTTGGCAAGGCCATGCTCCCTCTGGAGGCTCTAGGTAATTCTCTTTCCTGGATTCTTCTTTGCTTCTGGTGGTTGCTGGCATTTCTTGTAGCTGCATCATCCTGATCTCTGTCTGTCTTCATGTGGCCTTTCCCCCTTGTGTGTGTCTCCAAATCCTTCTCTCCTTATAAGGATGCCAGTCATTGGGTTTAAGAACCAATCTAATCTAGGATGACTTTATCAAATTAGGACTTGATTACATCTGCAAAGACCCTATTTCTAAATAAGGTCCCATTTGCAAGTATGGGACTGAAAGTGGTTAAGCTCTGTTTCTCCTGCTCACAGCACTACTCTGAATACTTCACTTCTGATACCAGATGTGTCATTCCAGGCAAGTCTCTGACACCACTGGGTGTCCTACAATTTAACTCAATTCTGGCACTGTCCACCTGGGGATACGTTCAGTCCCACAGGTTAAGGGCTCAATCCCATCTTTCTGAAGCGAGATGTAATCCAGGTGGCCACCTGTGCTTCTGACTGACTGGCTATAAAGAGGGAAGTTCCATGACCTCCTCCTTGGATTTGATCATTTTTTAGAGTGGCTCCCAGAACTCAAGATCACCGTTCACTTATAGATTACCAGTTCAGTATAAGAGAACACAGCTCAGGAACAGCCAGCTGGAAGAGATGCAGAGGGCAAGGTATGGGGGAAGGGGTGCCTGGCTTCCGTGGCCTCTCCCAGTATGCCACCCTCCCAGCACTTCTTTTTTTTAAATTTATTTTTAAAATTTACATCCAAGTTAGTTAGCATATAGTACAACAGTGATTTCAGGAGTAGATTCCTTAACGCCCCTTCCCCATTTAGCCCATCCCCCTTCCCACAACCCCTCCAGTAACCCTCTGTTTGTTTTTCATATTTAAGAGTCTCTTATGTTTTGCCCCCTCCCTGTTTTTATATTATTTTTGCTTCCCTTCCCTTATGTTCATCTGTTCTGTGTCTTAAAGTCCTTAAAGTCCATGAGTGAAATCATGATATTTGTCTTTCTCTAAGTCGCTTAGCATAATGCCTTCTAGTTCCATACATATAGTTGCAAATGGCAAGATTTCATTCTTTTTGACTGCTAATAATACCCCGTTGTATATGTATACCACATCTTTTTTATCCACTTATCCATCAATGGACATTTGGCTCGTTCCATACTTTGGCTATTGTTGATAGCACTGCTGTAAACACTGGGGTGCGTGTGCCCCTTTGCAACAGCACACCTCTATCCCTTCCTCCCAGCACTTCTATATGTTCATCCGGAGCCAGTACTTCAGGGATTTTTATGAAGGCCCCGTCTTGTAGGCACGATTGACTAAATCATTGCCCATTAGTGATTAACTCAGCCTCCAACCCTCTCGCATCCCTGGAGGTC
This sequence comes from Hyaena hyaena, assembly GCF_003009895.1. Classification (NCBI taxonomy): domain Eukaryota; kingdom Metazoa; phylum Chordata; class Mammalia; order Carnivora; family Hyaenidae; genus Hyaena; species Hyaena hyaena. The sequence continues at coordinate 4,154,981 of NW_024080697.1, forward strand.
TGGGGGTTGGGCGATGGGTGGGGCTAACCTTTGTATCCTGTAATAGGATAGTTCCCCTGACAACTAGCTGTGGAGGTTCTCCTAGAGCCTCCAGCCACCAGTCAACTCATTAGCATACAAAAGACACTTAAGTCTTCTGGAGATTCCAGTGATTTTAGGAGCTGTGTGCCAGGAAAGGGAGCATATTTATTTCTTCTGTCACAGGGGTTAGGACTTCAACTATCTTTTGATGCAGTTCAACCCACAACATCATGGTTAAAGGTTCTCCCCATGATACTAGCTCCACTGTATTCCAGGTTGCATATACATGGGTGCCAAGGTGACCTCCTTGGCACAGAGGACCCCTAGGGTGGGGGGGTGAGAAGTTCTACACATGCCCCTAAGGTGATTGGACTGTCAGGCTGCACCTGTGTGAACCTGTCAGCAGCCACACTGAGCTGTGTGCTGCAGCAGGGGCTGGAATTAGAGATGAGGCCTGAAGCATATAAAGTGGTGCATAGGAGGGAGTCCATACTGGCAGAAGTAATGCTAGTAGTGGGCTTTTAGCACTTGTGTGCCAGACCCTGTGCTAAAAACATTAGAGGAATTTTATTTAAATTTAAATTTCACAACATTCCCATATAGCAGGTGCTATTATCCCCATCTTATTGATGAAGAATTTAAGATTCCAGAAGTGTGGATTACTCAGAGCCAAACCTCCCCTGCTATAGAATGTTAGCTTCATAGGAGCAGAGACTTTGCTCTGTGCGATAGTCTTGGTACCTAGAACAGTTATACAGTATACAGTTGGTGCTCCATAAATGCTTGCTTAGAAATGATAGGGCTTGGGTTTGAATTAGGCAGGCTGATGCCCAGACCCATGTGTTTAATCCAACAAAGAATCTGTGATGAACAGAAAAGAAAGGTGCCACCCTTCTCATGAGCTACAACCCCTTTCAGAGACAGGCCTAAGTAAGTAATTCTAAGTATTCTGTCGTAGGATGGCCCTTGCTCAGGTGGCAGATGTGCAGTGGTGCCACATGCACACTTGATGGGTTGGTGCTGGACTCATATGCCACCAATTTGCATTTTCTTTCTTTCTTTTTTTTTTAAATTTTTAAATGTTTTTTTATTTATTTCTAGGAGAAAGAGAGAGACACACACAGAGTGAGCAGGGGAGGGTCAGAGAGAGAGGGAGTCACAGACTCTGAAACAGCCTCCAGGCTCTGAGCTGGCAGTCAGCACAGAGCCCGACGCGGGGCTCGAACCCACAAACCGCGAGATCATGACCCAAGCAAAAGTCGGACGCTCAACCGACTAAGCCACCCAGGCGCCCCTCCAATTTGCATTTTCTACCCAGTGTGATGCATCCTCAAGCACTGTGTTCTGGTCTCTTCCGCAAAGGCCAGACTTGGCCTGCTGGATGCATTTCATGACGCTAATAAACATTCACACCTACCCAGAGCATTTAGACATTTAGAAAATGGAGCCTAAAAGCTTCGTGCAGCAATGTGCATTTCTCCTGCAAGCCTGGGGAACATTAACTGAAACACACATGCTACGGAAACTGGCTGCATCATTATTGGAACTGATGCGCGCTCATTCCGACCAATCTATTTTTATTTGAAGCACTTACGTTGCATGAAACTGAGCATAATAACTATAGTCAATAGAGATGTATTTGTTTTTATTTAAACTCATAAATGTGCTAATGCCGATAAAGATTTTTTTTCCCTCTGAAAAGTAAGACATGTATGGAAGAGATGGAAATTTATACATCCATCAAGCCAGGAAAGCCCATTTTCTCAGAAACCATTTTTTGAATTGCCAGTGATTTATGGTGGCAGACGGAAGATGGAGTTGGTGAGGTAGGGAGAAGGAGCAGGAGAAAACCCATCCATGTAGTTAATTTATTTTATTCCATTTAAAGAGCAGAGGACTTGAAAGCGTGGAGGGCAGGGGTGGGGTATCTGCGTGAAAACTGAATTCTAGGAATAAGAAGTTAGACCCTCATTGTCTTGAGTTGTGCCTAAATATACTTCGGAAATTTGGAGATCAGATGGAATGGTGAGACTAGTGCTGGCTTCAGAAGGTAGATAGATTTGCTACTATCGAGCCATGTCACTTTGACAAAGGTCTCGGGCTTCCTCATCTATGAGCAGGAGATCAGTATTGGCCTGACTTGGTGGTGAAGGGCACAAGTTCTCTAGAGCCAGACTAGACTGCTGATATTCAAATCTTGGCTCTGTTCCCTACAACTGTGTGGTCCGGGGCAGGTTACTCTACCTCCCTAGGCTCTGGTTTCCTCCTTGATCTGAGAGGGGATGATCATGCTGCATACCTTATAGCTTTGTTTTGAGGTCTAAAGAAATAATGCACATAAAGGACTTAGAAAAAAGTCTGGCACACAGAGCCAAAGTCAAAATGTCTGCAGGGCTGGTTCCTTCTTGGGGTTCCAGGGGAGAATGTTCCTTGCCCCCTGTAGCTTCTAGAGGGTGTCCATATTCCTTGGCTTGCAGCCACACCACTGCAGTCTCTGCTGCCATGGTCACATTGCCGCCTTCTCTTTCTGGGCTCCTGCCTCCCTCTTCTTGCAATGACATCAGGCCCACCTGGAAAATCTACCATCAGAATCCTTAACTTATCTACAGAGACCATTTTGCCATGGGAGATAATACATTTGCAGATCCCAGGGATGAGGTGTGGACTTCTTTGCAGCCTTCAATAAGTCTTAAGGTCACATAGCTGTTTAGCAGCATGGGCTGATTTTAAGCAAGAGATTTCCGCTCATGTTCTTTTCATGACTTGATGAATATGCTGTTGGCTGCCTTGGCTCTTGAGATGACAAAGTGACTAGCCTGGAGGCAGCTGACCAGGGAGAGGACATGCACTTGAATGTCTGAAGCCATTTGGAGCTTCCTGAGGGCATGTCTCATAGGCAGCCTACCATCCTGAGGTTGGCGAATGAGGTAGGCAGGCTGGATCCAAAGCTTGGCTGGTGTGGAGCTGGGGCCTTACCATGATATCCCCAGGGGGTGGAGGAGGAAGGATGGGGAAGAAGAGCTCACTCAGCCTGGATCTGATGGGTCAAAGAGTGGATGCGATAGGATCACAGGGAAACTCAGGAAGGTAAGAAGGAAGAGAACTCTGAGTACTTTAGAGCAATTATTTCCAAATCTTATCAGCTGTGGCTTTTTAAAAAAAAAAAGTATAGTCATTAAGATGGCTATTATCAAAAACAAAGACAGAAAGTAACAAGTGTTGTTGAGGATGTGGAGAAAATTGGAACACTTATACATTGTTGGTGGGAATACAAAATGGTTCAGCCACTGTAGAAAACAGTATGGCAGTTTCTCAAAAAATTAAAAATAGAATTACAAAGTGATCCAGCAATTCCACTTCTGGGTATATGTTTAAAAGTGTTGAAAGCAGGGACACCATCAGATATTTGTACATTCATGTTCATAGAATTTTTCAGGATGGCTAAAAGGTATAAGAAACCCAAGCGTCCACAGAGGGATTAATAAACAAAATGTGGTATAAACATACAATGGAATATTGTTCAGCCTTAAAAAGGAGGGAAATTCTAGGGTGCCTGGGTAGCTCATGTGGCTAAGGATCTGACACTTGATCTTGACTCAGGTCATGATCTCACAGTTCGTGGGATTGAGAACCACTTGGGGCTCTGCACTGACAGCACAGAGCCTGCTTGGGATTCTCTCTTCCTCTTTCTCTGCCCTTCCCCTGCTTGCATGTGCATGCTCTCTCCATTAAAATAAATAAAGAAGTTTTTTTAAAAAGGAAGGAAATTCTGATATATACTATAGCACAGATGAACCTTGGGGACATTATGTTAAGTGAAATAATTCAGTAACAAAAAGACAAATACTGTTTGTTTCCACTTCCATGAGATACCTAGAGTGGTCAAATTCATAGAGACAGAAAGTAGAATGGTGGATGCCAGGGGGGTGGGCGGAGGGTGGTGGGTAGTGGAGAGTTAATGTTTAATGGAACAGGGCTTTAGTTTGGTAAGATGGAAAAGTTCTGGAGATAGATGGCAGTAATGGCTGCATAACAGTGTGAATGTACTTAATGCTACTGAACTATATACTAAGAAGTGGTTAAAACGGTAAAAATAAATAAATAAAACATACTGCAAAAAATACAAACCAAAAACCTAGAGACAAAGATAGCTTGTCAGGGAGCTGCCTAGGATGAAGTGGGACAAGGTGCCTTTGCTCTGATTTTCCATCTCCTTTTCACCTTCCGTGGGGGCCCTGAGATAGCTCCCTGCAACCCTGGAGCTCTTTGCGTAGCCATCAGGGTAACAGCATTTATTGTTGCCACACTCACTGAGTCATGGAGTCTAGTGTCCTGTAACTCCCGTCCGTGGCACTTGTTTGCACTACAAATTCTCTCGCACGGTAGGAAAATAACTTCTATCCTTGAATGGGCAATGGTGGTGGAGAAACATTGGCCCAGAAGAAGACTGAGGCAATTCTGTGTCTCCCAGGAGTCCATCTCTGGGCTCCTGAAGTGCCCTGTGGTGGCCGCATCACATCACATTAGCCTCTAGTGGCAGTGAGACTCTGGGTCTTTATAGGAGGGGGGACACTGAGGGCATTTGGAGCAGACTTCTGCTCATGGCTGTCAGCTTCTCTAGCTGGGCCTGCCCCCCTCTGCCTCCTAAGGTGTGCTGACTTCTAGAAGCTGTCCAACGCTCAGCTGGAGTGGGTTCTGAAAGGGGAGTTTAGGTCGTTAGCTCAGGATGACTGCACAGGCTCTCCTCCTCCTGGTTCTGGTGGCTGCCCGCCTGTACCTATGGCCACTGAGCCAGGTGTTGGCTTTAGTAAGTTGGGATGGAGGCGAGGCAGAAGGGTTGGAAGCCCTTTGCTTGTATAAAGGGGTCAAGAAATACCTGTTACTAGACTGTGTACCGAAAGGCTCCTATGAGTGATACAGCCGATGGTATTATAGGAAATTGCCAGAGGCCGGCTGCAGCAGGTCCAGGGGTCCCTGAAGGATGGACGGTGTCAGTGAGAGAGGGAGTGAGAGAGCCCTGAGATTCTCTCTGATCACCAGTCAGGCATCTCCGTCCTGTCGGTTTTGGTGTCTTTATTTATAGGTCAATGTTAACATGGCATCAGAAAATGGAATTTTTACATTGGATAGTTCTCTGTGATAAGATGTTTTTGGAAAATGTACAGAAACAGGTTTTACAGAAGTATTCTTGCAGAACTGCCCCAATTATAGTGAAGTTGAGTAACTAAGAAAATAACAGGGTGTTCACATTTTAATAACACTAAGATTAAGTCATAGGTTTGTAGATACTCTTATCCATCCTCATCTCAGTTGCCAGGGTAAGGGAAGGTGTTTGTGGAATGTAGGTCTTAGAGAAGGGGCTGCTATACATCACTAGTTAGTAAAGGTGTATGTAGTAACTTATGTTCTACTCTTATCTGTTCCTTCTCTAAGTTAGGTTCTTTGTCTCTGGACAAGACTTGATTTTCCAGTTATATTCTTTATGGCACTGGAGAGCCAATCATACCTTTAAAGAGTTGAGCTCATTTCCAATACATAGAATAGCCTCTTCGAGTGCATTTACCTTTGTGTCTAGTTTTGTGATTTCTTGAATAGCTAGGGCATGAGAGACATTTTTGGTTAGCTGATTTACATGTTGAGCTGTATGAACATCTTGGACTAACGCAACGGTAGAAACAGAAGTGTACATGTAAAGGTCAGTCTTTTATGAGTAAGGGTCATTAGCCTGTTCATAGCTCGAGGGAAAGTATGTAAGAAAACAGGACCTGCTGGAGACACGATGTCTGTTCCCATTATTGAAAGAAGTTCCCACAATAAGTTCCTTCACAAGGTGCAATCATCATACCAGGGCCAGAATAAGGGGACAAGTCATTCCCAATATTGATCAACAAGGTACCTTAGGAGTCAGTGCTCAAGCAGAAATAATTGATTGAGGGGTGGATATTGGTCGTCACCTGACTGGCAAGAGACTGTGCAAACTTGCTTTAACCTCAATGGGAGTTTTTTCGACTAGTGGGCTCAGAATGGCTCCCAATAGGAAATTAGAGATGAAAGCTGTTGCCATGCCCCAGAGGGCCTTGAGGAGGCCTCAGGGCTAAAAAGTGGGCCATGAAATGTAGGTGGATGTATTAGTAGTCTTTCAGTTGTACAAGGGCTAAAAAGTATCAAGTAAGAAGAAAAAAAAAGTTATAGCCCACAAATCCAGTTGTAGATTTAACTTGAGGCCTTATGTTGGTCCCCAAGTGATGTCACCAGGAACCTATTTCTCTCCACCACTCAGTTTTGCTTTCTGTTTTGGTTTCTTTTTCCCCACGTGTTGGCAACATGGCTTCTAGAAGCTCTAGGCTTACACCCATTTGCTCAGCAGTGAGGCAGGCAAATAGGCTGCTTCTGTGAGGGTAGAGGTTTCATGCAGGAGATAAATTTGGAAGATAAATTTGGAAGAATAAAGATCAGTTTAAAAAAAAGATTGGTTCCAGGTCGTAGCTATTGTCAAATGCCAAGCTAAGGGTTTGGGCATTATTGCAGGCTTAGGAATAGGAAAGCACCATGGTTAAATTGACATCTTGGGAAGAAAGAATTGGTGTAATGAAGTTTGGACCAGGAAGCAAGAAGCCAGAGACTGAGTCATCATTTAGAAGAGTTCTGTAGATGTCTAGAGGTGAGTAGGGGGCCTAGCGTGACCTGAAATTGTTGTCCCTCCTCCTCTGTTGTCTCCTACATGGAGAGTCTAGAGGCAAAACCAAGGGCGCAGTAAATTTAAAGCTTGAGTGGGTGGGTGGGTGGGTGGGTGGATGGATGGATGAAGACATGGTGGAGGGATGGCTGGGTGGATATCCCAAGTCTTAGACAAGGCCATGCAAATGGATGGAGGTTGCATGCAGAGATATGTAAATGTGAGGAACCACAGTGAGGCTGTAACTGTTTGAAGTTCTACTTGGGGTAAGTAGATCTCAATAAGTAGGCAGTGCCTACTGCCTCCAGCCTGCAATTGGCAGCCCTGCGGATGTTGCCCACATGGTCTGCAGAAATTAGGACCCAGTATTTCCCACTTCTAACTTTCTGGGCATCTGGCTCTAGGTCATTCTTTTTGCTAGAAAACTTGAGTCCCTTCTCCCCTTTCAAGGAAAACCAGAAGCAGTCTCTGTGTAATTTGTTGTGACAGGAAAGACCGGCACCAAAGAATATTTTCCTCTCTACCACAGGGCACTCTGTTGTGCTTATTATTTTTTCATGCAGATTGGCAGGGGTAAGTTGGCTTTTCATAAATTAAGAACAAAGGTATGGAATGTCTACCACATGACCTGTTAAGTCTTGTGGTAGGTGCTGGGACCAAAAGGTGAATAAAATAAGATTGTATAACTTTATTGTTATTATTGTGATTCCTTTGATCATAATTAATAGAGAACAACCCTGGCTAATGTAAACCAAATGGGCAATTAATAGGAAGGGTATTGGGAGGGTCACCAAAATCTGCAGAAGAGACTGGCCAGGCCTCGGGTAGAGCAAGAAGCAGGCCTGTCTAGAGTTCCTCAGCTGCCCCTTATCAGAAGGCTTGGAGGGATCCCAAAGATCTCCAACCTCATATCTCCTTACGTCTCAAATTCCTGAGAGAATCTGATTGGCGCAGGCTTGGATCAAGTTTCTTTCTTGGGACTGATAAACTGTGACAGGAGTTTAAGATGATTTGTCACATAGCAAAGACCCAGCTATCCTTGGGAAATAGACCATTGCCAGAGAAAAGAAAATAAACTACTGTTGTGAGTCAGGCAGCTACTTGAACTGGTATTTACTCCAAAAGCCCCTGCTCCAGAGGCCTCTAGACTAATTCCACTCATTCTTGGTCTGGGGTGGTTGAGGGAAGGCTGATCCATGTGCTCCTTAGTTCCTCAGTTTTCACACTTGTGTAATGAGTTGTCCCATCTATTGACAGGAAATAATTTCCTCCAGACATTTGGAAATGCTTAGCTCATCTTTGAGCAAAACAAGAAAAACAGACCTATTTCATTGATTTCTAGGTCACTTATAAGGCTGGAAATTCTACATAGTACATTGATGCCAAAAGGGGCAGCTTAGGTATTGCCCACATTTCCATAACAGCTCCCCTTTGGACGTTTTGCAGTAGCATCAGCAGTAGGTATACCAGTAAAGACTTCTTCTTTATCATTCTTTTAATTTACGATCAGTTAAATTTGTGGTCATTTTTTTCCCCTTCTGGACAGTGTGTGTGATTGGTATTTCTGTTGCAAGTGGGTCAGAGCCTAAATAGGTCATGTTGGCTCCTTAAATGTGGTAATCTTGAAATGAACAGGGCAGGGGAGGGAGAAGTGCTTAACTGGTATCCAAGGGAATAAGGAAGGTGGGCTCAGGGTCCCACTGGTGTTCTGGGGGCCAGGAATCCCTAACCGAACTGAGGGAGAAATGGCTATGGGCTTTGGACAGTGGAAGATGGAGTGTGTGAGAGCAGTTTTGCTTCCCTCTGACCTGATCTGTGGGGGTGATAAGAACTGGAAAGGATTTGGATCTTTCGGAAGCAGGGGGAGTAGCCGTGGACTAAATTGTGTCCCTCTAAATTTATATGTTGAAATCCCAACCCTCAGTATCTAAGAATGTGAGTGTATTTGGAGACAGAAGGTTTGCAGAAATCATTCAGTTAAAATGGGGTCATTAGGGTGAGCCCCAATCCAATATGACTGGTGTCCTTATAAGGGGAGATTAGGACACAGGCTTATACTGAGGGAAGACCATGTGAGGACATGGGGAGAAGATGGCCATCTGTAAGCCAAGGAAGAAACCAGCCCTGCTGACACACCTTGAAAATCTTGGATATCCAGCCTCCAGGATTTTTGGAAAATGTTCAAGCCATCCAGTCTGTGACTTTATTAGGTTGGCTAATACAAGGGCCTTTTATAAGGTGATATGTTCTCTTACTCTCTGCTTCCTCTCCCACAGACAGACTTGGCTTTTTGGATTCTCTGTTTTGGGGGGATGGGCTCTGTTCTTGGAACCTTAGGGCCTAGAATTCTGGGGGACAAATTCTGCTTTTATCCATAGGTTCTTTATTTCCATGGCTTAAGGAATTTTCTTATTTGACACTTCTGCAGCTAAGAGAGACTGTGAGGGGCTGACCTTGAGCCTGAGCCTAGGACTCATCTTTCTTCTTTTTTTTTTTCCCTGCATTTCTACCATACTGTCATACTGAATGGCCATTTCAGGGTAACCGCATGAGGAATGGCCAAGGTCACATCATTTTTGTAGATAGAGAAACTAGAAGGAACCTCACTTGTCAGTGTGCTAAGACTTCACTGAGATGAATCTCAGCGCAGCCTGGTGACTTTTGATTACTCTGAGATCAGAACTTGGATTTCAGACACTGCCCAGCTGCACTTCCTTTGTGAAATTCCTTGTCTGTCTGAAATTCCATGTTTCTTCACTTCTTCTGGTTAAGGAATTTTGAGAGCCTTGCAAAACTATCCAGGAGGGCTATAAAGTGTGTTTTTATATTCTTTTCCCAGTTTTCTAAAAATACCCAAACAACCCAAAACTCAATGTCTGATTGTTCATCACTGGAATATAGAAATACAATTGAGTTTTGTATATTTATCGTGTATTTTTTTTACATGTTATATAACCCTGATTATTAGTTTTTGGAGATTCCGTTAAATTTCCTACATCAATAACTATATGTTGCATAAGGACAGTTTTACTTCTTACTTTCTAATTTAGAGAAAATTTTAACATTTCTTTTTCTTGTGTGATTGTATTGGCTAGGACCTCCAGCCAATGTTGAAAACAGTGCTGACAGTAGACATCTCCTTATTCCCGATCTTTGCGGGAAAGCTTTCTGTCTTTTACCATTAAATATGTTAGCTTGTGTCTCTTTTATAGATATCCTTTGTCAGGTTGAGGAGATTCTCCTCTATTTCTAATTTGCTGAGAGTTTCATTTTTTTTTAAATTTGAGAATAGATGTTGGATATTATCAAATGCTTCTTCTTTGTGTATTGACATATGGTTTTCTCTTTTAGTTTGATAAATATAATGAATTTCATTGATTTTTGAAAAAAATACTAAATCAGCCCTGCAGTCCCAAGGTAAATCCCACATGGTTATATTATCTTTTATCATATTGTTAGATTCAATTTACTAAAATATTGTTTAGAATTTTTCCATTTACATTGATGAGAAAATATTAGTTTGTAGTTTTCTTATAATATATTTGTCTGGTTTTGGTGTCTGGATAATGTTTGCCTGTTAGAATGAGATGGGAAATTCTCCTTCCTCTTTAATTTTCTGGGAGAGTTTATATATAATGATGAATATGTCTTCATGTTTGATACAATTAATTCACCAGTGAAGCCATCTGTACCTAAATTTTTCTTCTTAATCATTTTTAAATGCTTATTTATTTATTTTGAGAGAGAGAGAGAAATAGAGAGGAGAGAGAGAATGTGAATGGGTGAGGGGCAGAAAGAGAAGGAGAGAGAGAATCCCAAGCAGGCTCTGTGCCACCAGCATGTGCACCAGCCCTACATGGGGCTCAATCCCATGATCTGTGAGATCCTGACCTGAGCCAAAATCAAGAGTCAGACACTTAACCAACTAAGCCTCCCAGGTACCCCTGGACCTGAACTTTTCTTTCTGGGGGGTGGGGTGGGATTTTAAACTACAAATTCCATTTCTTTAATACATATAGGACTATTCACATTACCTGTTTCTTCTTTAGCCAGTTTTAGCAATTTGTTAGACTCTGTCCATTCTATCTAAGTTGTTGGATTTACTAGCTTAAAGCCATTCATGAAATTCCCTTATTATTTTAATATGTACAAAATCTGTAGTGCTATCATCTGTATCTTCATTTCTGGTATTAGTAATATGTGTCTTCTCTTTTTTTCTAAGCAGTCTAGCTAGAGGTTTATGAATTTTATAAGTTCTTTAAAAGAACCAGCTCCATCCCCCTTTTTTCCTCTTCTTCTCCATTCTTCTACATCATTGATTTCTATTCTAATATTTATTACTTCTTTTCTATGCTTACTTTAAGTTTAATTGACTCTAGTTTTTCTAGTTTTTTAAAGCTGAGATCATTGATTAGAATCCTTTATCTTGAGCCACCTTGGTGGCTCAGTCCGTTCAGTGTCTGACTCTTGATTTTGACTCAGATCATGACCCCAGAGCTGTCAGATGGAGCTCTGTGATGGACTCTGCATGAGTGTGGAACTTGCTTAAGATTCTCTCTCTGTCTCTTTCTTCCCTCTGGGCCTCTCCCTTGCTCATGTCTCCCTCTCGCTCTCTCTCTCTAAGATAAAAAGATTTAGGGGTGTCTGGGTAGCTCAGCTGGTTGAGTGTCTGACTATTTTGGCTCAGGTCATGATCTCACTGTGAGATCGAGCCCCATGTCAGGCTCTACACTGACAGCTAATAGCCTGCTTGGGATTCTCTCTCTCTCTCTTTCTCTCCCTCCCCTCTCTGCTACTCCCTGATTCTTGTGTGCGCTCTCTCTAAAAAAATAATAAATAAAAAAGAATACTTTTTTCTTTTTTAACGAATGTTAGCGCTATAAATTTTCCCCTAACTACTGCCTTGGTGCCATCCCACAAATCTTGATATGTTGTACTCTCATTTTCATTTAGTTCTAAATACTTTCTAATTTTTCTTTTGATTTCTTTGTTGACCAATAGATTACTTATAAGTGTGTTATTTAGTTTCTAAATATTTGAGTATTTTCCAAAGATCATTCTCATATTGATTTCTAATTTAGTTCCATATGGACAAAGAACACGTTTTGTATGACTTGAATCTTTTTAATTATTGAGGGACTTCTTTATAATATAGGATATAGTTTATCTTGCTAACTATTCTGTGTGTGCTTGAAAAGAATGTATAATCTGTTGGGTAGAGTCTTTTCTAAATGTCAGTTAAGTCAAGTTGGTTGATAATGTTCTTCAAATCTTTTATATTTTTACTGATTTTATATCTATTTGTCCAGTCAGTTATTGAGAGAGGGGTACTGAAGTCTCTGACTATAAATGTGTCGTCTTTGTCTATTCTCCTTGCAGTTCTATCTGTTCTTAATATATTTTGAAGCTCTGTAATTAGATGTATAAATGTTTAGGATTATATTTTGTTTTTAAAAAAACTTTTTAAATGTTATTTATTTTTGAGAGAGAGAGCACAAGCAGGGGAGGGGCAGAAAGAGAGGGAGGAAGCAGGCTCCAGGCTCTGAGCTGTCAGCACAGAGCTCAACGTGGGGTTTGAATGCATGAACCGTGAAACCATGACCTGACCTGAATTTGGATGCTCAACTGACTAAGCTATCCAGGCGCCTCTAGTTTTATATCTTCTTGACAAAACGACTCCTTTAACATTATGAAATGAACTTTTTTATTCCTAGTAATATTGTTTACTCAAAAATCTACCTTGTCTGATATTAACATAGCCATTCAAACTTTCTTTTTATTAGTGTTAACATACTATTTTCTATCCTTTTATATTTAACTTACCTGTGTCTGTTTGTTTGCTTATTGAGAGTTCAAGAAGGGGAGAGGGAGAGGGAGAGGGGGAGGAGGAGGAGGGAGAGGGAGGGGGGAGGGGGAGGGGGAGGGGGAGGGAGAGGGAGAGGGAGAATTCCAAGCAGGCTCCACACCTAGTGCCAAGCTTGATGTGGGGTTCGATCCCATGACCCTGGGATCATGACCTGAGCCCATGATCAAGAGTTGGATGCTCAACTGACTGAGCCACCCAGGCACCCCTGTGTCTTTATATTTAAAGCACATTTCTTATAGACAGCATATAGGTGGGTCTTGATTTATTAACCAATCTTACAATCTCTGAATTTTTTATAATTGGTGTTTAGACCCATTTTAATTAATTAACTAATTTACCAGCTATATTTAATGTGACTAGTGTTTTGGGATGCATATAGGTTATTTGGAAACAGTGTGATCCTTTCAAGTTAAAAATTTATTTTTTATTCTTTATTTTTGAGAGAGAGACAGTGAGACAGAGTGCGAGCAGGGTAGGAACAGAGAGAGAGGGAGACACAGAATCCAAAGCGGGATGCAGGCTCTGATCTGTCAGCACAGAACCCAATACTTGAACTCATGAACCACAAGACCATGACCTGAGCCAAAGATGGACACTTAACTGACTGAGCCACCCAAGCACCCCCTTCTTTCAAATTTTGATTTTCAGATTTATTACACAGAACCTGACTAGTGATTAGTCTAGGGCATATTATTTTCCACTGCTGAGGCAAGACCCTTCTGAGTATTCTGAGTATTCTGTTCAATGCCTGATAAATTTCATGTTTTCTAGTCTGGCTGGTAGGAACAGGCACTATTGTGAGCCCCAAGTGGATGTTGGGTTCTGTTTCCTCTGCTCATTTTGGGTGTTTCTTTCCCCAGCCCTTGTTATTTTCCTAACTTGCATGAAAACTTGAGGAGGATGATTTGTAGATAGATATTTGGAATTTTCTGTCTGAGGTTTTCTACTTCATGGTAATTTGACTTTCCAGCAGTAGTTGTCTTGGGACTCTCAGCTCTCTCAGCTCAGGGAGTCTGTTGGTTTCCATTGTGACCTGGAGACTCTCAAGGCAGGAAACCAGGATAATCTTAGGGCTCAATTCATTTATTTCCTGACTTTCAGGTGTCACTACTTCTCATGGTCTGATGTCCAGTGTCTTGAAAACCATTTTTAAAGATATATATATTTTGATTTCTTGGTTGTTTCAGGTAGGAGGGAAAATCTCCCTGTTATTCCATTTTGGAATAGAAGTCTTGAGTAGTGGTTTGTCTGTCTCCCCACCCTCTCTCCCTCCCTCCCTCCCTCCCTCCCTCCCTCCCTCCCTCCCTCCCTTCCTTCCTTCCTTCCTTCCTTCCTTCCTTCCTTCCCTTTTAAATTACATTTGAAGGTCCTTAGGGAGGATTTATGTTCTCAAGTTGCCATGGTCTCTGCCATTTTCTGTATTCTATTTCATTACTTTGACTTACTTTTTTCATCTGTGTTACTTGTTCCTCCTAGCTGTTTTAAATTACAACACCTAAAAAACATGGGACATGGAATAGATGACTTTGGTGATGGTGGGTGTGATAGGGGGTAGGCAGTGTGTTTCTTGAGTGGGAATAGCAACATAACATTTTAATCTTTGTATTCCTAGTGCCTGGTACACATACCATATGTTTTTATTGAAGGAAGAAAGGAAAGATCAGGAAAGACTGAATTATTACTTGGCTGGGTGATTTATGGACTTTTATGTAAATAATTTCTAAAGGTCCTCCAAAATGTTCGTAGTGATTTATACTTCCACAAACTCTGTGTGAGACATCACACATTTTAAAATATTGGTGGGTGTCTTTCTGAGTCATTTTTCCTTCAAATTAAACCTCTTGAGCTCTGCACAGGGTAGTGTCACAGATGCTGAAGGTTTACTGCCAAATCCCTGAGACCCACCCTGAGTTCAGTTTAATGTAGTTCTTGGACATGATGCCTTCCTGTGTCTCTGCTTGCAGATATTCTTGGGCCTCAGAAGCCTTGGACACTGCCTACGTGTCCAAGATGGAAATGCTGGCAAAATAATACCTCAGAGTGTCCTTCAACCAGTGAGTGGATCAGTATCCCAACTTCCTCCCCCACGGGGCGATCCATGCTGCTGTGTGTTCTACACGGTCTCTCAGAGGGTTCCCAGGTGCGATTTGAGCTCCGCTTTTCCTCACAGCAGTGACCTGTTCATTGACACACCTTTAACTGATTCCTCCCTTTTCTGTTTTTCTTCTTCATGCCCTTGCTGTGCTTCCTGGGATTATTTCCCAAATAAATGACCTGTACCCGAATTCCTGTCTCCAGGCCTACTTTGGTGGGGAATCTAAACTAAGGCAGGTGGTCTTGGTAAGGAACATTCCCGCAGTTCAATGCATCCCTGTCCCCCCTCCCTGCTCCCAGTACAAACACCTGTGTGTGATAGGGGAGGTGGCAGGAGAAGGCGCTCGGCTGGCCGGGAGTCCTGGGGGCCAGGGGGCCCATACCCATGGTGGCCCTGTTGACATTCTTTTTGTGTTTCTAAAGATGGGTAGCTTGGAGGAGCCTGAGCTGGGCCCTCAGTCCTGAGGGAGCCTTGCTATGTTCAGATACACAGGTGCTGATACAGGAGGCTGCAGGCAAGGGGAGATGTAGGCAAGTCCATGTTGTCATGGGTTCTGATGATTTCATTTTCTGCTTAAAACCGGTTCTTGTAAGTGATGAATCACTAAATTCTACTCCTGAATTCTACCATTATTACACTATATATTAAGTAACTTGGATTGAAAAAAAATTCTCATTGGGGCACCTGAGTGGCTCAGTTGGTTAAGCATCCAGTCTCCCACTCTTGATTTCAGCTCAGGTCATAATCTCATGGTTTGGTTTGTGAGACCCAGCCCCACATGGGGCTCTGAACTGACAGCATGCAGCCTGCTTGGGATTCTCTCTCTCCATCTCTCTCTGCCTCTCCTCCACTCTCTCTCTCTCTCTCTCTCTCTCGCTCTCTCTCCCTCTTTCTGTCTCTTTCTCTCTCTCTCAAAATAAATAAATAAACTACAAAAAACCAGGTTCTTATTTTTAGGGCATCATTACGTTGAGCTATAGTAGGCCTTTTTGTGTGTGCATCTATATGGATATTTACAGGTACTCTGCAAGCTCTTTGAGGTAGGATCTGTGTCTTAGTAGTACCTTTTGGAGGTTACTTTTTTAAATATGTAATATATTTACATGATTCAAAATCCTTTTGTTCCTGCCTTCAACCTGGACATGCACTGGGTTTCAGCTTCAGCCCCACTGCAAGCCCCGCTGTCATTAGTGTTTTAGAGAAGCCTCCAGAGTTTCTTTATGCTTACGCAAACAAATGTGATATTCATTTTTTTATTAAATTTTTACGTCTTTTATTTTATTTTGAGAGACAGAGACAGAGAGGGAGCAGGGGAGGGTCAGAGAGAGAGGGAGACACAGAATCGGAAGCAGGCTCCAGGCTCTGAGCTGTCAGCACAGAGCCCGACACTGGGCTCGAACCCATGGACTGTTGAGATCATGACCTGAGCCGAAGTCGGATGCTTACCCGACTGAGCCATCCAGGTGCCCCACAAATGTGATAAAGATTCTTATGCCCTGCTTCATAATCCTGTTTGTTACATAGCACCTAGTTTTATGCTTATTTCTTCCTGTGGTATAGCTTAGATGCAGATACTTTGATATCTGTGAATAGAAAGCATTGTCATTCTTTAATAGTTTCATAGACTCCCATGGTCTAGGTGTACCATAATTTATTTAGCCAATCCTTATCAGTAGTGATTTGGGTTGCTTCTGATCTTTGCTATTACTGCAATATTGTCTCAGCAAATAACCTTGTGTATATGTAATTTTGCATATATGTAAGCATATTTAAAGAATACATTCACAGAAATGGAATTGCAGAACCATAGGGTTCATTCATTTATAATTTTGATCCATTTTATTCAGTTGTCCTCCACTGGGATTGTAGGAGTTTATTTCCTACCAGGAAGTAAGAGAGTGCTTAGTTTTCTATGACTTCATCGACGAAGTACATGATCAAACTGTTGGAAATTTGCTAATCTGATGGGAGAAGAATGGCATTGTAGTGTGTTTTAATTTGCATTTCTCTTATTATAATGGTGATGGGACATCTTTTTATATGTTCAGGAGTCATTGTATTTTCTGTTAACTCTAACATTTTCCCATTTTTCAGTGGACTTTATTGTGATCCATTCTGGTAGTACTTTCTTACAGATTCTGATAGTTCTTTATATATTGGGAAGATAAGCTCTTTATCTGTGACACCAGTGGAAAATGTTATTATGTTTTTGCTGTTTATTGTTTTTGGCTTACCTTATTGAAGTTTGCTTTTTGCCATATTTTTATTTAAAAAATTTTAAATGTAATCATATGTATCAACTTAAAAAAGTGTCTTGTGGATTTTCAAGCATAGTTAGAAAAGACATCTTCCACTCGGTATCCTTAGCTTAGTGCTGGGAGCAAGTTTAGAATGCTGTAATTAATAGGTCACCAAGGCCCTTCTGCAAGTGCCTTTGTTCTAAGATCTCTGCATTCCCTCCTCTACCCTCCCCCAGCTATTTAGCCAGTTTCATCAGGTGAGTAACAGAGATTTATACCCAGATGTGACTAACTGGTAGACTTAACTTTCCCCAAAGTTAATTCTATTTAAATAAGGAGTTGAAGTCAAGTCAATGATGTTCAAATTGCTAGAAGGTTGGGAAACAGGGGAAAGAGGTCAAAGATGCTGTAGTGAATTGGAATGATAGCTCTTCTGTACTTCAGGTTTCTAGTCCCTCATTCTACCAGTCTACAATCCCAAGAAAGACTCAATTTTGGAGGAGAGATGACTCTTCCCTCTGGGCTACATTTCTACCAATAGTAGCTGTGATGCTTATATGGCCTGGTATCTGGTTGGAAGATAGAAGGACTGGGCAGCACTGAGCAAATGTTGATTAAACTGAATTTATCTTTTGTACCTACTGCTACCTACGTCCCTTCTTTCCCCCCTCCTAATCTTGTCCCCTAGACCGAAGGGCCCAGTGGAGATTATTGGATAGGAGGGGGCTGGATAGTAAGGCAGTCTTATAGAATTCTACTCAAGAAGGGAATTCTATATTCTTCTGGGCCCAAAGTCTGTCACTAACTGGCTGTGTGATTCTATATAAGTCCCTTGATCTTGCTGCTGTCAGTTTTGTCTATTATTGATCAAGAGGGACCTTATTGTTAAAGACCCTAACATTTTAGGCTTGCAAACCAGGTGATTCAGGTATTTGGATTACTTGGTTGATGGTGAGTGGGAAGGAAGTTAGAAGCCCTCTCAGATGCTTTATGCTTTGTCCTAAAACCTTCATCTTGATGACGAGTGACTTACGGAGAGCTTGATCAGTCTCTGCATCTGCCCCTGCTCCCTCTCCCCTCTGCTACCCCCGCTCTGCCCAGCCCCAGTGGAGCCAGGTAGTTTATGGAGTTTATTGTGTTTATTAATTGTAGTTAAACTGGGCTATACGTAGTGACTGAAAGTTTTGATAGGACAGTCAACTCTATTAGGGTATTTTGTACTTGAACATTTAAAAAATTTCATTTAAAGAACTGAAATGAGGTCATGTGTGTGCCTCAGTTGGCTGAGCGTCTGACTTTGGCTCAGGTCATGATTTCATGGTTTCTGAGTTCAAGCCCCACATCGGGTTCACTGCTGTTAGCACGGAGCCTGCTTTGAATCCTCTGTCCCCCTCTGTTTGCCCCTCCCCCACTTGTGGTCTCTCAAATATAAACAAAACATTAAAAAATAACTAAAATGATTTTGTTGGTGTTGGCTACTGGTCTCTGTCCCTCCCATACCCCCATTTCCTGCTCCAGAGATAAGTGCTGCTGATGTTATGGCTTCGAGCTAGATGTTTTTCAGAATGGTGGGGTATATAAATAAAGCATTTGATAAGTATGCCTATTTTATTGGTATGTTTGCCCTTGAGCTCCTGGGAATCCATAAGGACAAAGAGTTTCTGTGGTTCTCTGTGACAGTGAGGGCCACTTCTCAGCACTGGCTGTAAGCACTTTGACAAAATGACTTTGTGTAGAAGTGGGGGACAGAAGCTGGGTTTTGCCTGCTCTCTCTCTAGCCTTGTTTGTGAGGGATGTTTGCAAAGTTAGGATTAGAAAGAGACTTCTGAAAAAGAAAGGATTTCCCAGACTTTGAGCCAATCTTCACTGAACTCATTCTATGTACAAAGGAAGGATTCAGTCCTGTGGGAGACAGCCCTCTTCAAGTTTCTACGGCACTAGAGTTCTTTTCCTGGAATATCCTCCCCTTCCCCTGGCTCCCTGCCTGAGGCCCCACTGTCTGTGACAGACCCTGCTGTTGGGTCTGCCTCTAGATCTTAGACCTGAGGGAAGAATGCCCTGGTAACCCCTCTCTTTCTTACTTGGAAAGGAGAGAGGAGGAGAAGGACCTAAAAAGGCAGACATATGCCTAAGTGATAATAGGTCCCCCAAAATAGGTCCTTTTCTGGACAGAAACAGAATTATTGCCACAAGGATGGCATATGGCTGTCATTTCAGTGGCTGAAAACTTACAAATCATGCTGGGAATGGGCCCTTGAAAGTATATCCCACTGGGATAAGCAGAGTTAAACAATATTGAACAATATTGAAACGGTTTTGCAGAGACTTTGCCGGCAAGTGTGGTGTTCATGTAAACCATGCAGTATTTCTCAAACTTATGTGACCTTGACCATAAAGTCATTTTTTTTTTTAAAGGATCATCACAAGAGGTTTATATTCTGCAAGCCACATTCTGGAAGCATTAATCTTGGCCACTCGGAAGATTTATGAATTAATTGTAGAGTCATGGTTTCCTAACCCATGGGTTTTCTACTTCATCCTTGCTCCTCAAAGTGTGGTCTGTGGGCCAGCAGCACGGGCATCACCTGGGAGCTTGTTAGAGATGCAGAATCTCCAGCCCTACTGAATCAGAATTTGCATGTTAACAAGCTCCCAGGTGATTGGTGTGCACGCTGAAGACTGGGCTGCCTTGCCCTGCTCCATGCTGCTGCCTCTTTGCTTCAAAGCCTTCCACGACCTGACTCAGACACGAGAGCCTCAAGTCAGTGGCAACAGTTGTGTTAGGTTGGATTTGGGTAGGGAAGATTTCTAGGCCTTCTGGGCCAATTGGGATGTCCTCTTCTTGACTTCCAGGTGGCTTGCCACAGGGGCAGAGGCCAGCTGTATAAGACAACTCAGAGGCAACAGAAAAAATAGACCACGGAGAAAACATAAAGAGATTTTGATAAACCCAGAAGGAAAAGATTCCTGAGTGGGGTAAGTGTGAATAAAATGAAAAGGACTTTTAGGCAGATTCATGCCGAGGGCTGTGATGGATTGGGGGTTGGTGGTAGAATGGTGCTCCAAACCCTGCCACCCCTGGCCCCTATGATAAGAGGCTGGGAGAGGAGCTCAAAAGATGTCTTTTTTCCCCCCAGCTGAATGTGAGGAGTCCCTGCCAGATCAGATGTTCAACTTTAAAACAAATGGAGGAAAAACGATCAAATGCAGTCAGCTAGAAAAATCCACTTTTCCTATTTCATAAAAAGCAAGAGCCCATATGATAATCCCTCCCTTGGCACATGTTAGAGATTTCTTTATCGTTTCTTTGCTTGCGGCCAATTCTGCCACACCCAGCTGGGGGCCTGGGTTACAGTGACTTCATCTGCACTGGGTCAGCATGCCAGTTCCAAGCCAGTGGCTCTAGAGCTGAATTCTAGCATATTTTTTTTTAGGGAGAAGGGCATGTCTGCCTGTGAATGAGGAGAGGAGGGGAAAGCGAGAAGGGAGAACATAGGACAAAGGGCCCCTTCTCTCTGCAGGCACAGGGAGGCGCACTTCCCAGTGTGGAGGGCCTTTGAGTTCTGTCTCCCTCCTAAGCCAGGACTGAGAGTTCCTTCAGTCTCAGGATCAGGGCTTCCCTGCTATGCCCCAGACATGAGCACAGTGCTTGGTATTTACCCTAGAGATGCTCAGTAAACATTTGTCGACTGAACTGAAAAAATCAGAACCATTGAGGTAATACACAACTCATGAGATATGCAGTTCGGAGGTCTGGGCTCTAGGATTAGACGTCACCCTGTTCTAGCTGTGTGGACTTGGACAAAAGCTCTTCATTTCTCTGAACCATAGTTTATGAAGTGGTGATTATGGTGTTCACCTTGAGGTGTAGGGAGGATTACATGGGATCCCATGTGAACTGTGCATAATGTGAAAGTGGTTCCTCGCCCCCTGTGGGTGGTAATGCCCACAGCTCCCCAATTTCAGGCATGCTGGAAGAAAATCAAACCAGTGTGAAGAATAAACTGTCTTCACGTTTTATTCAAGGGGACTTAGACTTGAGTGCTCTGTAGGAACCGAGCTGAGAACTCAGAGTTGGGTGTGGATGACCTTGGAGTTAACTTTGACCCTTCTTTCCTGCGCAGCTCACATCCAGTCCTCTGGCCTATCCCGATCTAGCCACTTCTTACCTCTGCTGCTATCACCCTGATCCCAGCCCTCATTATTTCACCTGGGTTCCTGTGAGAACCTCCTCATTGGCCTCCCTGCTTCCTCCTTTAGACCATCAAGTCTCTTTTCAATGTAGCCAGAATGATGCTGATCAAACATAAATCTCTTCATGTCACTCTTCTGCCCAGAAACCTTCAGTGATTCCCCCGATCTTGCTTGGAATAAAAGCCAAAATTCCCACAATGGCCTCAGATCTCCCCAACCCTTCATCTCTCTGGCCTAGTCTACATCTTCTTGCTCACTCAGCCCCAGCCTTGGTAGTTTTCAATTGCTCCAGGCATGTTTAAGCCTCAGGGCCTTTGCACTTGCTATTTTCTCTACTTGATCCACCCACCCCCACTGTTCCCCAAGCTCTTCCTTATCTTTGCTCATTGTCAGATGAGGCTTTTTCTGACTTTCCTGTTGAAAGTCAAACACTGTTCCCATCTTCTACCTGCCACTCCATGGCCCCCTTTCATACTTTATTTCTCTCCATTCATGGCTATGTAGCGTATTTTATATTTCACCTATTTGTTTTCTCCACTAGGGCAGTAAGCCCTGTGAGAGTTTTTTTCATTGCTGTATCGGCAGCTCCCGGTACACTGCCTGCACTATAATATAAATATTTGTTGAGTGAATGAATTATTCAGGCTTTGCCCTTATATAATCTTGTTGTAAGGCTTGGGTCAGCAGTGTGGAGCACAAAGAGCTCAGGCTTATTTGGGGGACAATACAGATCTCATCCTGAATCAGGAAGCTCCTTTAAGATGTTATAAAGTAGATATTGGTGTGTGTTTAGTCGATTTGTCTCCAGGGCTCCTGGGTGAGGAATATGTCGTTGGCAGAATTTATTACAATGCCCTAGCAACTGCTTCCTGAGTTTCTATTTTCTGAAAACTTGTTAATTTGCCTTATTTCCTTCTTACTCTCCGTTACGGCAGCCTCCTCCTTTATTCCTCGCTTCTGCCCTTTCTTCATTCATCATTTACTAAGCACTCTATATGCTGCTCCTCTTACCCAATATCCAGCCTCTTGGCCTGGGAACTGAAACAGATGCTAGTTCTTTGGTGTTCAAAGCCCTGACCTCGCAGTCTCCTGGCTTTCTGCTCTTTCCATCCCTGGGGCACTGAGCTCCGCCCACAAGTCTGGGCATCCACATATTGATTTCCCAGAAGTCTTTGCTTGGTATCAGCACTCAGCAGGGATCTTGTCTCTTGTCCCTGGGCTCTCTTGACACAGCCTGTAGTTACACATGTGGACCTGCCATGGCTTTGGGTTTGAGTCTTTACTTTGCTTACTAGCTTTGTGTCCTGAGCAAGTTACCTTTCCTCTCTGAGCTGCTCTGAGCCTCAGTCTGTCATCTTATCTGAAATGAAGGCAACATAACCTACCTCATAGGGTTGCTTGGAGGACTGAATGAGATCATGTAGTGTTAGCACTTAATATAGAGCCTGGCATGCAGGAAGCACTTACTGACCTGTAACTTCTATTATTGCCATTATTATGTTCTTGTCACTGATACAATCAACTCCCTGGCTTACCTTTCCAACTAGACATCCCTCAAGTGTGTATGTGTGTGTGTGTGTGTGTTGAGATAGGTATGAAGGCATTTACAAGTTGTTACTGTAAACTCATCAAGAAATAAATAGGAGATTTATAGCTTCAGGGCAATTAATTCTGCAGCTTTGCCCAGTATTATCTCAGTTCCAAGAACAAATACACCCCTATAATGGATTAGAATCTTTAGGTATTTGGAATATCAAATAGTCCCTTGGGTCCCCTGTTGTGTTATGACAAAAAAACAGCAAGTTTAAAATGCAGCCCACAGACAGCCCTCTGGATGGGGTCAGCTCTCTTTCTTTTGGCCTGTGATGTCCTTCAAAGAAGTTAGTGAAACAGATATCCTTAACCTTCTCATAATGTCACAGGAAGAGAAGACAGAATGTAAATGCTGCGGCTGACCTTGACAATGGTGGCACTAAAAGGTTTTTAAGTAGATGGGAAATAGCCACCCCTTTCCTCACCCAGCAAACTGTCATTTAACTAGCAAGATCTGGATCCAATGGTTGACTTTCCTCTGTCCTCTGTAGCTCTAGGCTCATGCCTCTCTTCGTAAGGTCTCCCTTTATGTTATAATCTTGTTTCCATGTCTCCATCCGGTGTCCCTCTGCAAGGCAGGCAGATCCTTGAGGACAGGGATGAAATCTAGATAACTTTGAATCCCAGGGCCTGACACAGGGTCTGGTGTTGGGATGCTAGGAGCAGGTGAAACCAATGCTGACTGACCTCCTACCAGGTTCTTGGTCACTGGGCATGTGGTTTGGTACTTAATCCTCAGCACAGTCCTCCTGGGGAGCTGACCTTTTCTACACAGAAGCAACTGGAATCTGAGTTTCTACACAACTGACTTATTACTTCATGAAGTGGCAGAGCCAGGATTCAAACTCAGTTCTGATTCCAAAGCCTGAGCTTGCTTCCTTTCTCTTTTTTTCCTCCTTCCTGCAGAGTGGAATGGTCAAGAGCACTGACTCTGGAGCCACACTGCCTGGCTTGAAATCTTTGCCCCCTCATTTACAAGCTGTGAGACTTCGGGCATGTAATTTAGCTTCTCTCCTTTTCTCCATCTATAAAGTTGAATAACAGTAGTATTTTCTCATAGGATTGTGTTTGGAGTAAGTGACATAATATGAATAAAGACCTTAGAACAACGTCTGGTCATATGTAAATATTTGCTATTACCATGATGATTTTTCTTCCTTCCCGAGTCATACACATGTGTTTTCACAACTGCTGTTCTTTCCATACCATGCTGCCTCTGGTTTAGAATGAATGAATTAGGCTGGTGGTTGAGTGTGTCTGGCAGGTACCTGGGCTCCTTCCAGCTGGATTTCCCCAGGGAGCTTTAGGTGCATGCTCATGTGCTTTTTTTAAAAAAAATTTTAGTGTTTGTTTATTTTAGAGAGAGAGAGCGCGAGAGTGAGCGAGCGTGCGCTGGGGAGTGGCAGAGAGTGAGGGAGACACAGAATCCGAAGCAGCTCCAGGTTCCGAGCTCTCAGTACAGAGCCTGACATGGGGCTCGAACTCACGGACTGCGAGATCATGACCCGAGCAGAAGTCATGATATATGACCAACTGAGCCACCCAGGTGCCCCATCATGTGCTATTTTGCCTGGTGCCTTTTGTCTGTCCTGGTTTCAGAAAGCTGTTGAAATTCATTACCTCCTTTCTAAGAAGTCATGGCTGAATATGAGAATATGGCTTAACATGCCCCTGATTGGAAGTTGGACCCCAATGGACACCTTGCCCTTTGCAGTATAACAAGAGGCATAGAGTGTTGTAGTCCCAAGCAAGGACACTGGAACCAGACTGCCTGAGTTTGAATCCCAACTATGCCACTTGGTAGCTATGAGACCTTCAGCAAGTTACTCTCTCTGAGGCTTGGTTTTCTCATCTGTAAAATGGAGATAATAATAGTAATATACCTTATTGTTCTAAGGGTTAAATACATTAATGCCTATAAAATGCTAAATGAGTGCCTGGCATATTGTACCTGGTCACTAGGCATTGGTTGTTATTATTATTGTTGTTTTTCTTTCTGGGACAGAACCTGGTAAACTTCCTGCATGGACAAGCAGAGAAAAAACTACCTAGAGGTTAGGGCTTTTTGCAAATGAGAGAGACAGTGGGTGGCATGCTGCATATGTAATTTCTTCTCTCTCCTTCACTGACCTGATAAGTTCCTCCTCTTGAAGGGAGCGGCAGGGGAGAAAGAAGCCTGAGGAGTTCTTCTGCTTTATGGATATATAATGCCTTGAGCCAGGGTTCTTCAACAGCTTCTGTGGATGTGTTCAGTCTCTGCTTTCATGCAGCTCATGTGAAATGCAGAGTTACACTTGCCACACGTTACTCTTGTACAGCATTTAAAGTTACTCTGAGTTTTCAATGATTTAAGACTAATGAGTGTCTTGACCCAGGCAGGAGACCCAAGGTATGGGAATCCCGGTTTATTGTCACCTGCTTAGGTGACAGGATGGCTTATGGTTCTTTTCATTACTCATCCCCCAGATCTGTCCTGTGCCTCTGAGGCCCAGGAACTGTGGACGGACCTGGGACAGATGCTGATTTCATAAACTTAAAGTGCAAGCAGAGGTGACGCTTTGGGTCACACTGGCTCCTTCATCCCAGCCCTTGTTTGATTCAGGAGGAAGGGAGGGGAGGGCTATGGGTTACTGTATCCATGTCAGTTTGGAACTATATTTCCACTTGACAGATGAGGAAATGGAAGTTCCAGGGGTTTGCAGCTAAATCCAGAGATCTTACTCAAAGTCACTTGGCTAATGAACTCTGGCATTGGGATTAAATCTGGGTCTACCTGTCTGTCAAAGCCACACCCTTTCTATAGTGTCCCCTCTGCTTTTCCATATAGGGACACCTCAGAAATATGTGGGTTTGGTTCCAGACCACCACAGTAAAGTGAGGCAAATGAATTTTTTGGTTTCCCAGTGCATATAAAAGTTACGTTTATTCTGTATGGTGGTCTGTCAAGTGTGGAATAGCATTATGTCTAAAAATATACATGCCTTGATAAAAACTGTTAACCATAATCAGAGCTTTCAGTGAGTGTGTTCTTTTTGCTGGTGGAGGGTCTTGTGTCAATGTTGACGGCTGCTGACTGCTCAGAGCATGGCTGCTTGGTTGGGTGGCTGTGGCAATTTCTTACAATGAGGTAACAGTGAAGTTTGCTGCATCAATGGACTCTTCCTTTCACAAACACATTCTCGGTAGCATGCGATGCTATTTGATAGCATTCTACCCACGGGACCTCTTTCATCATCAGGGCCAGTCCTTTCAGACCCTGCTGCTGCTCTGTTAAGTTCATATCATATCATATTCTAAGTCCTCTGTTGTCATTTCAGCAGTCTTCACAGCATCTTCACCAGGAGTAGATCCCATCCCAGGAAACCACTCACTTTGCTTATCTATCAGAAGCAACTCCTCATCCATTAAAGTTTTCTCAGGAGATCACAGCAACTCAGTCCCGTCTTAAGGCTCCACTTCTGATTCTAGTTTTCCTGCTCTCTCCACCATATCTGCAGTGACTTCCTCCACAGAAGTCTTGAACCCAAGTCATCCCTGAGGGCCGGAATCAACTCCTTCTAAACTCCCGTTAATGCTGAATCTCTTCCCATGAATCACAAATGTTTTCAATGCGATTTGGAATGGGGAATCCTTTCCAGAAGGTTTTCGATTTACTCTGCCCAGATCCATCAGAGGAATCACTATCTGTGGCAGCTATAGCCTTACAAAATGAATTTCTTCAATAATAAGACTTGAAAGTTGAAATTCCTGCTTGATCCATGGGCTGCACAGTGGCTGCAGGCACAGAAACAACATTAATCTCATTGTGCATCTCCATCAGGGTCTTGGGTGACCAGGTGCATTGTCATTGACCAGTAGTGTCTGGAAAGGAATCTTTTTTTTCCTGAGCAGTAGCTCCCAACAGTGGGCTTGAAATATTCGGTACACCATGTTGTCAACTGGTGTGCTTTCATCCAGGCTTGGTTGTTCCATTTAGAGAGCACAGGCAGAATAGGTTAAAAGCTATTCTGAAGGGCCCTTGGATTTTTGGACTGGTAAATGAGCACTGGCTTCAAGTTAAAGTCCCCAGTTGCATTGGCTCTTAACGAGTCAGCCTGTCCTTTGAAGCTTTGAACCCAGGCAGTGACTTCTCCTCTCTAGCTATGAAAGTCCAAGATGGCATCTTCTTCCAATAGAACGTTCTTTTGTCTACATTGAAGATCTGTTAAGTGGAGCCACCTTCAGTAATTATCTTAGCTGGATCTTCTGGAGAACTTGGTACTTCACCTTGCACTTTCATGTTATGGAGATGGCTTTTTTCCTTAAATCTCACAAACCAACCCCTGCTAGCTTCAAACTTTTCTTCTGCACTTTCTTCACTGTCAACCTGCACAGAACTGAAGAGAATTAGGGCCTTTCTCTGGACTAAGCTTTGACTTAAGGAAATGTTGTGGCTTGGTTGATTTTTCTCTCTAGACCACTAAGACTTTCTCAGTAAGGCTGTTTTGCTTTCTCCTCATTCACGTGCTCACTGGAGTAGCACTTTTAATCTCTTTCAAGAACTTCTGACTTCACAACTTGGCTACCTGTTTGGAGCAAGAGGCCTAGGCTTTTGGCCTATCTTGGCTTTCTTTTTAGTGTGTGTGTTAATGTTGTATTTATTTCTGAGAGAGAGAGAGAGAGCATGAGAGTATGAGCAAGGGAGGGTCAGAGAGAGAGAGGGAGACACAGAATCTGAAGCAGTTTCCAGGCTCTGAGCTAGCTGTCAGCACAGAGCCCCATGCGAGGCTCAAACCCACGAACCGTGAGATTATGACCTGAGCTGAAGTCAGACGCTTAACCGGCTGAGCCACCCAGGTGCCCTGGCCTGTCTTGACTTTCAACATGCCTTCCTCACTAAGCTTAATCAATTCTAATCATTTCTAGCTCTTTGTTTAAAGAAAGACATATGATTCTTCCTTTCATTTGAATACTTAGAGGCCATTGTAGGGTTAATAATTGGCTTAACTACAATATTGTTTTGTGTCAAGTAACAGGGAGGCCTAACGAGAGGGAGAGGGAAAGGGGAATGGCTGGTCAGTAAAGGAGTCAGAACACATATTATAACATTAAGTCGACCTTCTTACAGGCACGGTTCATGATCATCCAAAACAATTCCAGTAGCGACAACAAAGATGAGTCCTCACAGGTCACCATAACAAGTATAATAATAATGAAAAATTTGAAATATTATGAGAATTACCAAAACATGACACAGAGACACAAAATGAGCAAATGCTATTGGAAAAATGGTGCTGATAGAGTTGTTTGGTGCAGGGTTGCCACAGACCTTTAATTTGTAAAACAAAACAAACCCTGCTCTATTTGCAAAGTGCAATAAAACTGGGGATGCCTGCACTGTGATGTTCTCCAGTGCCCTTGTGGTGTAGGCAGTAATGAGAGTTATTACAGGTAACCATGTTGATCAGAGTACTCAATTAAGCAGCCAATTTTGTTGTTTGTATTGGCCTGAATATAAACATACATAGGTAAAATCTAGCTAATTTTATCCTGAGGAAAGTAATAATAATGACTCTAAATACACTGGGCTTTAGGTGAGGAGGAGATCGGTGTTCCATTCTCCATTGAGTGTTCACATATTCAGCGGCTGGTCCAGTGACAGGTGGTTTGCAGGAACCAATGACCAAGTGATCAGTTGAGTTTCAGGGTTCTTCTTGTGTTGGTGGAAAAGATGTGCAGCTAGTGTGAAAATCCAGGTTGCCACTTGATTTTATGTACTAGCTTTGCTGTAATGATGGCCCTCACCTGCATAGAATGGCCCACAGAAGCAAGCATGTTTAGAGTGTCCCCTGACAGGCTACTAGTCTAGATGCAGGCCAGTTACAATGATTTGGAACATATTTGTAAAGTATTAACCATGCTCCAGCTACTCTGCTTGGGGTTGTTGGTTGCATGGTCTGGGTTCCCCAGTATCCTGGGAGTTTTGGCAGAGACAAAAAAGGAAGCCAAGGTTGACTTGGGGAAAGAGGTGCAACCGTAACTTAAATTGTCAAGTTTTCAAGGTTTAGAAAATTCACTCTCAAACTTTGATGTCCAAAAACATTATCTGGGAAGTTTGTTAAAAATACAGACAGCTAGGGGCGCCTGGGTGGCTTAGTCGGTTAAGTGTCCGACTTTCGCTTAGGTCATGATCTCGCGGTTCGTGGGTTCGAGCCCTGCATCGGGCTCTGTGCAGACTGCCAGCTCAGAGCCTGGAGCCTGTTTCAGTCTGTGACTCCCTCTCTCTCTGACCCTCCCCTGCTCATGCTGTCTCTCTCTCTCTTCTAAAAATAAATAAAACATTAAAAAAAAAAATACAGCTAGTTTCTACCTCAGGAGGGTCAGGGGGAGAGCCAGCCTTGGAGTCTATATCTCTGGTGATTCTGATATGGATGGTTCCTGAACCAGTTTAAATGTGGCTCAAGCTCTGATGATGGTCAGTATCAGAATATAGGAGGCTGAACTGAGGTGAGGCAAGGATATCTTGGCAAGGATAGTTGTTAGTGTTGGGAGTAACTAGCACTAATAGTCATGGAGCAACAGAGTGGTCAAGTGTTGCTGGACTTGAGGACTGGGCTTCCATTTCAGTGGGTGAACTAGAATGGAAAGAAAGAGCCAGAGCAGAAGGCCAGGTAAGCTGGCTGGTCACATGATAGAGTCACATGATTAGGAGGTTTCTGTCCACAGCTCATGGGAGCCTGCAGAGGCTAAAGTCAACCCTGCCACATAGAACATGGAGTATGGGGTCAGTAGGCACCAATGGAGAAGTCATCATCATGCCGCTCATGGCAACAGGCCAAATGAATAGGGTTTGGGATAAGTGGTTATGGAAGGTCCCAGTCAAGTTGAGAGGCTACTATGTTGGACTTAAAACCCGGTGGCTTTCTATCACACTTATAATGTTGGTCTCAGCCACCCAGCCCCTGCAGGCCTTCCCAGTCCCCCTTAATTCTCTGTCCCCCTCATTCATTATGTTTCAGCCAACTTTTGAAGAACATGATTCTTTACAGATGCCAAGTTCTTTCCCCCTGAGTCCCTCCCCAATCTGTCTCCTTTGCCTGGAGATCTCTTCCCACCCCTTTTCTCATCATATATGTTTTATGAAAGAGCTGAGGACCCTCTATGCCCTCTATCCCTTTTCATTCCCAGCCCCTTCAAAAGTAACCAAAACCACAATGACCAAAGCCCTCTGGCCCTTGCCAAGACCCATCCCAGGGGACTCCTGTTGCTTTCACTTCTGTTTCTGGGACTATGATTTGGTGTGGCAGTGGAGAAGAGCATATGGGGCCCAGTTAAAACTGGCACCGTCTTGGGAAGGAGGGGTGGAGAAGCAGAGACCAACTGGGCTCTCCCTAAGGAATCAGAGATGTTTGAAAGGTTGGTCAAATTCAGGTGACATTTGGCCCTACTTTCATGGTAGCCATAATTCTAGGAATGTCTGTGGTTAGGAGGTAGGGGCAGGAAATGAGGGAGGGGTTGGAGGTTAACAGGCCAACTTAAGCATCTCTGTTTCCTCTAGTACCCACTAACACACACTTCTAGTGTGAGTGAGTGTGTGTGTTTGTGTGTGTGTGTGTGTCTGTGTGTGTGTGTGAGAGAGAGAGAGAGAGGGAGGGAGGGAGGAAGAGACCGAGCGCACACACACAAAAGAGTGAGCAGGAATGCATATGTAACATACAAAGACATTTGAAGGTTTGGGATGGCCCAGGAAACATGCTCAGGAGCTTTGGGAATGTCTCAGGATTCCCAGCTGGTCTGGGAGAATCAGGGCAGGGCTGCCAAAGGGCTGTGTCCTTATGGTCACTACTAATTGGCTGGCTCTAAATATTTACCCAATGACTGCACCATCCATTGGCTTAGCCCGGTCTATGATGGGCAGGCAGCCCATTTTCACATTGCAAGTTTTGTTATCCCCTCAGAAGGGACAAGTAAATGAGTACTCCAAGTGTGTGTCATCTTCATTGGGTGGTGGCTTCTTCTTTGTTCTTTCTATACTCTAATTTCTTAGGAGGGAAGACCTACTTTCTGTTTTCCTTGAGACCTTCATGGAGCCTTCATGACACCCGACCTTCACTGGTATAGGTCAATTCATTCTTCAGCTCTTAGCTCATATTTCACTGCTCCAAAGATGGCTTCCTTCACCTCCCACCCAAAAGGGGGTTCCCTAATAATCGTTCCCCAACTCTTGAAGAAGAATTCTCCTGGCCCTTATATCATATTTGTGACTATGAATTTAGTTATTTGTATCTTCCACTAGCCTGTGGATGCTATAAAGGAATTATCACAGCTGCCTTGTTCACCGATTGCCTCCCCAGTACCTGGGAGAGCCACTTTGTTGCTCACTAATGCTTTGTTAAATGAGGAAGGGTTGAACAAATCAAGAGCTGGATCTTGGAGAGTCGATAGCACTTTGGTGAAAGAACATCAGGAAGTTCTAAAAGACAAGAGAAATAACAGGAAGGAAATGACACATACCGTCTTTGCTATACTTGGGTTCTTGTTGGCTAGAGCACAGGGCTGAGAGATCTAGTTAGGAGGGTAGACTGGACCAGCACACAGGATTTAAATTTTTGAGCTTCAGCTGGATTTCATTCCATGGGCAATGGGGGAGCCCAATGAAGTTTTCGAGTAGGGGAGTGAATAAAGCAGCAGGAAGTTTGTTTGAATCGTGGTATCCTGCATGGTTGGAGAGGGAGAAGCTGGAGGTAGGAAAAGCAGGAGTCTGTTGCACTAGCATCCCAGGCAGGAGGCAATTGAGTCCTGATCCAGGGTAGTGACAGTGGGAGTGGAGAGGGAGGAACAGATGCAAGAGACATTGGGAAGGAATAAATGACAGACTTTGGTGGCTGATTGGGTGTGGGGGCCAGGGATTTTCTCAGCCATTCGAGGGAGAAGTGCCACCTCCCTCCTCCCACTAACTTCAGCTCAATGCAGGAGTGTATCAGTGACAAAGAGCTGGCGTGATCTGAAGTCTGGGAGCCTTAGAAAGTAATGAAGTATAGGCAGCTGAATGTGAATGGGAAAACTTTTGTGTCACACAGTGGTCCTACTGCAAAATGTGGAAGGAGATGAGTATTTATTAAAAAAAAAAAATCTACTGGGAGCACAGTGCCCCATCCCTTCCAATGGCTGAATTGCTCTGGAGGAATTTGCTCCCACCTGCCTGGCCACCTTGTGGGCTGTGTGTCTTTGAAAACAGGATTAAAATAATGGCAAGAAGTAGCCCCAGGAGATTTCCTTTGAGATTTTTTGGTCATTAGATCAGCCTGAACTCCAGCCTTGTCAGAGGCTGAAGTGTTGTCTGATGTTGTCCTGCTAAAATATATAGACTTGCAGGGAGATTAAGAAAAAATGGATATATTAAAGCTGTAGTTGGCCAATTCCACAGCAGGGTTCCACAAGTCACTTGGCCATTTTGGGCCTCTTGTCTCCTGGTTATGAATATAGGGTTTGGATGAGATAGAAACCCCATTCTTTCTCCCAGGGCTAATCTGTGACTCTGTAGCCCAATGGAACCTACTGAGGGTGGCTTCAATCAGTGAGGAAGGCTCTAACATATTTTAGTTGGGTAACAAGGGTCTGGAGTCAAAGTTTTAGGGGCACATCTGTTTTCCCGTTGAACTCTGGCACTAAATCATATTTCCTTCCCACCTACCCCCGTTACCTGTAAAACAGAACCACTCACTGACAGATTGCCTTCTTTTTAGGCTAGGGGTATTTTGCCTTCATTTTCTACTGGATATATTTAGGGTTAATATAATTTTGATGTAAATTTATATTCATTAGAATTATTGCTGTTTTTCTGCTGGGCAGCAGAGCATCATGGTAAAGGAGCCAAGGTAGCAGGTGAGTTAATAGGTGTGAATTCAGGGGGCATCTGGGTGGCTCAGTTGTTTGAGTGTCTGACTCTTGATTTTGGCTCAGGTCATGATCTCATAGTTTGTGAGTTCAAACCCCGCATCAGGCTTTGTGCTGGCAGTGTGGATTCTGCTTGGGATTCTCTCTCTCTCCTCCTTCCCCTCCCCTGCTCATGCTCTCTGTCTCTCAAAATAAATAAATAAAACATTAAAAAAAAACAGGTGTGAAGTCAGGATTTGAGCTGGAGACGTCCATCTCTGAGGTCCTACTTAATGCTAGTGTCTTTGTATTAGCTCCAGCTACCATAACAAAACATCACGGATGGGGTGGCTTTAAAAATGATAATTTATCTCTCACAGTTCTGAAGGCTGGAAGTCCAAGATCAAGGTGTCAGCAGGCTTGGTTTCCCCTGAGGCCTCCTTTCCTAGGCTTGAAGATGGCCACCGTCTCCCTATCTTCATGTGGTCTTTTCTTTGTGTGTGCACATCCCTTGTGTCTCTTCCCTCTCCTTAAAAGGACACTAGTCCTGTGGAATCAGGGTCCCACCCTTATGACCTCATTTAACCTTAATTGCCTCTGTAAAGGCCCTATCTTCATATAGAGTCACATCAGAGGTTAAGGCTTCGGCATGTGGATTTTGTGGCAACACAATTTGGTCCATAAATAAATGTCCTCATGGATTTTTTGAGAAGATGAAATGAGATTTCAGTGAAAAGTACATCTCTAGAACAACGGAGCTTGGCATACACTTACTGCTCAGAGCTGCGGCTGTGGTTATATTTTGATGTGGCTGTAAGAATGGGACTAAAAATGTTACAAGGTACTAAAGAGCTTCCAAGGAGAATTTTCCTCTTCTCTCCATGTCCACTGCTACCATCTTCACCACCTAAACTACCAGTATCTTTTGCCCAGAGTCTACATACAGTCTATTTCTGACTGGTCTCTGGGGTTCCACACTTGTCTCTGGTAGTCCATTAGTCACACAGGCATGATCTTTTAAAACTTAACTCAGATAATGCCACCCATTTACTTAAAACCCTCTGGCTCGCCATTAAACTTGATTAACATCCTAATTCCTAAGCATTCCTAATTCCAGTCCTGACAGATCCAGCCCCCGTTCTTCCTACTTCATCCCCTGTCAGTCCCCCTTGCTTGCTATAGTCCAGCTACACCGGCCACCTTTCAGTATCTTGAAAACACTGGGCAAATTCTACCATTAAGGTCTGCACTTACTTGTCCTTAATTCCCAAACCCTCCCAAATATATGCTGGACTTGCTACCTTTTCTCATCCAGACTGAAGCTCAAAATGCAGCACTCTGCCATTCTGGCTAAAGCATCTTCCATTCTTGTGGTTACTGTCTACCCTAGTATCCTATTTTCTTTTCCTTCTAGCACTTACCACTTTCTAAATGACCTCATCTTGTTTATTTGCTTATTATCTTTCTTACCAGACTATACACTCTTATTGATGAAGGGATCTTTTATCTTTGGTTCATTATTGTAACTCCAGGGCCTGGCGCAGAGTATAATCTCCAAGCACATTATTTGAATGAATGAATGAATGAATGACCTTGAATCTGGAGATTTGAGTAGGAGAAGACTGTCCAGGATAGACATCACAAATTAAGGATGAAGACCACAGTGGCAAAGTGAAGGGAAAGGTATTTTTTCCCCATCCTATAAGCTTTATTCAGAATGTCTATTTTGGGGCCATACTTTGCTCTCCATGATACAAAGGGTACCACAAGACATACATAAAGCTTCCTAAGATTTTGTGTTTCCAATGACTTGTGGCCTTTATTGAATTTATTCCAGGACCCCAAAGAGTTATGGTTACTAAAAAATCATCCTGGCATCAGCCACAGAACCTAAGGTCTTGCCTTATCAGCCTTTGCCTTGGCAAATTGATTCATCTTGATTCATCTCTTGGCCCTGATAGATTTCACCTGCATGCTTAGTCCTGCTTAGGTCTGGGGACTCTGCTGTTTAGAGAGTACTTTCCAAAGTACTGTACCCAGTCTCCCTAGGGTGATATTCTAAATATTTAAAACTAGTATTGCAATGGCACTGACCACTTAGCCATAAATAGCCATTATAGCTGAACTGATGTGTATTTGCCAAATGTCAGCTCTGATGTCCCTATCAATCCCCTTCCCAGAAAATAAGGTTGGTGTTTTTCCTTTTGCCAGTAATGAAGTGGCTGTACCTATATGCCCATCAGCCTTCCCCTCCCTGGTATTTTCCTGTGGAATGCTTCACTTGCTCCATTGCAGCTGAAGATTCTCTTAGTACCTTGGGAATGAATAGCCTACCAAATATACTCATTCATTCAACAAGTATTTATTGAGCACCTTTTCTGTGTAGGCACTGTGTTGGAAGCTGAGGACGGAGCAGTGAATAAACAGTTGCAAGTCATTTCCCCTGATGGTACTTACACTCATGAATATCCCAGTGTTTCTGCTTAGTTCTTTATAAAGTACAGTACTGAATTACCAAGTTATTGAAGTGTTGGGGATGGAAGTACAGAAGAAATGACATTTGAAGTGAAAGGAGAGGGATCTTCTGCTCAGTTCTTGCTCATCTCAGCTTCTGCCCCCAAGAGTTGGGGCCTTTCTCCCTATACTTCTTACCTTGCCTGGGTCTTGCCCGCACATGGATTACTCCTCTTGGAACCATCCCAAACTCTCTGTCTGACTGAGTGCCTTGCTGCTGCCTAGAGGCACTTATTCCATCTTGCTGGACACCATAGCTACTGATGCCGCTTTAAGTCATATCAGACTTTTCTAGGCCTTTTGGACAATGGTTAATGATTTTCACTTCCCAAGCCCTGCCTGCCTTTTTATTTCCTCTCAGCAGAACAGTCTCAATGTGACTCTTAGTGGAATTCCTCCATGTCCTGACAGATAGAATCCCGGAAGACTCCTGCCTTTGCTTTTCCCACATAAGACATCCTACGTCACCAGTAGGAAGGTGTGTGCCTTATCTCTTAAATGTAGACATGAGCAGATGCTTCCAGTAGAATTCTCTCAGACCTTTTCGCACCGGCCTCCTGTGCTCATTCTTTCTTGCTAACTCATTTACTTTTGGTATTTTTTTCTCTTCAATCATGAGCAGCTCTAGTATGCACCCTCATTTAGCTCCAATAACCCCATCTCAACAGTCAGCAAAGTGTTTGGGTTAAGAAGTGTTTGCTTGCAAATAATGGAATATTCAACTCAAACTGGTTAAAGGTGAAAGGGACAATCTGCTTTGTAACTAATGGGTTGGGTAAAACTTGAATTAGAATTAAAACGAAGTGCCCAGGACCTGACTTCTCTCCCCATTCCTTGACATTGGCCTTGTTGTTAAGCAGGCTCTCCTCTTGCCTCTACAGATGATTATGAACATCTCCCCTGGAAGGTTCCTCATTCAGATCCAGGAGGAAGAGAAACTTTTCCCTGTGGGCTCAACCAAAAGTTGAGTCTTACTGGCTTTCATTGACCAGATTGTGATCATGTGCTGTTTTGGTCATTTGAGGCTGTTTATAACAAAGTACCATAGGCTGAGTGAATTATAAGCAACAGAAACCTCTCACAGTTCTGGATGCCAGCATGACTGGGTTTTGGTGAAGGTCTTCTTCCAGGTAGTATCTCACATGGTGGAAAGAATGTAAATTAACTCTCTAGCCTCTTTTTATAAGGCATCAATCCTGTTCATGAGGGTTCCACTCTCATGACCTAATTATCTCCCAAAGGCCCTACTTCACATCTAATACCATCTCATGGGGATTAGATGTCAATTCATGAATTTTTTTAAAAATATTTTTATTTATTTCTAGACGAGAGAGAGAGACAGCGTGAGCAGGGGAGGGTCAGAGGGAGAGGGAGTCACAGACTGAAACAGGCTCCAGGCTCTGAGCTGGCAGTCAGCACAGAGCCCGACGCGGGGCTCGAACCACGAACCGCGAGATCATGACCTAAGCGAAAGTCGGACGCTTAGCCGACTAAGCCACCCAGGCGCCCCGACAATTCATGAATTTTGAAGGAACACTAACATTCAGGCAATAACATGTGCCTCCCTTCAACCAATTGCTATGGCCAGGGCAGAGGAGATACACAGAATGGTTTAAGCACGTCAGGACTCAATTCCTCTTGTTCATTTTAGCTAGACTTTTGCCTAGAAAATTCAGGATGATGTTAAGAAAGGCAAAGTGGGAACAGATCCTGGGGCAACAACATATGTCTTCTATTGCAACTCAACCATTGCCTCAAAATTCTGCCCTTGCCTCCAGAATTGACATGGCATTCACTATGATTTCTCTGCTAGAAGTTTTAAGCATGATTTTAGTTTACATCTTGCAAGATCTTCTAATTATCATCCTCACCATCCCGTTTTTCCTTCTTGGGAGTATGGCCTCAGACACGTTGTGCTATCTGACCCCATACCTTGTTGTTGCAATATTTTAGGCATTTCAAATGCAAAAGATACTCCTTCTGCAGCAGTAATGTGATAATCATTGTGAAAACTCTACAGTTGAGTACTGATAGGTACATTGAAAGTAAGTAAAATAGTCCAAGTTTGTTAAGCCTTAAAAAACATTCTTATTGATTTCTTTGGCCTGAAATCTGTGGCATTTATCACCATTTACATCCTTTACCTTTTAGTTGTATTTCTATAGAAGATTTCTTGGAATAATTGGACTTACCAAGAAACTTTGGTAGTGATCTAATCCAAGACTCTGATTTTTCTTGTTAGAACAAAGCCCAAGTAGGTTCTGTGACCTGCCTAAGGTCACACTGCAATACCCAGAGCTCGGGGTCCTGGTTCTTAGTCTATGTCATTATCTTTGTGGATGTAGAGGCGGTGAGGAGTGTCCACCAAGTGGCAGTAGATGTCAGGACTGTGTTGCGAGTCCCAGGTGCTGCCTGTGTCCTGGCATTCTCACTGGGGTTCCTAAGGTTCCCATTACAGATTTATAGCCATTCTGTTGTTTAAAAGGAAAAAATATAATTTTATTATTAAAACTGATGAAGTTAGGGTTGCTCAGTCATTTAAGTGTCCTACTTCAGCTCAGGTCACGATCTCATGGTTTGTGAGTTTGAGCTTCGCATCGGGTTCAGTGCTGACAGCTCAGAGCCTGGAGTCTGCTTCAGATTCTGTGTCTTCCTTTCTCTTTAACTCCTCCTTGCTTGTACTCTGTCTCTCTCTCTCTCTCTGTCTTTCTCTCTCTCTGTCTCTGTCTCTCTCAAAAATTTTTTTAAAAATATAAAATAAAATAAAACTGATAAAGTTAAACACCCAGTTTTTCTGGCAGATTATCAAAGAAAAAACTATATGCCAGAAGTACAACTACATATTTCCTTTCTGTTCATTAATTGTAATTTATGGATTAACTAATCCTAGCAATATTTCCAAATTTGACCAAAGTTTTTGTTTTCTGAATTACCCTTAGATATCCCTCCTGAGATTTATAAGATTCTTTGGGACTTTAGGCCTGTTAGGCATCAAATATGCTTGCAGCTTCCTTCAACTGATGACATTCCTTCATTCATTCAACAAATCTTTGGTTGAGTCCTTCAAAGTAGGAAGTCATTTACATGGGTGTTTTCATCTCAGTTTATTGAAAAATCCCTGGGAATTTGGGTTTTCTTCCTTTGAATGCCTTCATCTTCTATTTCATGTGACTGTGGATTATCACAGTAATGATAATCTACGTAAGTATATATGCGTGTGTATGTAGATATTATGTATTATATACACACACACTTCTAAGGACTTTACGTATATTACCTCAGTTAAGGTCCACACCCATCTTACTAGCAAGTAATTCATTTTGCAGATGGAAACAGCAGTGCATGGAGGTTATATCACTTACCTAAGGTCACACATCTAGTAAGTGGTGGAGTTGGGATGTGAACCTAGGCAGCCTGGCTCCAGAGTCCATGCGCTAAGCCTCTGGAGGCAGGAAATGCTCTGTACAGAGACTATATAAATTGTACAGACAATGAACTGTCTTTTGAATATTTTTTCTCAAGTAAGAAGAGGGCAATTTTC
This sequence comes from Hyaena hyaena, assembly GCF_003009895.1. NCBI lineage: Eukaryota > Metazoa > Chordata > Mammalia > Carnivora > Hyaenidae > Hyaena > Hyaena hyaena. The sequence continues at coordinate 4,193,576 of NW_024080697.1, forward strand.
CACTTTCTTTTAAAGAAAGATAAAACCAACATTGCTATTTCCAGCTTACTCTGGGGAGATTGCTAAAAAAAAATTAATAAACAGTTTCCAACTTCTGGTTATAGAGGTCCATGAGCTTTTCTTTCTTTTTTTTGTTTCTCCTTCTCCCCTACCCCCTCTTCCTTCTTCTGCTTGTGCTTGTTTCTCTTACAAGGACTATTTTAACACAGTTTTGGAATGCATCTCTGTCCAGATACTGAGTCCAGCTTATTCTCTTGCAGAGTTGCTTTTATCTGCCTATCTAAGAAATGTTTCTTTTTCTAGTTCCTTCCAGTATTTAACTCTTCAGGGCAGGCAACATGGGATCATAGAGGCAACACTGGGCTGAGGGGACAGAAGCATTAGCTTTGTGACCTGAGCACACCTTCTCTAGCTTGCTCTTTGATTTCCTCATTTGATTTAAAAAATGTTTAATTATGTAACCTACACAGACCCATTCAACTGTGTACCCTAAGTCTTGGTTCCCCTTTTTTAGGGACCACACCCAAATACACCAAATCTTAAAAAAAATCTCTTTGGTGGAAGATCGTAGAAATCCTGATTATAGTGGATTAAATAAAATATTTTTTACAGGACAGAAGCCACAGGTGGCAGGGGTGGAGGGGTTCCACAGCTAGCACAGACACTCAGGGGTGTCATTGAACACCATGGCTTCTTCTCTTTTCTTGTTTTGTCATTCATAGCATGTGACTTTTCATTTCATCCTCATGGTTGTGACCCGGTTGCTTACACCCTTGGCAGAAATAAGAAGGAGGAAGAAAGAAGAAGAGAAAATACCAGTATCAGGAAAATAGAAGCTTTTCTCAGAAATCCCCCCATGGACTTCTGCTTATGTCTCATTGGCCAAAACCAGGTCACATGACTACTCACTCTGAAGAAGTCGGGGAAGGTTAATGTTTTTAGCTGCGTGTATTGTAGACCTGAACATAATTGGGGTTTTGTGGTAAGGAGGCAGCAGAGACTAGAATAGAGGCACAGCTAACAATCCTGGCATGTGTCATGGTCTTCTTTGTTTCTTCTAAACTTAAGAACATAAACGGATAAACAAGTCTTGGTTCCATTCCTTGTTTTCTTCCTTTCTTGCTGGGTACTAGAGTTCCTCCTTGAGTAACTTCTATTATCATTGAATGTGATATCATTACTTATACACAGTGGGTGGGAGGAACGTGAAGAGCAAACACAGGCTGGACCGGAAGTTTCAGCACAGCAGGGTCTGGATTCTATTTTCATTTCCATGTGTGACTTGGGAGATGTAACTTCATCTATGGATCACCGTTTATCCAACTTTATTATATAAAAGTAAATGAGATGATGGACAAAAACCATTTGCATTCCTTAGGAAAGAGCTATTTTAAAAAGTCAATATGAGAGAAAATGTATGTTCATTAATAGAAACCCTACTAGGGACCACTAATTTGGAATTTGTCATAAGTCAGGCGGCAGTTGGATTTCAGAGAGACTTTTTAATCTTGAGAGAATAAACTATGTACAGGCAGTGTAGAAGCACTTCTAATTTGTGAAAAGTGAAAGGAATGATAAATAGAATGTTTCTTAGCTATTCAGGATTTTTTCTTGGCAATACCTTGTTACCTTAAATCTGGTTACACATATTTTTTCTAGTGGAAAAGATTTAATTTCTTAAAAAAATGTTTTATAATATATGGAAACCAACTTGACAATAAACTATTTGTAAAAAAAATGTTTTATAAGTCAGACTTTTTAATGAATGCAGGCAGACCTCTTTAATTGTATGTTTCCCTGTGTTCTGACTGTAGTATTGTTCCGGTAGGGAAACTCACCCTGATGCCATCTCAGGATCTACTTCTGGCTCAGCTGGAAGTTGGATGGGATGACCTTCTTGAAGGCAGTGATCTTTGTTTCCTTCGTACTTAGGAAACATCTTGGCATTGTATAGGAGGTCAGTCCTCAGCAGACTAAAGAGTTGCTAAATTACTCACCTTATTTGCTTATATTATGAGATGGCTACATAATCTGCCCATCGTTAAGCATGGCATGTAACAAAGTGCTCAGTAGATGGTAGCTATAATTGTTATAAGGCAGATAGTAGGGTGATTAAGGGGACAGGACCTGCAGCCTGACCCTTTGGGGTAGAATGCCAAAGCTACCATTTATCAGCTGGGCAACTCACTTCTCTCTGACCTTTGGTTTCTCATCTGTATGATACTGATCATAATACCTAGTCCATGGGGTTGAGGTGAGGATTAAATGAGATACTATAGTTAAGATATCTTTCTGATACAGGGCCTGGCACATATTAAATACTCAAAGGGTAGCTACCGTTGTTTTTGCTTTTGTTGCCAGTGTGGATGTCTCACCCAGATCTCAATAGATTTAAATTTATCTACACAGTCCAGATCTGACCAATGCAGGATATGAGTGTTCCCAGACTAGTGTTGGGAATGTTTGTAGTCAAGAAGCTTCCTGTGGAGTTCACCTTCACTGTAGAGGATGTTGGCTAACGCTGTCCTGAGGCCATTTGGGGAAAGCTTTATTTGCCCTCTAAGGAAGGCAGTAAGAAAGGAGCTTTAGCTGTTAACTTTCTAACACCAGGTGGCTCAGTTGTCTTGAGAAACCATGACATACATTTTGCAAAAGGCTCTAACAGCCTTTTGCTTATTCCTGGCCTAAGTCTTCCTTCCTAGATTTTGTTTGTGCCCCATCTCCTGATCCCAAAGGGCACTTATTTACTTATAGGGAGAAGTTGAGTCTGCTTCTGATTCCCAACACAGTTTAAAACAAAGAGGCTGTGTTTTTGCACTTGCTGCTGAGAGTGAAAGCACTCTAAGACCACCCTGGGAAAGAGTTATAGATCTGCTATTGATTGCCCACATTTTCCCTTCCATATTAGGCAGTCAGCTAGGTGAACACCACTCCCAATATGATTGGTGTTTAACATTGCTATCGTACTTTGTGTTTTTAAAAAGCTTCAAAAATCAATTCCTCATTAACCTGATTGAAAGAGAAGTTATGCCTCCTCTGCTATGTTCTGAGCAGGACATAGATCACTGCAGGTACTCGATAAATATTAAGCATTTAATCCTCACTATTCTTCCTACTGAAATAGGTCACTAGAACTTACTTTCTTAGGGATGAGGATCTTCATTTCTAGACATGCGTGGCTTTCTGTAACATTCAAACTTCCCAAAACATGAGGACTCCCATATAGGTGATGTGAAAGCAACCCAGTGGTCTTCTGGTTCAGAAGGCAGTGGGATTCATTTTGCTTGGAGGGCTCTTGTGGTGATCTCTGAAAGTGAGGGGGGGGCTGGGCAGCTGAGTTGCTTGGAATTACATGGCATGCAGTGCCTGTAGTAGAGTAGTATCTCTCCTGGAAGAAAGAAGCTTATATTGTAGTAGACAGGATTATAAGTAGAGGCCATCAGTCATAATGCTGCCATTCTTTTAAGTCTATTCACATACATGCAAATGGTACCGACGAGTCGTATCTAGACTTCCAGATGGAATAATATTTTGAACTTTGGAATATTGTCCCACATAAGGAACTGTGATGTTCATTTTATTCCTTTGAAGTTTCCATAATGGGATCACTCAGTTTGGAACATCTACTTGTTCATCCTCTCAGAAAATGTGACTGCAGAATAAGATGTGCTGGTGCAGGAGTCTGAGAGGGCGCTACTCAATCATACCTTCTGGCCCCCAATCTTCATTCCTCAGAAGTGGGTTAAGAGGGTGACTGAGCTGGTGATAAGACCCAATCTGGAGGGGAAAGATACATCTGGATAAGACATTTGCTTAAGGCTTAACTTCTCCAGGGAAAAGCAAAAAGCCGTGCTGCTGAGGCATTTTCTGGCTCCCTCTGCGGTGTAGCCCAAGCAGCAAAAAATACAGAATAAGTACTGTTTGGTTACAAAAAGAACACTTATAAATGCCTGGTCATTAGGTCAGCCCATGGAGAAGGGAACAGCACACAGCTCTGAAACAACTGGCTTAGAATTTAACTCCAGACAGGGACACTCTCTCACTTTGTGGTTAATGCAGCTTAGACAAAAATTCAGTGACTGCTATATTATAGAAAAACATTACAGTTTCTTTTAAGCTATTTTTTCTCTTTGATTTCCAACGGGGTCTATCCACCTGTTTGAAGACTCAGAGAAGAGGCTGTATAAATTCTTTACCATAGGAACCCAAGACCATTCTATTTTGGTAATGACAACATTTTATACTATAGTAGTGCTTTCCATGAAAGATTTTTGGAGGATTATCTGAATGATAATTAAACCATGCAATATCCCATACAACCTTAAAATTTTCTGTTCTTTAGCAGGCGAAGGAAGAGAAAGATAGTTAAGACTGATTAGGCTAGCTAGTGACACTGGATGTGTAGACAGGACCCTGACCCCTAGAAGACTCTCTCCAAACATCATAGCACAAACCCTTTTGATATCCACTTACCTTGGGCTGAGTGTATGTTCCCCCTTCCAAATTCATATGTTGAGGTCCTAACCCTCAAGTAATGGTATTTGAAGTTAGGGCCTTTGGGAAGTGATTAGCTCATGAGGGTGGCATGAGACATGAATGGGACTAGTATCCTTACAAAAAGATGCAAGAGCTGTCTCTTGTCTGTTTCTCTTTTGGCCATGTGAGGATACAAAGAGAAGTTAATTGTGCAAACAAGGAATCAAAGACTCACCAGAAACTGGATCTGCTGGCACCTTGATCTTGGACTCCCCAATCTCCAGAAGTAAGAAATAAACATTTGAGGGGTGTCTGGGTGGCTCAGTGCTTAAGTGCCCAACTTTGGCTCAGGTCATGATCTCACAGTCTGTGAGTTAAAGCCCTGTGTTGGGCTCTGTGCTGACAGCTCACAGGCTGGAGGCTGCTTTGGATTCTGTGTCTTCTTCTCTCTCTGCCCCTCCCCTGCATGCACTCTACCTCTCTCTCAAAAATAAATAAACATTAAAAAATTTAAAAAAAGAAATAAACATTTGAGAAATAAATATAAGAAACAAATGTTGTGTCAGCCAGCCAGGTAATGGTATTCTCTTATAGCTACCCGAACGGACTAAGACCCCACTCCCCTCTCTTTTTGATTATTTTTCTATGTTGTATTGTATGGGATTGTCACATATTTCTAGATAAGATGAGAGAATTGTTTTGCCAAGGAACTCCTACTGAGGTTCCTTCTCCCACCCAAATCGGACAGATACTCATTCTGGGTCATTGTATGGGATTTAAATGGCCATAAACCTTGCATTCTGTCCAGGGCCAAGGTATTCTGTAGTCAAGTGACTGATTCTCTGGCTGTCATTATGCAGACATGCCTAGGCTCATACCACTCCTTCTACCTTAAATGTCCTTATTTCTCTTTTCTTTCGCCTCAAATATTTTATATTCATAAAGCTTTAGTCTCATGTTTCCTTTCCTTTGTGAAACCAGGCCCATGGCATATACCCATATTACACATTTGTCAGTCTTCGTATCCTGTAGAAAGACACTTGTGTTGTTGTTTTATATTAGTTAATTATAAGGCAGGGTGCATTGCATAAACTTCATAGCTATATAGGAAGAGTTTGACTAATACATGTGAAAGTGATGGTTATAAACTATTGTATTTCACTTTGTATATATTTTAGTAGTTTAACATCTTTTGAAACACTCCATTTTTAACAAGTAAGTGATCTCTCCAATGATGATCAGAAATTACCAAAGGCAGAAAGAAACTCTTTTACCCTTGTTCTCCTCCCTAGTCCTGTGTCTCAAAAGAACATATGCTCAAAAATGGTTGGTTGGTTGATTGTTTTCCATATTTAAAGCTCTGCCATCTGCTGAACTATTGCCAGGCATATCCCATGAAGCTCTCCTTCTTTTTAGATAGACAAGGAGCCCAGTGAAGTGTGGATGAATTCTTTCTAAAATGCTAGGTGTTGATTGACTGATTAGCTTTTTGGCAAGGAAAGTATTTCTCTCTTACATCATTACAGATGCACACTTGTACCTTTCAGGAGTCTGTTCTTGAGAGGTACAGAGCAGTTTAAAGATGTTTCACAGTGGGAAAGCTTTTATTACTATGGAAGACATTTAGTGGCTTCAAGACTCCATCCAAGTATCTTGATATCTGGGCCAGCTGGGAAGAGAGAGCACTCTGGATACTCAGCCCAGAGTAGGAAATCTCATGTATTTTCCTCTTTATTACCAGGAGTTAGTTATACGGGGTGGGTAGGGGGAGGGGCAGACTCCATAGGAGAATTTCCACACTTTCTGCATTTGTGTTTCTTGTTCTTAAAAGTCAGATTATTGGGGTATAGCTTATATACAGCAAAACTGCACATTCTGTTTTAGGGCTCACCTTATCATCTAAAGTGTAAGAGGGACGGCGGGTGAGGCCAGGTGTTCCTTACAGCTCTTCCTCCTCGCCAACGCCCTGCCCATCTAGTTTTCTGTGCAGTCGCAGGCTTTTGTGAAGTTATTCAAGATGAAAAATGATTGACAGATATGACAATCATTACTGTTCTCCCTGATCTAGTCCCTCCTGCCCCCCACCTCGACTGTCCAGCTAATCTGAGCTGCTCTTAGGCCACATCGTACAGATCATATGGGAGAAAGGGACCCCTAAATTCCAGTTTGCTGAAACCATTTCAGTCACTCTATGATCCTTTTCTCTTCTCTGTTCCCCTGCCCTTTTTAAAAATTTTTACCATCATTCACAACATCGTTGTTGATGTTGTTGAGTATTTCTGGTGAATCCACACCAAGAATCAAGGCAGAATCCCATCAGGAAGATTGGAGGAAATGATGTCATAAAATGGGCAAATGTGAGGTATCAAGAGAGGGAAAATTTGTCTCCTGTAAGAAAAAGTGACTTGCTGGAAATAGGAAGAATCCCAGGAATCTGGTCTGTTTTTTTTTTATTGCCAGAACCTTACCACTTACTGGCCAGTGTGGAAAAAATGAGATCCTACCTGACTACATTTCTTCTGTTATCCCATTTACTGGCAAGTATCAATTGTGACATCAGAAAGAAATTTGGGCCTGCGCCAACTGGTCCCTGAAAAAGGGACAGAAGTTCCTATTTGCTTACAGTACCTGAAACATCTGGGATTACCCTGTCATTACAGCTACTGTTATTGTTGCCTCTTGCCAATACCCTTGGATATCTTGTGATAGAGAACATAAGAAATTACATTTCAGATGGGGTCATGCCTTTTCTTCTTCTCCTTTTGAAAGGTTTCTTGGGTTGGCATGGGAGTTGTCAAAGGAAATTCACTGGAGTCTTGCTCGGGACCATGACCCTATGTAGCAGAATGGCGTTTGGCACAATGCAGGCCTGTTTTGGGCTCTGTCCGCAGGGGTTAGTGACTGCACATTCTAGAAGGTCTTCATTACAATTCTTAGTCGCCACTGGCACGGATGGAATGACATTATACAGTGTGGCCCTAAGTTAATGGAGAGGGATTTTTTTTGAAAAAGCAAACATAATAGAAGTTGTACATCTAAATGAGGGTTGTGCCCTTCAAAAGTTGTAGCATGAAAGGCAGTGCATTTAATCCATTGACGCTTTCCTGAGCCAAGCATTGTTGTAACTTCTGATTTGAAGTTGCCTTCAGGGTCTGTGGCACATTAAAAATATAAAATATTCATTGTGCTTTTTTCCCCTCTGAATGCAAAAGTTATATAGGTTTGCTGCAGCAGGTTTGGAGAATACAAGAACACACACAAAAATAAATTATCCATAATTTTAGCACCCAGAGAAGATCCCTGTCAAAACTAAAGTGTATCTTCCTTGTAATTTTTTCTTAAGTTTTTTTTTCTTAACGTTTGTTTATTTTTGAGAGAGAGAGACAGAGTGTGAGAGGAGGAGGGGCAGAGAGAGAGAGACACACACACAGAATCTGAAGCAGGCTCCAGGCTTTGAGCTGTCAGCGTGGAGCCCGACACAGGGCTTGAACTCATGAACTGTGAGATCATGACCTGAGCCGAAGTCGGATGCTCAACTGACTGATCCACCCAGGCACCCCTTCCTGGTAATTTTTTATGCATCTCTAAACATGGGTGTAAACACACACACAGACATATGCATGTTAATTCACTGAACTAAGGTGGTAATCTTTACGCTGTCATTGAGGCTGCTTAAAAATATGTTGTAGCACATTGCTTTGAACCTCCTCCGTGGTCCGAATATTATTCTTGAAGAGGATAGATTTTATTTTTGGAAACAGCCAGAAGTCATTTAGAGCCAAACCTAGGTTTCTCCATTATTAAACTGGCTAATATATTTTGGGAAAACCAACAGACCCATGTGACTATAGAGTAATAGATTTTGTTTTCTTGGGTAGATCAATCTGACTTAATGTTATATCCAAAAGCAGAGTTTCTTGAATATTTCAAGTCATGGCAAATCATTGGCTTAAGTGTGTTGGTATCAAACGTGAATAATTTGAAGGAGAGTATGCTCTTTTAGATATAAAACTTCTGGTTCTATAAGGTACATATAGCACTCCCCCATGAAACAAGGCAGAGGATTTTCTCCCATAATCTTGCAGCTTCTGTGCTTTAAGTGACATTCTAGCCAGGTAGCAATCTCACTTGTTTGAAAGCCATCTTTTGCAAAATCCTGAACTTCTCTTAGCCTGGCCAGGGTGTTAGTATGATAGTTAAGACTGCTACTTCATGGATGTTAGGTGGGGTCAGCTCTCCCCTACTTCATGTAAATATTTGGTTTTCCCTTACCTTGGAGCAGTCAAAAAGATAGGTGGAGGGAGATTACAGTTTTCAAAATAGTACCAGTTAAATATTTTACTGTTTATCCATTCTGAAATAATGAATGGTTTCTAATAGGTTAGTTAATATGCATTAATTAATTCAATCCAATTGTTAAAAAAAGACAGACTCCATCAATAATTAGGACCTTCGAGTTCGTTTCTCTGTCACCATCCACCACTAGGATCTGTTCTGCTGACGATGTTCTCCTGGACAATTATCAAGACTTTAGTAGGCTAGATAGGGCTCTATTAATGCAAACACATGGGCAGCCTCTCCTATATCATGAATGGTGTTAGCAGCAGAAATTAATATTTTGGTCCCCAACCTTGATGGGTATTTTGTCTCCAGCAGATGTAGATGATAACAGGGGAAGGTGGGTGTCAGGAGTTGGCCTGGCTCTGGAATCCTTCTAGACCCAGAAGATAAATTACCCTTTCCTAAGTTAGCTGTCAGATTTTCTATGGACTCTTTCAACCAGTTCTCCAGTTCTATGACTCCTTTGATTTCATGGGACTCATACTTTGTGGATCTAGATTCAAGTAACAGTTACTGAGTTCCTGTTATAGGGCAGATAGGGTGAGGTCATTTTACGAGTTTTTCTCATTTTATTCCCACATCTATCCATTTCTGCATGATGACGGGATTGAGGTTCAGAAGGGGTTAGCAACCAGCCCAAGGCCATACCGTTGGTAAATGAAAACGTGGGATTTGAAGACCAGTATGTATTCCACATTGCTTTGCTTTACATCCTATATTTCTCCTCTCTCATTTGCTAATTCTTTCATTACATTTCTGTATTTGTTATTTATTATCTGTCTCTTTCTATTACAATGTAAGCTTCCCCAAAGCAGGAACTTTGTCTTACTGTATGTCTAGCACGTATAACCATCCCTTGCATACAGTAGGTGCTCAACAATGGTTTTGTATTGTGTAGAGGAGAGAGAGATGATCTGCACTAAAATCCTGGCTTAGCTAGTCTCTCTAGCTGTGTGACCATGGACAAGTGACTCAACCTCTCTGTGCTTGTTTTCTCACCTGAAAAACGGGGCTGACTTCATTGGTTGGTGTGAGGATTAAAGTACTTAGAATAGAACTTGGTTCATGTAAAGTGCTTAATAAATATTAACTATTCTTTTTATCTGTTGAGTGAATAAAATGTTTGAGTGCCTATTAAGTGTTAGACTTGGGTCGGAATAGTAAACAATATGTTCACTGTCCCAGTTTTTATGGAACTTACAGTCTGGGGAAGGACAGGACAGAACAGCAGGATAAGTCCTGTGAGAAGGGAAGTGTAGAATGCCAGCGGGGGGGTGGGGGGGTGGGGGGGAGGGGATGGGAGAGGGTCAGGGATGCCTTCCTGGAGCAAGTGATTTCTACATCGAAACCCCAGTGATGAGTAAGGGTCCAGGTGGAGGAAGGCCAAGGAGGAAAGAGGGCCCTCATGGAAGGAAAAAAGCATGGGTGAAGGCCCTAGGAGTGACAGCAATATGGTGTGTCTATCAATTAGAATACTTTTAATTGCAGGTAATATAAGGCTCAAAAGTGGTTATAATAATAAGGAAAATATTATGTCATTTCCAAGAACAAGGAGTCTGGGTGTAGGCATTCTAAGATTGGTTAATTCTGTGGCCCAAACATGTCTCCAGATTCTTCTTTCCTCCCATTCTGCCATCCTTTGTGGCTTTGCTGATCCTGTTAGGTTGGCCTCCCTTCATGGTCTCAAGATGGTCCCAAGATGGTGTCACATGCAAACAGCCAATGGCTTATTCTGGAGTGAGAAAAATTTCCCAGAAACCTAGGTTTTCCCATCAGGTCTCATTGGTCAGAATGGCATCAATGGCCTTTCTAAAACCAGTTACTAGTAAGGGGGTTGGGATTACAATGTTGGCTCGAACTGATCAGGATTCTTTCCCTGTGGTTGAGATGCTGACCTGGGAGAACATCTTGATCCCCAGAGACGGCATAAGAACACTGCAGTAACTCTCAGTTGGTTATAACGGAGAGGAACAAAATAGTCTCTGGGTCTGCCTTTTGAACATGGCAGAAAATAGAGCTTTGGTTTGAGAGAATATGACCTTGCATTTTAGTGGACTTGTGCACTTTCCCTCTGCTACCCAATCAGTTTCTCTTACTAATTTGGTGACATGGGTAGTTGAGGGTAATAGTGTATGTGTGTAAGTGTGAAGGTAGGTTGGGTAGGAGGAGGGGAAAAGTAATGGAATCATGGGATCTTAAGTTTTCATGTAGGGATAACTGCTGCCTTGAGGTAGAAATCTCCTTTACAGGAGGGCCCTTGTGGGGATGAGCACTGGGTGTTATGTGGAAACCAATTTGACAATAAACTATTTGTTAAAAAAAAAAAAAAGAAAGAAATCTTTACTCAGATGCTGCTTGAACACTCCCCTGGACGGGGAGTTCAGCATTTCACAAAATCGCCTTTCTACTGGCAGTCTCTTTTTCCTGTCTGAACTTCTGGTAAGCAAAACTCCTTGATGTTCCCTGACCTTCCCTCCTCCTTCCTCTAGATACCTATAGTCCCACCTGTACCTCTAGTACACTGGTTCCTTACATCACCAGATTCACTGCCCAAGCCCCAAAGCCCAGGCTTGCTCTAATCAGTCACAGATGATTGCTGAGTCCATTGTGGAAGCCAGTGGAAGCCAATGCTACTGCTTTATAATCTGCTTACTTTATCTTAACTTGGCTCAATTTGTCTGGAGTGCACGTCTTCCTTGGTTTCAGGCTCTGAGGCCAGGATCTGGGTATTCTAGTCTTGGTTTTGCCCCCTGACTTAGATAAACTCCCTATGCCCCATCTGTCTAAAGAGGGAAGACTTGTCTCTTACCCTTATGCTCCTTGGAGATTAGGGACTATAAAAGCTCAGTGTTCTCTGATGGAAGGTTATGAATTTCAGCAAGTTTATTTTCATTACTTATTGCCCTCTTCTGGGAGCATATCTCTTCTTCCAAGCTCTTTTCAGTAGAAGGCCAATCGGATTGCTTTCTTACTGGCCCACTTCTGTACTGCCTGAATCTTCTGGGCCTGCATAGAAAAGCCTAGTGTCCCAGTTGGTCAGGCCCTCTCCAAGCCCTGGGTGCCCTGCATAGTATGGGTCCCTCCTTCCTTCCCACGAGTTCCCAGATCTGTTGTGCTGAGAGGAATGGCTTGCCTTGGCTGGTGGTGGGCTCCCTCACTTTCCAATGCCTTAGTGGCCAGAGAGAACTGAGGTCCTTTCCACCGGACCGCACCCTGAAGAAGGGCAGATGTACCTTAGGTTGGGATGGTGCATTTTAGTTTTCATGACGTTTAATTCACCCCAACTTACCTTGTTTCATTGCCACTGTAACCCTATGAATCAGGAATAATAGAAAGTATGTTTAGCTTTCTTTTCTAGAAAACATAATTGAGGTTCTGAGAGGTTAAATGATGTGCTCAGGTTAATGCCTCTAGTTAGTGGCTGAACCTGGGCCAAAACCCAGGACTCCCATCCAAGCCTCCTGTCACTGCTAACAGGAGTGGAATATCAATAGAGCGGCCTCTCTGCTTCTTTACATTATATCTCCCATTGCCTGGCCTTTCTATGTCCACTTCTTGTCAGGGTCGCCTGAGTTTTGTCCTGTACCTTATCAAACACCGGGCTGTAGGCAGGGCAGTGAACCACCAGGTATTTGTATGGGGGAAAAAGGTATGGGTTGTGGGGTGTGTGGGTGGGAGGAGGCTGAAGAACACATGTTCCATATTAATCTTTATTTCAATGAAGTTGTTTGAGTTCATGCTTTATTGCAGTGCTTTAAAATAATGTGTTTCTAACGGTGCCCCTGGGGGTAGCACTTGCACTTTTGAGATCCTATTGCTGGAGTGGCTCACGAGACCAACCACAATAATAGAAAATGAGGCACCCCCTGGTGTACCATCTGAATTTATAATAGCAATTTCTATGATGCCCCGAGGCCAGCTCTGTTTGTATTTGAGAACACGCGAGAGCTTGGCACTCAGGGGGCTCCTCCCTTCCTGCCCTGTTTTGATATGAGCCTGTCTTTAACTTGGGAGAAAGGTCCTTTATCAGCCTCCTGAATCTGGCTCTCATGGTTAGTCTCAAAGGAAAGGACCTGTCCTCTCCTACTTTGATTTTAGGGTGAGCAGGGAGGCTGATGGAGGAGGCATGGTGTCCTGTCTATTAGCCACTTCCCTCCTCTCTCTCACCATGTGTGCAAAGCAGAAAGACCCTCTGGGGTCTCCTGTGCCTTCTCCGTCAAGGCAGTGAAATATGAAATGACAACATAATGAAATGCACTTGGTCTCATTAAGATTCCAAATAGCTGTCTGGTTCCCCCTCCCCCCCGCCTAATTCAGCCAGAGACCTACACCACGGTGCAGACGGCATAAGTGGGTCAGTGCCGCGGGTTTGGGGGAGTGTGGCAGGAGAAGTGGGGAAACAGTTCCAGTATAGTTCCAGCTAGGGCAGCAAGCCCAGGGACGTGTCAGGGGACTGAGGAAGAGCTGAATTGTCCATTAGAATTTCTGGAAACAAGAACATAACGCTTTGGCTGGTGCTGCTAGAAATTCATCCACAAAGAAAGCTTTCCTGGACCTAGGAGAAGGATTGGGAAGAAGCAGGTACACAAAGATGAGAAATCCTTACTTTCTCCTAAACAACTTTATGATTGCCCTGAAAATACTTAATGTGAAAAATGAACAGCACCCACTTCACTTTATCCAGTAAAAATAAAGCCATCTTTATAGAATGGGTTAGAAGCATGTGCACATTGTTTATATGTTATTTTCTGTGGGGTCGTATATGTCATTTTGCCTCCTGACCGAAGCCCATGGAGGACTAGTGATATTCACTCATCATTCAGATATTATTGATTCCCTACTATGTGCCAGACACTGTGAGAGGCCCTGGAGAGTCAAAGGAGAAGGTGATGTTACCTCTGCCCTCAAAACCATGTGATCGCCACTGCATCTCCTTGTTCTCTTTCCCAGGGCAGAGAGTGCCTCAAGTCAGTTCATTCATGGGTTATCTGAGTGACTCAGTTGTTTGAGTGTCCAGCTTTGGCCCAGGTCATGATCTCATGGTTGGTGAATTTGAGCCCTGCATCAGGCTCCCTGCTGTCAACACAGATCCCGCTTCTGATCCTCTGTCTCCCTCTATTTCTGCCCCCTCCTCTGCTTGTGCTCTCTCTCTCAAAAATGAACAAATGCTAAAAAAAATTCCTGGTGATGGAAGCCTAAAATCTTCCCAGATGATTTTAATGTGCAGCCAGTGGTGGTTTTGGGGGGCAAGACTCACGTGTAGTATACACATCTTTAAGGTCTGAATGCCGCCAAAGCCTCAGGAGCCAGTGTTGGGGACAGTTGAACTGCTCTGATGTCCCATTCGGGGTCCCTAGCCATAAAGTGATATTGTCATTACAAGAGGTCACTCAGTGTGGAGCTGCCAGTCTTAGCACAAGGAGAATGAAGGAAAAGCTGAAGTTTCCAGCTTCTGAACCTTCAAGGTTTTAAATACAGAAAAAGGCCCAATCCTCTGTACATATGACAAAACTCAGGTTCAGGTGCCTTCATGATTTCCAAGGGTGGCTGTTTGACACCAACCCCAGGGCCCTTAGACAGCCCATTTGAGAGTTACTATTGTCGCTGGAGAATATGAGACATGGAGGCTGTGAGGATGGGCTTTTTAGCAAGTGCCTCAAGGCAGGGACATTATCTGGCCAGGAGAAACTCTAAAAAAAATTTTTTTTTAACGTTTATTTATTTTTGGGAGAGAGAGAGAGATAGAATAAAAGTGGGGATGGGGCAGAGAGAGAGGGAGACAGAGAATCTGAAGAAGGATCCAGGCTCTAGCTTTCAGCACAGAGCCCAACGCGCGGCTCAAACTCATGAACTTCAAGATCACGGTGTGAGCTGAAGTCTGATGCTTAACTGACTGAGCTGCCCAGGCGCCCCTGGCCAGGAGAAACTCTTAAGTCTTTCTAGTGGAGCACAGGATGTGAGTTATACAGTAAACAACAACAACAAAAAAAACCTTTTCCCAGAAAAATAGCTTTGCTTACATGGGGTGCCTGGGTTGAGATGGAGGAAAACCTGTTTTCTGTGGTGTGGAAGGCACTGAAGGAGGAAATCTCTGTAACGGCTGTTTGTCGGCCTCTCTATGTGGCAACCCCAGGCTCCCCAGCTGGCACGGCTGTGTTACTGGCTAGGGCTAGACCCACAGTCCCCAGCAATAAACAAGAGAGCCTTTGACTTAAGATCAGAAGCACACCACACTGACTCCAGCTCTGTGATGCTAGATCGCTGACATCTAGACTTCATGACCCTCACAACCTATTTATCTCTGTGTGCCTACCTATTCTGTCCTCTGCTGGTCCTGTTGGAGAACCTGGCCTGCTTCGAGATGCCTGCTCTTGGAACCCTTCTCCTAGGACCAAGGAGTCATGGCCTTCTACCCTCGCTTTCCTCTGCCCCTGGCTCTCTGCTGCCCCCACCTGCCACAAGTCCACACTAACCATAGAAGTCCTTGAGGCCTGCCCCACAGGGCGCAGGAACAAACTATTTCTCTTATGTCCCCAGCATTGTCCTAGGCACTGTCACTTATGCCATTTGGTTTAGTCATTGCAGTCCTGAGTTAAGTGTGATTTCCATTTTATAGATGAGAAAAGTGATGTTCAAGATTGAGAAGTCACAGCTTGAAGAGGTAGAAATAAGTTCAAACTCAGTATAATGCTGCTTCTTTTACACGTTGGCTTTAACTCCTTTGATTCTGGCAGAAATAGCAGGTACTAGTTAAAAAAATGAGAATTGACCCCAGAGCAGTGGAAATTAGCCACTAAGTTCTCAAAGTGATTACAGTGAGACTTGAGGATCATTCAGGATGCAAGGCTATAGCTTCCACTAGAGCATGGTGGTGCTTTTCCTATCTCCTCCTTCTTAGGTGTCCTGCATTGTTCTTGTCAGGGGATGTGGGTGGCAGGAGAGTTAAGATTCTTGGGTTATCTCAGTAGACAAAGCCCACTTACAGCTCAAGACCCAGAAAGCAAATCAATGGAAATCAAAAGACACAGATGCCAGTGGACTGAGCAAGGTGGGAAGGTCAAAACCCATCCACAAGGTTCAGCCAAGAAATCTGAACGGAACTGAGCAAAATGTCGGGGTGATGCATGAAGCCAGTGATGGGAGATGCATGGAATTGGAAAGCTGGGATGCTGGAAAATAAACTCTAGCTGCAGTCTTTCCCAGAGGATGCCAGTGAAAAGGCAGGCTCCACCTGAGATTCAGCAGCCTTCACTCCATTTTCCCATTGATCAGACTCCATCCTAAGAGTAGCTGTGGAGGGTGTACTGGGGACTGACAATTACTCTTAGATGGAAAAGTTACAAAGAAGACAATGGAGGCATTTTACTGGCATTGAGTTTATCAATGTTCTTCCTGTGAAGAGTGCTCTGTTCCTAACGGGAGTGTGCACCAACCTTTGTATAATGGTACACAGAGCAATGCAGAGTCCAAACAACTTTATACACCCATGCTGTAGTGTCTGGTCAAGTACATGTTCACACTCACACATACAGTTACTCTGGGATGATGCATTGATACCAGGTACATAAATGCTTTGAAGATCCAGGGCCAGAGGTACAGTGAAGTGGTAAAGAGCTGCCAGGTAAGAGTATGATTTTGGGGGGAAAAGCTAGGACTCAAAAAATTAGAGAGATGTGATATAAATCTTAAAAGGCCAGAAGTCAAGTTCAGATAAGTGTGCTAGGGCAGGAAATTTTAAGCATGACGGGGCTATGAGTAGTGTCCAGAATCTGACCACTAGTTGAAGAGATGTTGCTAGTGGCATACATAAGAGTCAGTGTGGTGTGCTTCTGATCTTAAGTCAAAGGCTCTCTTCTGTTTATTGCTGGGGACTGTGGATCTAGCCCTAGCCAGGAACACAAGAGACTTCTCTCTCCCAGTTGCTAAGCTGGTAGGAGAAAATCAGCACCTGGAAAGACTTGGCCATTTCCAAGTTATTTATAGCACAATATTTCAGGCGAAAGGTGATAGAGGAAAATATTCTGGCTTGCGCTTTATATTGCTAAATTTTGTTCATTCATTTACTCAAAAATGTATTTTGAAATGTGTCTATGATGGCCTAGGAATGGTGCGATGTTCTTAACAAGCATACAAAGATTAAAAAGACTGTTGCTTTCAAGGAAGTTTATAATCTAGAGGGAGAGAGAAAAATGCAAACAAATAACTCTAATATGAGTTAAAAATAGCTTGTTGTGAGGACAAAGAGAAAGAAGTGAATTATTATGGAGGAGATTTAGGGGCAGTGTCATGGAGGAGCAGGCCTTTAACCTGGGCTTTGAAGCGTGAATATAATTTTAATTGGGTGGGGATATGGAGAGGAAGAAGTAGTCAGGAGGGAATTTTGGGATAAGGGAACAAGCATGAGTAAAAGCCTAGAGGTGTAAAAAAGTGTGGAGCAAGTCTGAGGAAAGGCAATTAATCCAGTGTGGCTGGCAGTTAGGGGGCTGCCGAGATGAGACTGGAAATACTTAGTATCTCCAATGAGGAGAATCTAGGTAATTACATAATCGTCCCATTTAAATTGGGTATTAGGTAAGGGACCTTGGGGGGGGGCAGGTCTAGAAATAATACATTTTATTAATCACACACAACTGTTTCAACACTTTTCCTTCCTTCTTTATTTTCCCTTGCAACCATACAACCTGGTTTGTGAGAGTGTGGACACCTCTTTTGTGTTTGTAAGCTTACACCTTGTTTTCCTTGCCTACATACTCTCAGACCTTGCTGAACACCTGTATCCTGCAACCTGACCTCCGATGTGTGTACACCTTTCTATTCCAGCACAGTACAGTATGCAGAGGGCCAGGTGACCATTAAACAAATACCATTGAGCTTGGTAGGAGGAAGCAGAAATGGATTGCAAATCAGGTGCAAAGTGATGCGTTGTGCAAGTCGGCTAGAATAATTTCAGACCCCGGACCTCCTGCTGAAGTGAAAAATGACATTTATAGGAGGGAAGCTTAGAATTAATCCTCCAAAATGATAGTAAAGTGAATTCTTTCCTGGCTCTGCTGTGATTGCTCTTCCTCCCATTTCTGTCGCTCCTTATTATTGTAATGAGTTCTGCTCTCCAAAGTGGATAAAGTCACCATTCAGATAAGATCAGTTTTGTCTGGTGCAGCCACGTTGATCTGATCACAGTTTGGACTGCAGTTTTTGAATTCACCTTGGGTATTTAACTTCTTGGGGGGAAAGGGAAATAAAAATGCCAATCTGGCATAAAAGTAGCTGCAATCATTAGTCAGCTGTCTTCATACCCACTCTCTCTATCCCTACTGCCGGATAGCAGATTCTTTGGATATTTTTTGGACTTTGGGGAGCTTTCTACCAGGATCACCTTTTGCCCTGTTCTGATATTTGAATTGCAGTGGAGGTGGTTTTACTGGGGTTCATCCGTCCCCTATTTCTAGTGGACTTGGCATTGACTGTGAAAGATGGGAAGTCCCGCACACGTGCTGTGCAGCGAGGGAGCTCTCCGCGGTGCTGAGAAAACCAAGGCCACTCCTAGAACAGGGCAGCTGTAGGGAGCTCGCTACGGTGCTAGAAGCAATGCAATTCTATAGGGAATTTGAGTGGAAATTGTCCACAAACAGCTCTAAATATCATCAGTGCCCCACAGGGAGGTTGAGATGAAATCAGAGTAGCAAGCTGTTGAGGGCTTGCTAGATGGATGTCCACCCTAAAAACTAACGACTGCTTTCACATTTGCTTTTATTCTATGATGCCAACTGATTGTTTTATAATGCTCTGTTTATTTAGTTTTCTGCCTAATGGCGAGAGGGAAAAGCACATGCCTGTATTAATTACAAGGAGTATACTATTGTCCACCTGAAGCATAAGCCTAATGAAAGAGCCACAATTCATTTATTCTGCAAACATTTGTGGGCACCTTTACTATGTTAGGCAATGTGTTAAGTGCTGAGCCGTGAGCACACTTACAGCTCATATAGGAATCAAATGAACAGTGACTCCAGAAAAGCTGCATTTTGTCTTGGCAAGTACTAATATCTGGTGACTAGCAACTCTGAACTTCAGGTACTAGTTATAGCCAAGAGACTTGGGAAAAGTCCTGGGAATCCTGGGGCTCCTTTTGTGACTTCTATAAACTGAATGTGAGTTTTACAGTAGAGGAACATCATGTGGCTTGAGGATTCTAAAGGAGGCAAAAGCCTCCGTATATTTATATGAACTGAGTCTCTATCCATGGCTTAAAAAAATCTCTTCAAGTGTAGACTTGAATCCATTTCCTACTAAGATCTAGATCCCTCGATCTGCATGGGGTCTTTGCACTGATTGTCCTGAGGAGTGGGCTGGGAGAATGCCTGATGCTGCTGTGTGCATGGATGTTCATAAAGGGATGCACTTGGCAATATGATGATAATACTTATATGGCACACATTATGTGATTTGTTATGAGTGCTTTACATATACTGTTTAATTCTCATGACAAGCTTTTGAGGTAGGTAATATTATAACTATTTTATAGATCAGGAAAATGAGGCACAAAGAAGTTGACTCATACAACTTACTAAAGGCCTCACAGCTAGTAAACAGCAGAGCTGGGGTTTGATACCATGTAGTCTACTTCCAGAGTCCATTCCCTTAATTGCTATGCTATAAAAAGCTGAAGATTACAACTGCCTGGGAAGCAGTTACATGTTTCTTGAGGTAAAGAGAAGTATTTTGATGGCTTGATTCTCCTCTGTTCTCATGTCTTTCATATAACAAATGTGTCTCATGTCATTTTACAAATTGACTTCTAAGAATGACACACCTTAATGCCATTTATGAAATTTTATTTACCTCTTACCTGGAATTTTACCCAGTAATATTTGTTCTATCCTATAAAAAATTCATTCATATTGAGCTTCTTCTTATCAGTCAAAATTTGGAGAAGTCTTCCCTGCCCATTCAGTCTAAAATGGCTCTTCCTTCCACTAACCACTTTTTATCACATCCTATGACTTAGTTTTGTCCTACATAGTAGTTATCACTATTTGGAAGTGTCTCCTTGTTTATGTCTTCTATGGTTTTCTATCCATCATCCCTTCTAGTAAATAAGGTATGCGAAGACAGGAGATTTGTTTGTCTTGTTTACTGCTCTATTCCCTCTACTTGGAATGTGATATGATCAATAATGAATTTATGCTCAAGAATAGTTTGGCAGACTTTTGGAGGAAAATCTAGAAAGAGAGAGAGAGAGAGAGAGGAAGAGAGTCGTTAAAGTCCTCTGAATGAAGAGAGATTAGTAAGAGCAAGTATAAAAGGGAGAAATAGTCTGCATATGGCTTATAAAAAAGAGAGCTGGATGGGGGACCAATTCCAATCAGCAAGGGCAACCAACAGCTCTTGGAAGCCAAAGTAAACAGGTATCTTAGTAGCTGTATTTGTGAGACTAGTATGTCTCACCCTTCCACCAGAGTTGTTTTGAGTATTTGCTCACATTGGAGTTTGACATGAAGGAGGGTGGGATGTGGTTTAGGAGAATGAAGCAGTTAGACTGACTCATGATCTTGTCATCTCTTGTCCTTGACTTTTCCAGGAAGTAAAAGGGGCATCTTGGTTTTTTCCTCCTCAGATGCCTACTGTAGAGATCTTGCCAATCTCCAGCAACATGGTCCTCACAAGTCTGAGTAGCAACACTAAGAAGGGGTGGGATCATCAGTTTTTAGTGTGATCCACACTTATTACATGGGTTAGGAGATAAATTGGAGAAAAGATGATGGGGCATGGAAGGACAAAGTAAATACTTAATATTTAAAAACCAAGAAGGTGAAGCTATTGGTAAATTTGAATTCTTCAAAGGTGATTTATCCATATTTAGTTGAATTAAAAAAATTTTTTTTAATGTTTGTTTATTTTTGAGAGACAGAGAGAGAGAGAGAAAGAAAGAGAGAAGAGAGAGAGAGAGCGCACGAGCAGGAAAGGGGCAGAGAGAGAGGGAGACGCAGAATCCAAAGCAGGCTCCAGGCTCTGAGCTGTCAGTACAGAGCCTGACATGGCGCTCGAACTCACAAACTGTGAAATCATGACTTCAGCCGAAAGTGAGATGCTTAGCTGACTGAGCTACCCAGGCGCCCCGATATTTAGTTGAATTTCTTAACTTCAAAACAAATTTCTTTCCTGTTTTTGGCATTGATGATGCCCACTTATTCACTTACCAGAAGCTATAGAGAAAAGACTTGAACCAGTTAATTCAGAGTTTGGAAGCAGACACATTAGAGCATTTGGTGGGGGAAGAGGTTGATTCCCTGGTCCCCATAGTTACATGCCAGATTTTCATATTTTGTGATTTTCTTAGTCAACAATTGCCTAAAATCTATTTTCACCACCAGGGTGCATAGGGCATTAATCACTGAAATCTGTTTCTCACAGTTAGCCTTCGTACAGGACTCTGATTTGCTTCCAGAGTAGCCTTTGGTGCGAAACTTCTATTTGCTGATGTCTGCATTTGCCATACATCCAATGGGGAGAAAAGAATAGGAGGAACTTCTCAAGGGGCTGGGGATGTAGAAGGTGGGGAGGGGGTGGTCAGAGAAGAGAAATACTGATTAGAAAGGACAGAAGGGAATTAGAGAACTGAAACTAATCTCTATTAAAAGAAATAAGAGGATGTAGGACATGGGGTTGGACCTTATTGTTGGATACCTTTGAGGGTACAGAGAGGAAAAGGGATGTGCACAGGCATGGAAGCCAGAGAGTCCTATTTCTGAATCTCTTCCCTGAACCTCCTTTCCCTGCCTTACAGAATTCTTCCAACTATTGGGGCACCTGGGTGGCTTAGTCGGTTAAGCGTCCGACTTTCGCTTAGGTCATGATCTCGCGGTTCGTGGGTTCGGGCCCCGCGTCGGGCTCTGTGCTGACTGCCAGCTCAGAGCCTGGAGCCTGTTTCAGAGTCTGTGATTCCCTCTCTCTCTGACCCTCCCCTGCTCATGCTGTCTCTCTCTCTCTCCTAGAAATAAATAAATAAAAAAAAAACATTTAAAAAAAAAAAGAATTCTTCCAACTATTAAGTGAGATAATATATGTGAAATTTCTGGCACAGAATAGATGCCAGACAAGTGGAAATCATTATGGGAAGCATAAGTGTCTTAACCTTCTTTTAGTCATTTCTCACACATTTATTAAGAACTTTTATTTTATTTTATTTTATTATTTTATTATTTTTCAATATAAAAATTGGTTTCCATACAACACCCAGTGCTCATCCCAACAAGTGCCCTCCTCAATGCCCATTCACTCACATTCCCCTCTCTGCCACCCACCATCAACCCTCAGTTCTCAGTATTTAAGAGTGAGAACTTTTAAAAAATTATTTTTGAGAGAGAGAAACCGTGAACACAAGTGTGGAAGGGTCAGAGAAAGAGGGGGACAGAGGATGTGAAGTGGGCTCTATGCTGACAGTAGAAGTTGGTTGAACAACCCACCCAGATACCCCTATTGAAAGCTTTTCAGTGTTAAGTATGACTATATAGATGTGGTCAGTGCCCTCCTGCCCACTTAATAACACTCTCAAAAAAAAAAGGAGAAAAGGAGTAGCAGTCATCTTTAGGAATATTTTGGTGACCCAGTACTATCATTTTGCATTTACCTAACAACTACTATGTACCCAGCCCTTGTTTGCTTTGTAGGAAGTGAGTATACTTGCAGGAAGAGGGGCAAGCGGCTCAAGTAATGTTTCAGAGATAGAGAAGGGGCAGAGAGAAAGAGCCTAATTCATTTATTCAGTAGACATACATAGTATAGTAGCAATATCTTAGCCCAAGCAATGGGCTCTGGTGGAATTTCTAGGTTAGTGGGGACTTGGCATGGGAGTGAGCAAGATAGCAGGAGATTATAAGCATGCAAGCTCTTGAAGTTGTGGGCTGGGGAGGGGACAATGGAATGGATGGACTGTAGAAAGGGAAATCACAAGTTGCAAGGAGAGTGGCTCAAGCAGTGGGTTAGGAAACTGAACAAAGTGCTGGGGGCGGCTGAGTGGTATCAGGAAAGCAGATGGTGATCCTTCAGAAGGAGGGTGCAGATGGCAGTGGTGGTGAGGAGGCAGCGTGGGGTGAAGAACAGTCCCAGCTCGGCCACTCCAGGATGGGGGAGAGGCTGGAACACAACTCCCCACGCTGGGTGAGCTCTGTGACTCATCTGGCCCCCAGTGTGCTATCTGACAGGGGTACTAGGAAGAAGGATGTTGGAGACTAAGAGGTTCTTTGTGATGGGCCTTGGACATTAGACACGAACCTCAAGCATCCAGGAATTCCTGGTGATGAAAAAAAAGCTCCCCTATCAAGAAAAGAACATGAGAACCCTGCTATATGCAAATATGAAATCCCAGGTTAAGTTTCCACTACCTGTTTGATCTTGGACAAGTATCTTGAGTGCTCTTGGACACAGTGTTCTCATCTGTAAAATAAAGGGTTGGCCTACATGGTATTTAAAATACCGTTAAACTCTAAAATTCTGTGATTCTGGGGAATATTTAAAGGTCTGGACTGTAGAGGACAGAGTACACTTATTAGTCTACCATTATTAGAGTTGTGTGTGGAGGATAACTGTGAGAAACAGTGATTAAGTCGCTGTGTGCACTAGTGGTGAAGATAAAATTTAAGCAATTAAAGCTCCAGATGTTACAAGGAGGATTTTGGCTTACCGTAATAATGTTTCTAAATATTGGAATCGTCCAATGATGAGTTGGGCTGCTTTGCAAGGTAGTGACCTCCCTGTTGCAGAAAGTAATCAATCACAGACTAATGACATTTTTGACCTTTAAGAAACGTTATGAAATGTCATGCTTTCCTGCAGACTGGTTGAGCATGTTATTAAGTAGTAAGTGGTGGTGAAGCCCAGCATGTATTTCTCAGAACATGATCTTTTTCATGTTACTAGGTCTCCTGTGGGGAACAAAGGAGTTTTTGGTAAAATGACTTTGGAAAACACTGAATTAAAAAATGTTAAGCAAGTTTATTTTCCAAAGGACTTCTCAAAGACTTGAATATGTTAATGTGCATTATGAATTTTCTAAATATATTTAACAATAGAACTCTTTTTCACAGTCTCTGGTAGGAATAGTGACCAATTGGGCATATTTGGAGAAACATTGCTCTAAGTGATTGTTTTATGTTCCAGGTCCTTTGCCCCTAGAAAGAAGACATCACAAGTTCTCTGTAGTCCTTGGCTAGGTTTGATGATGAAGCCTAATTTGGGGCTTAAAGTCCTAGGGGATTTTGGATGGTACTGTTAGACCTGACTCAACTGGTGACCTTAGATGAGTCCCTACTTGTGTCTCAGTTTCCTCATATGTCATATGGGGAAAAACATTTTGAGTCCAGTCCTTTTAGGGTTGAGCTGTGAGAGTCTAGAATAGCACCTACAAGATCGAAATTTGAATCACCTGGGCATTGTGTTAAGGTGCATCTTCTGATTCATCGGGTCTGCTGGGGGTAGGGGTGGAAGCCAAAATCTGCACTGTAAACTGCTCAGAGGCAATGCTGGTACTGTTGTGGCCACACCTGGAGCAATGGGGATCCAGGAAGCCTCACTTCACGGCCATTATCAGGAGCATCTCTCTGCGTACAGAGCAGCAACACGCTTTCTGGTGTCACTACTTTCCCTGGAGATCTGGTCTGTGTTTTTAAAAGGTATTATTCATGGGGCACCTGGGTGGCTTAGTCGGTTAAGCGTCCGACTTTCGCTTGGGTCATGATCTCGCGGTTCGTGGGTTCGAGCCCCGCGTCGGGCTCTGTGCTGACTGCCAGCTCAGAGCCTGGAGCCTGCTTCAGTCTGTGACTCCCTCTCTCTCTGACCCTCCCCTGCTCACACTGTCTCTCTCTCTCTCTCTCTCTCCTAGAAATAAATTTAAAAAAAGGTATTATTCATGTGGGAAAATAAATCAGGCATCTCTCCTGTGTCCCTGTGATGAGGTTTGCTGTGGCCCCTCCCAAGGGAATCCCTCTTCTGCTTCCCCACCCCCACTGCCTATGGCTCCCCAGTCAGTTAAGCTATTTTTTGAGTTTGAGTTAAAACCATTTCAAACATATTTTTAACTGCGTCCTGTTCGAAAAGCTGTTAGCATTTGGCAATCATTCCATCTTCAGCTTGAATCCGGGGAAGGTGTTTCTTTCTTTTCTACCCTTCCCCCCCACAACTGGGCAAAAGTATATCATTTAAAAATAGTTGTAGTGCGTGGGTCAGAGAGAATGGTTGCTGGGGATGGGGATGGGGATGAGGCGTGCTTTGGACTCCACAAAATCATCTCTGCTGATGCTATCTTTCCTGCCTGCACCTGCAGCTGAGCTGGCTTTCCAGCATGAGGGGCTAGGGATGGTTCTACGGCTGTCCAGTAGAGGGAGAGAGAGGGACGACGGGGCAGGGGGAGGGAACTGGGCCCCATTGAACCTCCATGACCAAGGTTGCCAGGAATGATAGCAGAGGGGATGTCTTTCCTGTCCATGATCCTGCGATATTCCAGAGCCAGCACATTACCATTGCCATTATAATTATTAAGGGTCTCCTGGGAGAAGTGCTGATGGGAAGTTTTATTTTTTATTTAACAAACACTTATGTAGCCTTTATACTGTGACAGCTGCCGTTTGAGTACTCTAAAAATATAAATTCATTTAATCTTTGTAACAGCCCTGTGAGGTAAGTCCCGTCATGATCTCCACTGTATGGAGGGGGAAACTGAGATACAAGAATGGTCAAGCAACTTATTCACGGTCCCAGAGCTTGTATGTGGTAGAGCTGGGCTCCAGCCGGTGCAGGCTTGTACCTTTGCCACCATGCTGTGCTGCTTCTGTCCTGTCGTCTCAGCACTCAGTCTAAAAGCGGCTGTGCTAACCCCGTCTGCTCTTACCTCTCTGGTGGGAGGCATGAAGTGTAAAGCAGACAAGAACTTACATCAAAAATGGAGAAAATGATGATTTTTTTAAAGCAGCCATCAAGTATTAATAGGTAACTCCCAGTCACTTAAACACTCAAACCTGTTAAACACTCCAAATATACTTGGACCATGTTAAAATTTGATCCCCAAGCAGGAAACTCTAGAATTGCTCTGAACATGATCAGAGTGGGAGGAAATAATTTCCTTCTCGGTCTTTTCCTTGTAAAGTTTCTGGTGAGCTATTCTGTCGTCATCAGTCTAGCTGAGTTGCTTGCTCCTGGGTGCTCAAGGAGACGGATACAGACACAGGGTTGCCATTGTACATTCTAGCCTGGGTCTCCCTGAGGCTGGAGTCAGGAGTCCTATACAGACGGCTGGTTCTTCTCAGCTGGAGAAAGCCTGCTGAATTCATGGAGGTGGCTGAGAGCCTTCTACTGGCTGCAAGCCCCAGAGAATATTTTATTTCCATAGAATAAGCAAGAAAGGAAAATTAGGGTAGAGAGCTCCCCATTGGATCCGAGAGTCGGAGACTTTTGTCTTTCCCTGGTGCTAGTCTTTCCTGCAACCTTTTGGGGGTGGCTGATATGCAGGTGGAAGGGATGCCTGGAGTCAGAACTGCTCTTTGGGCCCTCAACTCCCCAGGGCCTGAATGCTCAGGCTTCCCTTTGGGCTTATGTTATCACACGCCTGAAAATCTCATGTTCACTTGCTCTCCTTGCATCGTATGCCAGAACTCAGTGGTCTTGATTCAGTGCACAGATTTCAGAATGGGAGGAGTTCTGCTGTCGGCTCCCCGGGACTCACTGCTGGCCCTGTGTCCTCTAACTGGGCTGCAGGGACAAATCCTTCTGTGCAAGTCCTCTTCTCGAAGATGCCAGGCCCCTCTGTGGTAGTGTCTGCACTGCATGGTGCATGTCTAATAATACTAATTAATAAGCAGTCACTTATTAATAACACTGGAAACATCATCACGTAGGTGACAGAAAGTCAAATAAATTCCAGCAGGCCAGCGATGCAGCACAGCTCTTGGGGGAAGACAGGAAAGAAGAGCGTAAGGGATATTTGCAAGGAGCGTTGGGCAAACTGCTTTGAGCCAATAGCATTTGAAGTTGAATTTGAAATCTGCTCAGGAGCAAGGCATATGGGGCCCTGAGAACTTATCTTGACTGACGTACTGGCCAGGAAGTAGCAGAACTGTTTAATGTCCGATTCCTAGTGATTTGGTCTTGGCTTGAGAAAACTTTGATATTCCCAGGATTGGTTGGGGTAGAGGAGTGGGAACTCAGAAGGAAAGGATAGTATGTATACCCATTTAGTAGATGAAGAAACTGAGGCCATTGACTATTATCATTATCTTCCAAATATTATTGAAAGGTTGGTAAGTAAAAGAAGGAAGCTGTATAATGAAGTTTAAAAATTCCCAGCCAAAGCAAATTCCTGAAATTCATATACAAGAATTATTTGGGTGATAACAGTGTATATGTTAAGTCTGTTTATCTGTAACCCCAATTTTATGGGCACAGTCTTTTTTTTTTTTTTTTTTTTTTTTTTTTTTTTTTTTTTTTTTTTTTTTTTTTTTTTTTTTTTTTTTTTTTTNATCAGGGGAGGGTCAGAGAGAGAGGGAGACACAGAATCTGAAGACAGGCTCCAGGCTCTGAGCTAACTGTCAGCACAGAGCCTGCCGCGGGGCTCAAACCCATGAACTGTGAGATCATGACCTGAGCCGATGTCATACACTTAACCAACTGAGCCACCAAGGCGCCCCCACAGTCTTATGTAGAGATATGCAATTGCATGTATTTCAATAAATAACATCAAGGCAGTTTGCTATGGAGAATTAAATGAGATAATGCATTAGTACATGCCATGTGCTTACTTTTGTACCTAGCAGGTGGTAATAATGCTAATGATCAGGGCTGATGGTTGGTGTGCCCTGGTAGGGTCAAACCTGTTGCTTACGGCCAGCTTCTAGTCTGATTGGCTGCTGCCTATAACATCTCAGATACTAAACATTTAAAATTCCACTATAAGGGTGCTTGGGTGGCTTAGCTGGTTAAGTGTCTGACGTCGGTTTGGGTCATGATCTCCGGTTTGGGTCGTGAGTTTGAGCCCTGCATCAGGCTCTCTGCTGTTAGCACAGAGCCTGCTTCAGATCCTCTGTCTTCCGCTCTGCCCCTTCCCCTCTCAAAAATAAACATTTAAAAGATTATAAAAAAATAAAATTCCACTCTGATAATGATAACTGGTTCTCTTTGTTGTGGACTTTTAATGTGCCATTTACTATTATATGGATGCTTTTGATATAATCATCACAGGAAATGTTTAACGACAGTATCATTCCCATTTTACCGAAGAGAAAATCGAGGCTTGAATTGTTAGTAGCGTGGCTGTGGTCTCACAGCCAGCAAATGGTGGGGCTGGGATTTGAACTCAGATGTCCTCTAGGCAGAGCCTTGGGATCTTAACCACAATGCTACCAAGTAGAGGGCCAGCACAGTGACTTGTGATGGTTATTATTACTGTCACTGTCATCATTGTATTAACTTGATTTTCCCCCCCAGAATGTCATGGAAAACTTGTTCATTTGATTGGCGATGACATTGTTCCTTGCTCCATCCTGAAAGTGCCAGTCCGGCATATTTGAGAAAAGCAGAAACAGTCTCTGTCCCATTTTGTTTGAGTAAAGGCAGTAACCACACAGCCAGGGGAGAGGAATATAGGCTTCATTCCTACAGAGAACCTTCTGACCTCTGATTGTGGCCTTATGACTATCAGTGAGAGGTGTGATCGGTGAAAGACCAGATTCTCCAAGGGCTTCAGTGGTCCCCATGAAGTCCTCCCTTAAAAACATTAGTACCACTGCTGACACGACACAATCATTTAGGCAAACACCTGATTCTGCTTTACACTTATGGTTGTATTACACGTCTGCAAGGAGACCCGTCTTCTTGTCTTTGATGTTGTCTTTCTCTGCTCTCTTGTACATATCCACCCTCATAAATCAGGAGCTAACTGGGGGAATGCTGGATCACCGAGAACAAGCAGAGTGTAGTTAGCTAAAATGCTATGGAGGAATGAATAAAATGAGCCCAGAGATTTCATGATAAAAGGCAGACTAAAAGAATACACCAGAGTAATTGAAAGGTAAATAACACTTAAGCCCAAGAAGCCACTAAGTGGAATAAAATGATAATAATAAATATATTCAAAGTACACAAGGTTAGAAAGCAAAAGGGCTAAAAGCAAGTAAATGAGAGTAAGTGCAGTGATACCCAGTAAGTTAAAATATTAAAAGTGAAATGATGAAATAAGAGAATGCTAACTATAGGGGGCAGTCCGAAGTTAATAATCCCAGGCAGGGGCAAAGGCAGACCTTTGGGTCGAAGTAGTAGATACTTGTTTAGTGCTTTTGTGGGGCAGGTGTTCCGTGTGTTATTTTATCACTGATTCTCACGAAGATTCTATGAAGTGAGTGCAGGTGTCCTCTCTATTTGGTAGGTAAAGATGCTAACACTGGGTGAGGGCAAAGGAAACTATTCAAGTCCCATGGAATATAGGTGGCCCAGTTGGAATTGGAGTCCAGGTATGTGTCCTAAGTTCTAAGTTACCCTGCAGACAAGCAGTGGACTCCCCTAGGGGATGTCCTTCCGAGGCTGGTGTTTGCTGAAGGAGTCTGGTGGGAGCTGACATTTCAGGGCAGTGAGCCCTCAGGCTTTCCCTTTGGGCTAATGCCCTCATATCCTCCTGAGGTCCCTTAAACCTCTTCCTACTGCTACCAAAAGTGCGCGTACAGCTGTTTCCAATATCCTGCTGGATCATGGTGGTCTCTTTATATGGTTCTTCCCTCCAGAGCTCCAGACAGCTTGCCCAGCCCCATGCACTGTATTCTTTGAATTTCCCTTCTGGGGTTCCAAGAACAAATAAGGGCTTCAAGGAAGGCCAGGTAAGGAAGACACAGATCAGCTGGCCAGGGCAGAGCAGTTCTGGCATAAACTGGCAGAAGGTGAAGCATCATGCATGAAATTAATCCATTAAGGCGTGTTTGCTTGTGTTTCTATTAGGTGCTGAATCCTGTAGAGGCGTTGAAGACTGGGGACCCAAAGATACATACAAGAATGAGACTAGGACCTGAAAGGTAAAGCAGACTGAAGAGTAGACTAGGAATGCTGGTATTACCTGTGTCTATCCATGCCCAGCCTAAATGCCACTTTAGGCCACCGAGTTTGCCATAATATCAACATTTATCTCTTGTGTCTTGATAATCCCATACAGCCTCCTTGATGTTGCTTTCATGACTGTTGTTTTTCCCTTTATAGAAACACATGGCTATCTTCTACCAATGCATAGGGGACTCCTTGGGGCAGGGAACTTGTCTCACTCATTTTGTTTCAGGCTAGCACATTTCCTGGTACATGTGCTATCAAAGTTTGCTAGGTTGGGTAAGTGCTAGGATGACTCGAACAATGTCCAGTAAAGACCAGAAATATAAGAACTACCCTCCAATAGTGGCTGAGTAGGCAGGCTCTGGAGTCAGACCCAAGTTCAAATTCATTCTAGTTATTTCTGGCTGTGTTACCTTGGAGAGCCTCCCTAAAGCTTTGATTTCCTCAACTGTAAGATGAACAACTGTCAAATAGCACTGGTCTCAGTGGATTGAATGAGATGACCCATGTGCTTGCATGTGTAAGTACTCAACAGTTGTTAGTGGCTATACCTGCCATTGGCGCTGGCTAGAGGAGGGACGTGCCATGTAGCCCTTCAGAAAAGGGAGGCTGGAGAAGAAAGGGGGTGGGGCTCTTTTCCCACTGTGAGACACCAGGGCCTGATGCTGCACAAAACCTTGTGTTTGGTGCCACCGACTGTCATCTCTTGTTTAGGCTTGAGTGGGGAAGTGTTTCCACAGACCTGGACTAGTTCAGAAAAACTGGCGATGGATTTTGAAGGGTTTGGGGGTGCAGTGGAAATACCTAGGCCCTGAGCTCAGGGCACGAGCCACAGAAGGGAGCCATCCCCCTGACCCGCCACAGCACTAGACCCCTGTCTCTGTCTTTGTTAGCTCACAGTCCCTGTGCAAAGGGTTGGCTGTGCCTCCATCTGTATTTGTAACTAGCAGCCCTTGGAGGGGAAGCCCAATTTGTCACCTTCATTCCTATGTCCCCAGCCCTCATCCTATGCACCGTGCCTCTTCCTAAGCAGGCATCCAAAGTGCTTGTTGAAGGAAAGGCTTTGTGTCCTAGTTACAGCCCTAGCCTCCACCAGATGCTCAAGGATTGCCCTGATTTTGCAAGGAGTAGCTACCTGGGGAAACTGAGGCATGCTTTTAGGTCAGGGTCCTTTTCACTCTCTATCTGCAATGAGACACATGCATCTTCAGCAGTGGGGAAGTGGCTTAGTCTAATGAACCTATAAATGAGGATTTTGTCTTTATTTTAATTCCTGCTCAGGTTCTGGCAAAGAAGCTTCCTCAGGCTGGGGTAGGGGGAGAACCGAGCTCCTGACACTCACTGCCTCTTAGTCTTAGGGGGCTGCACAGTGTCCCTCCCTGATGATATCTTCTTGGCTGTTTGCAAAACAGTCAGGGAGGAGGTGAAGCCCTGAGCCAGGCAGCTTGGCTGTCTCTTTAAATGCCGGGGTCTGTGTGGGAGAGGGAGGGGCCGGCTCTGGAGTGCGTGAAATTCCTGGGCTCCCCGGCAGTCTCAGGCTCCGAGCTCAGCCCTACACATCTCCTCTTGCATGCAACTCCCTAAGAGGGAGAGGCGAGCGTGTCCTCCCCTCTCTCGCAGCAGCCGCCAGCGTCTTGAGCCACCGCGGACCTGCTTTTCACACCTCCGACACCCCCCTCCCTTCTTCCTCGCCACTCCCTCCCAGAGAGAGAGAAAAGGAGAAGGAGAGAGAAATATTCTGGAATTTGAACCTTTCCAAAGAGGAAACATACCCAGCAAACTCAGTTGATTAAACATCAAACAAACAAACAGATCCCAAATCTTCTGTTCAACTGGAAAGGTAAGGTTTTGGGGGAAAGGAAGGCAGGCAGGATGTGAAACAACTCAAGGTTCTTCTTCGTTCTGGGAAGAGGTTGCTCCTGAGAGGGTAGAAGTTTTCAGTTGGGAGCGACCAACCTAGATTTTTTTTTTTTTTTTGGATGCTGGATCAGAGAGTCTCAGCTGACCATGGGAATTGCTTTTCATCTGCCTTTCTTTTCCTTCACTTGGTCCTGGAAGTTGAGTTCTTTTGCTCAAGATGTTGGAAAAGTCAGAAAATGTTTTAGATTTTTTAAATCTTTTTTTTTCTAAGTCTTTCTCCTATTTGCTTGGATTGTTAGTCTGAAATGATGTGTGCCCATCACTTTATTTTGGGCACATAGTTTTTTAGCATTTTGTAGCTACTTTCTCCCTGATTATTTTTTTTTTCTGGGAAAAAGGCTGGTTCAAATGAGAAAGAGAAGGGACACTGTGAGGATCATAAGACAAAACTGAATTGAGACAGGGATTTCCCTAGCTGTTGAGGAATTAAGGGGTGTGTGTGTGTGTGTGTGTGTGTGTGTGTGAGAGAGAGAGAGAGAGAGAGAGAGAAAGAGAGAGAGAGAGAGAGAGAGAGAGGTTTTTTTTGGAAGGGGTGTGAGAATGTGGTTCTTGAGTCTGAAGATTGATGTTGGACTCCCGGTATCTTGTGAAGGTGGGCATAATCAGAGAAGGTAAAAAGGGTGTGTGTGTGTGTGTGTATGTGTGTGTGTGTGTGTGTGCGCGCGCGCGTGTGCGCCCCTATTTGGATCTGTTACAAGGGAATCTTCCTTCTCTGCCTTCCATTTGTTTATATTAATGATTTAGTAGCAGGCTTGCCTGAAAACTTCCACTCTGTGTAAGCACTGTGGGTTTTGGAAGCTCTCAGTGACCTTAAAGCCTGGTTCGATGTATTTTTTTTCAAGGTATTGTGTTGTACCCAGAGTTTTGGCTCTTTCCCTCTCTCTTTTTTAACCATGAAACTTAACTGCTTTAGAAACATCATCCTGATGACAAGGGAAAAATAATCTGTCCTCCCCCAACCCCCCATCCCTTCCTAGGCCAGTGATGTAATACCAACCTATGGGCTCGGCTGCTTTGCAGGTGACTTACCCTGTGATTACTTGTTAAAAAAAATAAATTTCTTCTTCCCTCCATTAAATGCCTCCTCTTTTGATCTGGATATAGATATATCATCATGCAGTGAGAAAATTGTATTTTTGCTAACTCTTACAGGGGTTTAGGTAAGGTAGGATTCCTTTCCCCTGATCATTGATTTTTAAATTTTTTTTTTAAATGCAAAGGTCAGAGATCATTAAGACCTAGGCTAGGATGGAGCAAGACACCGTCAGACCACCTAGGAAAAGTGGGAGAGCGGGAGCTGTCCTCTCCCCGCTTCCTCCGGTCATTCCCGCTTGGGGAGATAGTTTCCTTTTACTAGACCAATCCACCTCAACATTCCTAATTCTTTCTCGGCCCTGGGTCCTACGGATGGCCCCGGGAGCATGAGGGGCACTCCTCATCACACCTGGAGGACAGTGTAGTTTCAGGGGTCAGATGACCGTTTGCCTTTGTGATGAAGGTTCCAATGGAAATTTGAACTCCCAGTGCACTGGGTGACTCTGTGCTCGGGATAGTCTATCTGGGGGCACCTGGAGGTTAGGTCTGGCAAACCCGAAGAACTAGCCCTTTATGAATTTGCCATTCTGGGGTAGAGTCTCCTTTCATCGTTCAAGGGCTTCTGCATCGCCTTTCGAGTTAAAATGGTCCCGCTGGTTATGATGGGCAAGTTTACCTAAGGGCTACTGGGTACGTAGCGGAGGGATGGAGGGGAGAGAGACATAGCACGGCTGATATATATATGTTTTAATCTTCTAGCTTAATCTGCCTAAGTGATATTGGGGCAAACGATATTTCAGACGGGTGCTGGTTGTGCAGAGATATTCCTATTGTTTGATTTTTTTTTTTTTTTCCTTTTGGCTGAGGAGTGGAGAGCAAGGGCTCTTGGCCCATTTTCTGCAGCCTGGGGTTCATCCTGTGAGCCAGTCTTCCTTCTGGAAGAGGGGGAAAAGGCTGGACGCTGGAAGTTCGTTATTAAAGTGAGAAACAGGGCTGGGTTAATTTTTTTTTTAAACAACCGGACTGTGCGAATGCCCTTTTCTGGAGCTTTCCGGCCCTTTCTAGTGAAATAATGATATAAAAAAAATTGTTTCTTAAGATGAGGGGGTCAGAAATCAAAGGGATTCTAGATTTTGAGAGACAACTACTTCTTTGCTTCTCTGGTAGCTCCGTGTTATTAATTATTGGGGGTTTGGCGGGGGTCTGGCCTCCTTTTTTGTTAATTTCTTTTTAACGCTGCGTTTCTACTGAATATGATGATGATTTGCTTCTTATATAAGGGAAAGAATGTATTGAGGTGGATTGATGCTTGGGGTTTTGAGATCGGCTACTGAGATTGGGTGGCGGTTGGTGTGTTTGTCGATGTGCATGGTAGGAAGGTCTTTTCTTTTGGGTGGTGGGGGACAAGGGGATGGTTGGAAAATGGTAGATGAGAAGCTACAGCGAATGGGGATATGAAGGGAGATGGAGATGAGGTCGGAAGTCACCGGTTTGCAGAATTTCTGTTCTGCAACCCCCTTTCTTTCGCTCCTTGGGAAAAAAAAATCCATTATCTCTAAAAACACATTATTCTTCAATTGGCCTTTTAGAGAGAAAAAGAGAGGGAGGGGAGGGGTTAATTTGGTAAGGGGGCTTGGTTGTAATTAGCCCACTGCTGCAAAACTGAGATAGAGAAATCCACCGGCACCAGCTTTGGGGGCACAGAGAGGCAGCGGGAGATGGGGGACAGGTTGTCAGTCTTAGATGAACAGCGGAGCGGTGGGGTTGGCGTTTGGGTATTGTGTGTGTTTGTGTCTCAGGCGCTCGTGTAGTTTTTTCCACCTCACCACCAATTACCCCCTTTATCTTCCCCCAATTCTGCCATGCTCTTGCCTTCTATTGCCACACGGGTTTCTCCCCTACCCCATATGCCCCCTCCCCCTTTCCTCTAGCCCTTTCCATCTCGATGAGAAAATTCTGATTCTGATGGCTCTGCGGCTCTTTCTTCTTTTCTTTTCTTTCCTTTTTTTTTTTTTTTTTGCAACACAACAGTGGTGCGATGGCCTTTCCTACATGCCATACGGATGCAGCCTTCTGATAGGAGGGCTAAGTCGGCACATCTACACACGCACTTGCACACGCTTTTGCACACACACTCTCACACACGGACACCGGCGACCAAGGGCTGGATTTCGTTTGGTTTCATTCCCCTCTGTGGCTCTCCCCGCCCCTACCTCCACCATGGCTCCTTTCCACCCATCTTCATACGGGCAATGCAGTAACGGTATCCACGTCTCTTCCCCACACTGCTCTCTTCTTTCTCCTCGCCATTATTCTTTCCCGAAAGCTGTGGTGTGTCGCAGTTCATGGGATTAGCGTGTTGGAGAGCCTTTGGGGGAGGGCACCTCTTGAGAAGGGGATTGGAGTGGGGGTAGATGACATTAATGAATTTTTTTTTTTTTTTTTTTTTTTTTTTGCCAAATAAGCACCCAGTGATAATGATCCAATTTAACCATCCGTGTAATATGCGTTTGCGGCACATTGGAGGAAGGTTACGGGGAAAGCAGAGTCTGGACTGGGTTACCTCTGGGGAGATTTGCTGCTTGGACAGTAGAGAGAGACACTGCCCCCACACCCACACATATGTACGCTCTCTCACACACACGCCAACACACACGGCTCTGCTCGGTGGGCTGTGTCAAGACAGAGGGCACTGCAGAATGTCCCAGAATTGCCGTTGTTCCTTGCGAGGATGGAGTGATGTCTTTGTCCTACCCGGCTCTCTCTCTGATGTCCGATGTCGTCTGGTCTTGAAATTCTTCGTGGCCTTTGTGTTGCTTTTTGGGTGGGGGCTGGGAGGATGTTTGTGTTTTGTCAGACACCAGTGTGCCTCCAGTTAGACCACATGGGAGTGTCAACACCATGTGTGCGGGTCACGCAGGAAGCTGACTGCCTGTTTGTGCCGCCGGAGTGTGACTGTTGGCCATGGCTGTGCGTGGGGCTCTGGAGAGGTGCGGGGGTGCCAGGGAAGAGAAGCTGACTTCCCCTTGGGGACGGGAGGGGAAAAAGCGGGGGTGTTCAGTGGGGGGCAGAGAGCAATGGAGTGTTCAGGGTAGCTGGGAAGGGGATGGAGGGGGAGAAACTGCTCGGGTCTCCAGTGGAAGCTTTGCGTGAGGTCCCCACGTCCCCAGACCAGCCTGTGGGCGGGGGTACTCGTGGATGACTGGTGGGCGGATGCAGACTGAAGGGGGAGAGGTGGGCGAAATTGAGGGTTTCCCCACCACCTCCAGAGCCCCAGGGAGGAGGGCCCTGCCCGCCCAACACTGGTCACCCTTGGGAGGCTCGGCCTTGGTCGAGGCTGCAGCCCCCAGGAGTTGAGATCGCTTTGGGCTGGGAAAGCAGCCGAGCCCCAGCGCTTGGGGCTTCAGCTGTCTTAACTACCAGACGCCATTTTCAGTCTCCTTTGGCTAAAGGTGTGCCCCTCTTTATGCAATTACAAATGAAATTGGCAAACATTTTGCCCGAAAGAAAAAAAAAAAACTTCCCCAGAGCAAAATGCTGATTGTCCTCCGTTTCTGACATTCCTCTCCCTTCCCGGGGCTGACCTTGAAGAGTTAGGGAGAAAGGGTTACGTCATTGCCAGAGAAAGGAGAGAAATAGGGAGCAGGATGCCTCTGGGGCAAAATTCTGTGCCAGACACAGAGAGGAGAATGCTCTTTGGATCCCCACTCTCTTCTCCTTACATGACCCTTGTGTGTGGAGGGGGGACTTGCAAAAAGTGGAAGTGTCTCTTTCAAAGCCTGTCTCCTAGAAATGGACCTGCCAGATACCTTAGTCCTGTGGCAGTGGCGTGGCCTGGTCTCCCCAAGCGTGCACCTGCAGGGGGAAATGGCTGGGCCACAGCTCTGACCCTTGAGGGCCAGTCCTGGCTGCTCTGCAGCTGACGGATTGAGGCTGTGTGCTGGGCCAGCCACAGGTGGCAGTACTGGGCTCAGCAGGGGCTATGTGTGGGGACTGCTCCCAGGCTCATGCTGCAGGTCTGTGCTCAAATGATGCCTGCCCAGAGAGGACTCTTCTGACTGGCTTTCTAAAATAGCCCCCTGACCCCACCTCCAGCCACTTTCCAGCCTGTTACCCTGCCTTTATTCAAATCGGCTAATCACTACCTAGTACTCTGTTATATATTGAAATGTTAAGGTGATCTTGTCTCCTCTAGAATGCAAGCTCCAGGAGCTCAGGGACTTTGTTTTTGTTCACTGCACCTAGGACACTTCCTGCCACATAGTAGGTGCTCACCATATTTGTTGATTGGAGGAAGGAACCATATGGGCTTGGTATTGGGGTTCTCTTTTCTTCTCTAGAACTTTGGACCTGTCTTCTGGGAAAGCTGAACTTTGCCTCTGGCTGTCTTATCCCTCCCTCCAATTCCCAGATCTGCAGGAAGGATTGGGAAGTGTGAAACTTCCTGACTGAGAAAGGTCTCCATGTCTGACTCAGAGAGACTCTGCCTCCTTCATCATCCCTGTAGTATTAGCCATCATCATCATCATAGTGGGAGTAGTAATAGTAGTGATATGACTGCCATTTTTGAGGATCTTAATGTGTATCAAGTTCTGCACCAGGATAGGTTTTTTTTTTTTAATTTTTTAAAATTTATTTTTGAGAGAGAGAGAGAGACAGAGACAGAGCTAGCACAGGGGAGGGGCAGAGAGAGGAAGACATAGAATCCAAAGCAGGCTCCAGGTTCTGAACTGTGAGCACAGAGCCCGAAGTGGGTCTCGAACCCACAAACCAAGAGACCATGACCTGAGCCAAAGTCAGATGCTTAACCGACTGAACCACCCAGGCGACCCCAGGATGGGTTGTTTTTTAAACATTGATTATCTCATTTTATTCTCCAAACGGCTCGATGCAGTATGTTCTAATTACCTGCCTTGGACAGAGGAGGAGATCGAGGCTTACACTTACACAAAGTAATCTAGTAACCTGTCAGATCAAGGATTTGAACTCCTCTGTCTGTCTTATTCCAGAGCCCAGTTCATAACCCTTATGTTATACTATTAGAGGTAAAAGGGAATTGAACCATCATCTCATTCGGTGGCCTTAAATACAGATGAGAAAACTGAGGTCTCCAGAGAGTAAGTGGCTTGTCTAAAGTCCTATGCCAGGTTTGATCCAGTGACAAAGCTGGAGTCTAGGTTTCCTGGCTGTCCAGGCATTTCTCTTTCCACACCATCATGCTGTCTGGTGGGATGTGCACCTCTTCTCAAAGGGTGATGTGTTAGTGGCAGCCTCAGGGCCCCTCTTAGGTCTCCTCCTTCCTCTGTCAGAGAAGTGGGTCTTGGTGAGGTGAGTGGGAGTAGGTGTACCTTTAAAGAGGGCAGAATTGACTCTTGCAGAGTAGAGGGAGATTGGAGGAAGACTGGTGGCCTATACTCCAAGGTCACTGGAGTCTCTGAGAGCTAGTCAAGGTCATCCTCTGAATGCACTGGAGAAAGAGACTGCAGTGGTGTGCTCTAGGCTCTCAATCCCATGTATCCCTGCCCATTAAAGTTACTCTCATATGCAGCTGGGGCTCCATTCAGAAGTCCAAGGAGCTTGTGTACTTCTCCTAGACTGGCTTCTCCCTTGTTTCTCAAAAAAAAAGGGAGGCATGGCGTCAGACATTAGCCTCAATGTGTTTAATTTCTATGTCCAGTGGCTGACTGGGGGGTGTGATGTCATGAAATGTGTGGGAAGGGCCCCTACTAAATACCTCTGCTTCACCCCTAGGAATTGACCTTGAACTAGGGAGGGGTAAGACCTCCTAACCGTGTGTGTGTGTGTGTGTGTGTGTGTGTGTGTGTGTGTGTGTGTTTTGGGCGTCAGGGTGCTGGGGGAAAGGAGGCCAGCGTAAAGTGGATTCTGAGAACCAGAGAAGACTTAACCTCATGCCTGGTCCTTGAGACAGGGTGTGAAGCTGTTTCTGTGCGACCTTGAGATGGGGTGACCGGATGCCCTGGTTTGCAGAGACAGTTCTCGTCTAGGTCTTTGTCCTAGTGTAATTATTAACTCTCAAAAGTGTCCTGGTTTGGATGATAAAATATATAGTCATCTTTCTTTGAGATGGCATCACCCACTTTCTGTTAATGGGTAGAGAGAGGAAAGGGGAATATTAAAGATGGAAATCCAGTTTTAAGAAGAAGGTGACTGGGAGTAGAGCCTTTCCCCAGAGATACTTCCTCTTGTCCCCCATTTTTAGAGGATGAAGCCCTGAATCTTTTGGTTAGTTTTACTACCAACATCCCCACTATACCTCACTACTCTTACTACATTACCGCTAGCCAACATTTGAGTGCCAGATACTATGCTGTGCCCCTGACATGCATTATCTCCATTAATCTTGCCAAACCCTGAGGTGGGTGCTATTATTATGGTCTCTGTATTACATCCCCTCCTCCGAGGCCTAAAGAGGTTAAATAACATGTCCAAGGTCCTGTGGGTAGAAATGGGTCATGATTCAAACTCAGTGGGCCTGGCTCTGATGCCTCTGGTCTTAACTACTGTGTCACACCACCTCTTTGGGCCTGTCCTCTAGTTCCCCAAGTCTGGGAACCTGATTCTGAGAGTTGACCCACTTGCTGAGCAGCCTGAGTCACAACTCTGGGACATGCTGAAGATTTTGGTGCCAGTCAGTTGCTGCCACTTTAGGCTTAGGGGGAGGACACTGCTGGCCTTGTAGTGGCACTGTTGGTTGTCTTTTCGATGGTGCTCAGAAACTCTGTTCCCCATGGTGTCTTCCTTGCTCAGGCACCTCGTCAGAGGAAGGAGTTTAGGTGGTTTGGGATGGTGATTGGCAAAAGGCAGAGAACTTGCAATGTATTTCTCTCTGCTTTAGTCCGTGGCCCTGATTCTTGATGGGCCCACACTCCCCCAGGCCCCCACAGTAGGGCTTGGCCCTTAGTTGGAGAGTCTGGTGAATGGACTGTCATGTAGCACCTGCTGTAAGCAAAAAATGGTGTTCTTCCTTTAGATAGGTAGTATTCTCGTTTGTCTGACAAGGAAACCAATGGGCTTAAGTAGCTTGTCTAAGATCAGACAGAAGTAACAGGCCTTGAGTCTGACTCTAGAATTCATGCTGCTTCCGAGACCTTGCACTGCTCCCCACCCTGAACCCTGGAGGAGAGGGGGCAGGAATTGGAACATGTAAAATGCGGACTAGAGGAGGGGAGGTCTTCAGATCAGCTCTTGAGGCTGAGGGCTGGAGGGGGCATCCAGGGCTCATCATCCTGGTCAGGCAGGGGAAGACCGCTGTTGAATCCTCAGTTGGATGAATGCTGGTTCTCGTCTGGAGAGGAGGGCAAGGTAGGGCTCATCCACAGCTTCATAGGTGGAGACTGGGGGCATCCAGAAGAAGGTGCCTCTTTCCCTCAGGGAACAGTGATGTATGTACCAACACCAAATCCCACCTCCTGCCCCCTGTGTCAACATCATTGGGTCAAGGGTAAGAAGGGATAGGTGGTCTGTCTGCCCACAGCCAGGGAAGGGGATGCACAGAGGGAAGAATCCGGGATTCCCCATGCTGGAGGGCTCCACGGGGAGAGGAAGAACTTTTTTTTCCATTGAGAGGCAGGGAAGAGAGGAGCATTTTTTTCTGACTGAGGGGATGGTCTGAGGCCCCCAAGCTGAGCTGCATTAGCTTCATTGCAGTCCCATTGAAGACTGTGTTTATTTTTCCAATAATGTGTTAATTAAACATCGATTTCCGGGTGGAGGAAAGGGAATTGGATTGCTAGAGCTAAATGGAGTGAGGAGGATGGGGAGCTGGTAAGAGGGGCCCCAAGCTGGAGTCAGCATTCTGCAGCATTGCCCCAGGGGGGTAGAGGGGAGCTGGGGCTGCCTCTTCCCCGGGCTCTAAATTTGGAATTTCTCTCTCCCCATGAGCCTTCAGGAGGCGTCTTTTCTATCCACCGCCTGCCCTGCCCGAGCAGAACCTCAGTTCGAGGAGGAGAAATGATTATTCCTCACCTTCCCCAGCATCTTTGCGTCACGGGGCTACCCTGTGCCAGGCCTCCTGTTGGGTTCTTTCAATAATCATGGGGCTAGTACTTTTATATCCTCACTTTGGAGATGAGGAAACTGAGGCTCAGAAAAGTGAAGTAGCAAGTTCAAGAGCAAAGAGACAGCAAAGCCTGGCAAGAAAGGGAGCCCTGGAGGAGTAGAAAGTATCATTGGTTGGCAGAACAGCTGTCAAAGGCCCAAGCTCCTGTGATGGAAAAAAAGAAAAGAATGAAGCATCTAATAGGCAACAAACAGAACCATTTGATACTTGATCGTTGGCCAAGATTGATTGAGCTTTTCCCATGTGCCAAGAGGTGCATTAAGTGCCTTGCATGTAGCTGGTGAGGATGTAGTGGCCAAGTGTTAGGGAATGTTATTCCCATTTTAAAGATGAGGAGAGTGGGGTGTGGAGAGCTTACCTTGCCTGAGGTTGTGGAGTTGGTGAATGGAACTGAGATAAAAAAAGAAGTAAGACTTTAGTAAAGAGGACTCTGGAAACCTTCCCAGCTGTGTTCCATTGTCTTGTACACACTGAGGACACGAACTGCTCAGGAAGTCATCTACAGCTTTTAGGAGGGAAATATGTGGGGCTCTTAGGATGGATGCTTTGACCAGATCGTGTGCCTTGGGAATATCTGGGGTCTTGCCATGTGAACCCCGCTGTTTATTCCTTTCTCTGCCCGAGCCTCTGGTTGGGCCAAGGCTGTTCTGAGGTGCTCACGGTGCGTGGAGCCTGTAGGGTGAGTGGGTGGTGAGGGTAAGTTAGATCAGTGGGTCTCAAACTTTGCTGCATATTAGAATCGCTGTATTAGGGGCGCCTGGGTGGCTTAGTCGGTTAAGCGTCTGACTTTCGCTTAGGTCATGATCTCGCGGTTCGTGGGTTCGAGCCCCGCGTCGGGCTCTGTGCTGACTGCCAGCTCAGAGCCTGGAGCCTGTTTCAGAGTCTGTGTCTCCCTCTCTCTCTGACCCTCCCCTGTTCACGCTGTCTATCTCTCTCTCTCCTAGAAATAAATAAAAATAAAAAAAAAAAAAGAATCGCTGTATTAAATACCAAACCTATGTTGTACCTCATATTAATTAAATCAGAATATTTAGGGGAAAGGCCCTGGCATCATATTAAAGCTGCCTGGGTCATTCCGTCAGGCTTGCAAACCAGTGGTTCAGAACAGTCTCTGCTATCAAGCACGTGCTGGCAAGCCAGCATCTGTTTCCAGAGTTACTCTGGAATTACATAAGTAATTGGTTCTACACACCCAGGACCCAGTGGGGGCAGTGATTATCTTGATCGGTTTCCTTCTCATATATAGCATCTTTCAGAGTTTGGTATGCATCAGAATGACTGGGGAGCTCTTACAGAATGCATATTCTCAGGCCCACTGCACATCTGAGTTCGGAGTTCTGGGGTAGGGCCCAGGAATCTGCATTCAAAGCAAGCACCTTCTGTGGCTGGGTGAAGTCATGATGTACAAGGCCAGCCTCGGAGCCCCCTCTGTTCCATGCCACTACCTGTGAATCCCTCTTCCTTTGGAGGGCAAAAAGGTGAGGCCAGGGACTGCTGTGGTTACCTGTTGCTCTGTGAGATGTGGCCTTTCTTGCTCAGGACCCGCTGGCCACCACTGGCATAGGAAGGCCTGTCACCTGGCTTGGGTCCCTGCTACCCACTGCCAAGCCTTGCGTGGTGCCCTGTGCACCACAGCCCTGAGGGAGGAGAGGATGATCCCAACCTGGAAATCTGGCAGTCTCCCTTCTCAGGTTTAAAAAAAATTAGAGTAAATCTCTGCACAACTTGAGTATTTGGAAGTCTGTCAGCAGCAACCATCCTGAGTCTTCCCCGGGGATCAGTGAAACAGCTTCTCTGGGGCTCATTTTAAACTTTTCTTCCAAAGCTGTCAAAAAATGGAGAATAGTCAGAGACTCTCAGAGCTGGAAGGGACCTTGGTGATCATCCATGCCAGTGCTACTATTCTATTCATCTATTCGTGTGTTTATTCATCCGACAGATATTTATTAAACACCTACGATAGCCAGGCACTGTACCAA
Source organism: Hyaena hyaena (assembly GCF_003009895.1). Classification (NCBI taxonomy): domain Eukaryota; kingdom Metazoa; phylum Chordata; class Mammalia; order Carnivora; family Hyaenidae; genus Hyaena; species Hyaena hyaena. Next base: position 4,236,482 of record NW_024080697.1, read on the forward strand.
GTGCTGGGGATATAGCCACAATCAAGAGAGACACTGGGTTTATCCCTGATGGAGCTTAAACTTGGATGGAAAGGCAGATATTAAACAACACAAAGAAATATGTACTTATTAAGTATGATGAGTGCTCCGACGGAAAAGTGTAATGGGGGGCGGGCACTGCAAATTTTGGTGTCCTGATGTAGCATGATGGTGTGGAGGAAATGACAGTTGAGATTGTTCAAGTGCTCACTCTGCACAGGCCCTGTTGTAAGGGTCTCACCTGTACCACCTCACTTATCTTCATGCATAGACTCAGAAGAGAGTACTGTTCTTACTATTGTCTTGTTGCAGATGAAGAAACTGAGGCTTTGCGGAGAAGTGTGCAGGCTGGGGTGACAACTGAGTTCTGTCTGACGCTCTTCCCCCACCTCAAACATCCTGTCTCAGAAGACCTGGTATTTGTTCTGAGGGCAGAAGGATGAGGTAGGGGCGAGGAAAAACCAGAGAAGTTAAGAAAATGCTGAGAAGGGGCACCTCCATGGCTCAGTTCAGTTAAGTGTCCAAATTTAGCTTAGGTCATGATCTCATGGTTAATGGGTTCCAGCCCCATGTTGGGCTCTGTGCTGACAGCTCAGAGTCTGGAGCCTACTTTGGATTCTGTGTCTTCCTCTCTCTCTCTCTCTCTCTCTCTCTCTGCCCCTCCTCTCATGCTCGGTCTCTCAGAAACAAATAAACATTTTTAAAAAAGAAAGAAAATGCTGATAATTCTGGCCACATATGGAGCTCTAGGTGCCAAGTGTTGTGAAAAATGCTTGACCAAAATTATGTCACTGAGTACCTGTGATAACTAAGAACAGTAAGAATTGTTACCCTTTTTTTTTGCAGGTGAGGAAACTGAGGCTCTGAGAGGTTGAGTTTACAGATGGTGGACACTCTGAATCCACCCCGTCTGTGCTGCTTGAGTCTCCCCTGTTGGGCAGTGCTAATCACAAAGAGTGTTGACAGTGGGGGTTCCCCCAAGGGCCATAGGCCTGCTTCTTCTGAGCCACGGAGCACCCAGAGGAAGGGTGAACAACGGACCTCTCTGGGGCATGGCTGCCCCTCCATGTCCTGAGCAGTCTCCATTTTCCTTTCCTCTTGCAAGAGCCACCAAGCCAGCCTTCTGGGTCTGCTGGCCCTCAAGCCTGTAGGGAATGCTTACCCTCTGTCCCCCACCTTTCAGCCCCACCTGTTGCTAATTAGTGAGATGCTGGTCATCTGCAGTTCCCTCCCTCCTCCTCTGAACACCCTCCCTGTGTTCATTGGAAGTCTCCTCTGCCTTTGAGCTGTGGGGTCTCCTTGCCCAACTTGAGCTGATCTGCACTGAGCAGATGTGAGTCAAGGTAGGAAGAAGTATAGGGACTCAGGTCACGGACTTGGTCTAGAGTCATGAGGGAGAGTCAGGACCATGTGTGAAGAGAAAGGAAATGTGTTCATAGGGCACTGGTGAAGTATTAAATTCCTGAAAAGTTTGCGAGGACACGGGACTTCATTTCTTTAGCTTCCTTTCTGACCTGACCTGCAGGTGAGCAAATCTGTGTATGCAGACAAGCGGCCCATGAGATGGAGGCCTCTCTGTGCCCTGCTCGGGTTCCCTTCCAGGACTGATGGGGTGGTTCTGGCCAGGGGGGATGCCTGAAGTGGGCAGTCAAGCTTTTTGTCTTCTTTTCTCCAGCCCCGGGAGTAGTGGCGGCTGCATGAATACTGGGCTCAGACTCTGATGAAGCCAACACTTGAAGGCCCCTCCCCAAATTGCTGGAATTGAGACAGAAAAGAGAAGGCAGGGAAACTTTCTCTGAGAAGGGGTGGGATGGGTGGGAGGTAAGGAGGTTGGCTTGTGTGGGGGCTGTGGAGTTTGGATGACCATCATACACTCTTTTATCATATGTGTGTGGTTATTATTATTTTTCTACATTCAACTCCTTATAAAAGTGACTTAATTGTTGTCTTATTACAGAATAGTATGTGTTTGTTATAGAACACTTAGAAAAACTCAAAACAAAAATAAAAAGTCACCTGTAAATCCCCCTCCAGAAATAACCAGTGGGAAAATTTTGGGAGCTGTCCTTCCAGCTTAATTTCTAAGCCTCCACAATCCAGGGTATGCTATTTTGTTTTTAAAGAAGTTCATTCGTGCATTTAACAAGTACTAATTGAGCGCCCACTCTGTGCCAGGCACCGACATCACATTTGGAAGCTCTCACACTAGCTTGATTTTTCACTTAAAGTTATATCATGAGCACTTTTCACGACAGCCTCTCATGCCGTTGAGCTTCCAGATTTAGATTTAGGGTGTAATGAGGCAGTTGGCAAATTTTGGCATCTTAGATCTTCTGTCTTAAGGAAGGATTGCTGAGTCTCTCTTTCCATGGTACCTAAGGCAATCACCATATTAGACCCTTTGGGAGAAAGCGTGTCCCTTTACCAGGAAATAAGGAAGGACAGAAGAAAGTTTGAAGGGTGAGAAAAACCCTGGCCCTTATTTAGTGTTAGAGTCTGGAACTTCTCCCTATGGGGGGTTTGAACAGGAGAGATTCCATTCTCTTATATAGAACCCTAGCATCCTAGAGAGTGGATGGAACCTTAATACATCACTGGTTCACCTTCTTCAATGTAGAGATGGGGGCCAGGAGCAGTTAAATGACTTGCCCAAGAATACATAGGTGGTTGATGACAGCTGAAGCTGAAACCTGGGGAGCCGAGCTAGGGAGAGTTTCATGGTGATGGTTGGGGGTGGATTTGATAGACGTGGTATAGAGGGAGCCCATTCAGGCTGGTCGGAGGGGCTCCAGTGACCTGGCTGGAGTTTGGATACTGTATAGAAAGGAGATTTTCAATACAGGTCTGATTTGCTGACCCTTCATTGACCTCCTACCCCATTCCTTATCCACAGTGTTCCCCATGCCATTATCTCTCATATGCACATCTGTGGGTCTATAGAGGCCTCAGAGATGGGGTGTGAAAGAAGAATGTCCTCTGGAAGGCCAATATTACTCACAGACCAAGCTGGCCTGGTGCAGTCTTCCACAAATTTAATTTTGCAAATATCTTTGGGGTATTTCTTTTGCCTTGGGAGGGGGTGGGGCATTGTGTCTGGAGCTAGGGACACAGAAGACAGTAATGGTTGACAGTTTTCTAGTGAAGGACATTATGAATGTATGCAATCACACAGAAAACCTAGATGCAGGATAGAAGGAACCATGTGGGCTTTCTTGGAGGGGAGGATTACTCCTTGATAGGAAAGGGAGTGTGAAGAAGGTTTCACTGAGAAGGTGGAATTTAAAGAATGGCATCTGTAGATGGAAGAGAAGGACTGAGGATGCCAGGCCAAGGAAACCATGTAAGGAAAGGCAAGAAAATGAGGAATTTGTCCTCAGTACATAGGGGATTGACCTTTTATAGCACATAGGTAGAAGATTGAATGAGAGATAGGGCTGGAGAAGGATGTTCTGGCTCATTTTCGAAGCATCTAGAATGGTAGGTGTTTCAGTTAGGATGATCTCAATCATTAGAATCCCAACTCAATCTGACTTAATATAGAGGGAGCTCTGGGGAATGGAGTTTAGAGTTTACATTAACTCAAGTTTTAGAGAATAGACGTCAACTGTGGTTCAGTCTAGGGGTGCCCCGTATTGTCAGGGCCTCAGGCTGGCTCTGCCCATGGTATTAAAATGGTTCTGCAGCCCCAGAGCTCATGCGGGCACAGCTCACCCTTGAAATTTAGAAAGAACTTCTCTTCCCCCAGCCAATGAACAAAAATCTTGAGCCTCCTTTTAGTTGGACCAAATTAGGGCACATGTCCCTCTCTGAATGAGTTATAACAACTCTGAGCAGTTATAACCTCTTGCTCTGCCCTAACAGCAGGTGGAGATGCCCAGTCCCGACCACGTGGCTGCTTCACCATGAGTGGGGGTAGTGGATCTTGGTCGCTGCAGGATAGCGGGCAAAGACATTAAGAATTTCATGTGTGTGTCCTGGGGAACCTGGGACATATTAGAACAGCAGGGTGGCTTCTTCACCTTTTTATTAGGAGAACTTCAGAGATGGGAAGGGGAAGTCACTGATTTCCAGAATTCGGAGGAAGAACAGTGCCTGGCTGACATGGCTCTACTCTCTCAGTAGAAGCCACCAAGCTGGATTTTTGAGTTCAGCCCAGAATATGGTGCACGTGGGTTGCCTGTGACTCATCCTGGCACACAGGCAGGGAGGAGGAAAGGCAGAGCAAGAGGGTAACTTACAAAGGACCAAGCCAGTCTTTATCTGTCAACAGCATTCTCCTGTGGTTTTTGTCATTCTTCAGAGAGAAGAGGCTAAGGGTATTTTAGGGAAGCCTGAGGGTTGGTGCTTCTTGCAAAATACTTCTAAAGGGCCTTGTGGTTTCCCAGGTAGAGCCTGAGGTGCAGGAATGCGAGTTCACGCTTTATGGATTTGGGTTGTTTTTTTTTTTAATTCCTTTTGCAGTGTGTACATGCACAGCTCCTCCTTGATCAGCTTTGATTGATAGATGCCTTGACAACATCCTCATTTCCTCAGGGATCTAATAGCTTCAGAATTGCTTTGCTGGTTTCTGATCATATTTTGGTAGCCCTTGCTGGGCCATTATGTGCTCTGGACTGTGTTTGGAGAATTAATTTGCTTTACGCCTCAAGTCCATAGGATGCTTTTTGCTTCTGTTTCCTGAAATGGAGGCAGGAGTTTTACTAGGGTATCCCTCCCTAAGCTGGCAAAAAAGGGGCTCTTCTGCCATGGTGATTTTCCTCCTGTGTGTGACTCTGAGTAGCTGGGAATTGAGCTAGAATGGTTGGGTGGGGGTAGAGGGCCTGGGATATGGTGCTCTCGAGTTTCAGAATTGTCCAACTGCTCTGACCTGACTTTTGGGTGAGCTGTAGACTTGGGGCAAAAGAGCCATGTTTGAATATTAGCTTTATCATTCTTAGTTAGGTAGCATTGGACAGTTGGCCTTTAAGTTTCAGAGGACAGGTGTGGATGACCTACTGTGCTCCAGGACTGTCAGGACCATGCAAAAGTTTCTTGTTCTGCAATAGCCCTCGAGGTGACAGTGAGACTGGACCTCTACGTCAATGCGGGGTGGGGGGAGAGGAGGCTGCTTCATGCATGTACTGTGTCTGAGCTATTCCTGTGCTATCCGGCTTCTCATGATATGGCCTAGGAGGCAGGCAGCAGATCTTTGCTTTATAGATGATCAGAATAAAAGCTCAGCAAGGTTAAGTAACTTGCCCAGAGCCCCTCAGCAAGTAAGTGAGATATGAATCCAGTAGTTTCTGACTTGAAAGCCTGCAGTGCTCTGGGTATCAAGATGTGGCAGAAAAGCATGCGTTCTGGGATCACACGTGCAGACTTAGGGTAACTTCCTGGTGCTTATCTATTAGTCAAGTGGATTCCTCACCTCCTGAGCCCAGTGTCCTTGTCTATGAATCAGAGTTGTAACGTAATCTTTGCTGTTGGGAGATGGCTCAGAATCAAGTGACTTGTCCAAGGTTACCTTGTGGTTGGTATGGGGAGGACTAGAACCCAAGTGATCTGATGTCACATCCATGCTCTGCTCCCCTTTCCATACTACTTTGGTTCTGCCTGGTCTACAGCAGCCATAGCCATGATACTAATGATGGTGGTAATTTTTATTTTGCACCGGTTGGATTCTGCTAACAGCAAGTCTCTGCTTTTGGTGATGGGTGGGACAGGCCAGGAGATTTTCATCTTTCTCCCTCCTAATATTTTGACCTGGGTTTTCTTAGAAGCAAGAGTTGAAGAAATGAGACCAGGGATGAGTGGAAAGGTGAGCTGTTAGGGTCTCAGGGTTTTGGGGATGGGGTATGTTGAGGCAGGAGGCAAGAGAAATCATCAGCTGACTGAATGGAACATGCCAGCATCCTTCTTGTGTGCTGTGGCAGAAGGGGAATCCCTAAGTGGAGTGAAAATCTTGCTCTCACTGTGTGCTCTTGGGACTTTTATAAATGAGCACAGAGGGGACACCTGTGTGCCATATGACTGTCCTACTCACACCCCTGGAAGGTTGATATTGTCACCCTCATATTAGAGATGGAGGGACAGGATGGAGGGACTAAACTGCTAATGGCTCCCCAAGACAGTGAGTGTCAGAACAGGATTCAAAAAGGGACTGCTGGGTCTAAGATTTTTCTACTGCAGGATGTCTGTGTTTAGAAAAACTTGCCATTCTGCATATTTCAGAGACTCTTAAAAGATTCCAGTCTAACTCCCACCTCTGATAGTTGAGGAAACTGAGGCTTAGCAGTCACGTGATTTGACCAGGTTTCCCCAGAGGGAGGAGCCACCTGTGGTTAAGGCCATGGGATTTCTAGGCTCACAGTTACCTACCAAATGTGCAGCGGACACTGCAGTGCCTGCCCAGGGAGGAGCCTGGCAAGAATTGACATTGGGACTACAGTGCTGAGGGTTGGCATTTAGAGCCTGATTTCAGGTCCCTTGGATACTCAGGGGGCAAATCAGGAGACAAAGGCAAAAGCCTTTGCATGAGAGCTAGATCACTTTGGGGGGGTGCCATGGATGTTTAGGCCATGAAACAATTACCGATCTCCTAAGGAGGTGGGGCTCAACTTACTGAATGGAGGAGGTACAAGCTGCCATGGCAATTGAATTCGCTTTCTGGTTATTATAATCTGGATTTCTTAAGGCCTGAGTCCTGGCCTTTGGCATAAGACCAACTCAGGTGTGAATGCAGATGAGTCTATTCTGTGTGTATAAATTTTAGGCAGGTAACTCCCCCTTTCAGAGTCTCAGATTTGCCATTTGCAAAACAGGAATAAAGTCACACCCACCCCATAGATTGGTTTGGAATGTCAAATGAGGACTTGTAGGTAAACTGCCTAGTTTAATATGCTCAGAATTATTTGTCTGGCCTGGACCTCTCACTTGAACTCAAACTTGAACATCCACGTGCTTAGCTATCATCTCTACCTGCTGTTGAACACTAATTCAACTCAAACTCTCTGTGCTTTTATGTCCTTTAGTTTCACCTCCTACCCTGCCCCGTCTTTCCTGTTTTAGAAGTAAGCAACTCCATCCTCACACCTAACACACTTAGGATTGTTGTTGGCTCCTTTCTTGCTCTCATGTCCCAAGTTCAAGCTATCAGTAAAGCCTGTGGGCTCTCCCTTGAAAATGGACCCAGAATAGGGCCATATGTCTTACTCATGTGGCCACCATCTCTTGCCTAGATTATTACAAGGTCCTCCTTACTGCACTGCTGCTTCCACTCTTGATTCCATGCATTTTTCCCCCTTCCACACAGCAGGCTGGAATGATCATTTAAAATGAAAGTCAAATTATGTTACTGTGCTCAAAACTCTCCAGTGGCTTCCTATGCAGAGAACCATGGTGGAGAGCCCTAAGTATGACCGCAAAACCCCACCAGATCTAGCCCCAGACCTGTCCCCCCTCTTCTCCTTTCATTCTCCTTGCTCGTGCTGCTTTTTGAACTTGCTAAGCCTAGTGCAGCCTCCACGCCTTTGTCCTGGCTGGTCCCTTGGCTGTTTCCATGCCCCAGGTCTCTGCACAAATGAATATCCTTGGGCAAGCCTTCCCAGCTACTCTTCCAGAATAGCATATTCCTCCTCAGCCCTCAGGTCCCCTTATTTCACCTAATTCTCACAGCACCATACACCGTCTGACACATTACATACATGTTCATTTTGCGTATTGTCTGTCTGCCTGAATAGGACCTTATCACCCCGAGGGATAGCTGGGACTTGTTTTGTTCACACATGGCACCTTGCATGGGGTGAGCACTCAGTGAACACCTGCTGCTGGGTGAATGGATGCCCCTGTCCCTGCTTCTATAATTTAGGTGCCTTGTTACAGTGGGTCACTTCTTGCTTAGTCCTTGAGGATTGAATGAGAATGTATTATCCTCTTCCATTCTTCTTCATGAACCACCTTCTAGAGACAAGGCTTGGGACTTTTTGAAATAGCTTTCCATTTTTTTTTTCTCATTAAAAAAAAAGAATACATGTGCCAGGTACATTGTTGGGGGGGGGGAGGAGAAGAAAAAGAGAAACTCAGAATTCAGCACAATAAGAAATGCATGAAGAAGAACATGAAGATCACTTGGAATCCCACCTCCCAGAAGTGCCCACCCATCAGGCTTTCCCCTAAGTCACAAGTTTTCTTTCTAGGGGAGAGGGATGAATTGGGAGGAGCATTCTACATATGAAGGTATTATGAAAGATACTGGTGACAAAATGATGGTGACAACTGTCTAAATGTGTGACTAGGAATTGGAAGAATCAGTGACTCTCCTTTCTATCTTAACAAGTTAGCTTATTTCTAACCAGATAAGGTCACATACAGGAAAGACAGAGACGTCTCAGGAAAGGTATAAGGGAAATTCATGTTCACCTTGTTTTGCTTATTTTTTCAAAGCCTCTGCTTGGATGGAGCATTCTTTAAGGCCGTGGGAGCTGTGTATTTCAGTGCAAGCAAATTTGTAACTAGTGTGGTGTATGGGGCTGGGTTTGGAGGCTGGGGATTGACAGCAGTGGACAGACTACTTACCCTGTACCCAGAGTTTAATGTACAGTAGTTAAAGCATTTAATTCTCCTGGCCATCTTGTGTTGTAGGCATTGTGAATTGTGTTTTACAGAGAGCACAAAGAGTCATGGAGAGGTCAAGGACCTTCCCTAGGTTTACCCCCTCGTGGGGAGTGCTGTATGATTTGAACCCAGGAGGCTATGTACATACAGACTTCCAGAGCAGTCATGCTGGAGGGGCAGGTGGGCCAATGCGGAAATACATTCGAAGAAGCCAAGAGTAAGGCTGGGACTTTCCATGGGAAGACCCCTTGTAGGGATCCCTCCCATCCCCATACTTGGTCTACCACATGGCCAGATGGGCTGGTAGAGCCTGGTTCTGTGTCTTTGGCTGAAAGGCTCTCTGGTGGTTGTGCCACCAATGTGAAATAATGAGGAAAATCTGGAGATAGGCATGGTCGGGAAACTAGACAGCCACCCACTCACATCACTCTCCAGCTTAGGACATTTGTGGCAAATGACTCCCTGCAGATGGATGTGGGGTTCCAGAAATTGGGTGTGAGCAGGGGTATCATACCATCCCTTCCCCTCTTTGAGCATGTGCAAACTCTGAATATCTGACCCTGGTGATGGAGACTGCAGGCGGGGTGTGTGTGTGTGTGTGTGTGTGTGGGAGGGTTGTCTTTTGTATTCATGAAAACCATGGGCCAGTGGACTGAGGAGCAGAGTTAAAATTCTTATGGGGTGGTGCTATGTGGCCCCAGCAGCGGGGGGGGGGGGGGGGGGGGGGATCTGAGTTCCAGTTCTGTGGCCCTTAGCAAGGGGTATGTATGGGTATGAACGGGTATGTACGTGTGGAAGTGCAGGGTATGTATTGTTTGGGTATTGTTACCCTGTCTGACAGCAGAGATGGCTCCTGGGCATTAATGTTGCTCAGGTGTTAAACTGATACTTAAACTTAGGTCTTATCCACAGAGAGAGGAGATGCTTGTGCTTTCACTGTCACTCCTGAGTAGAAGAAGGGCAAGAGTGATTCTGAACTCAAATGGTGGTATGGGATTTGAGGTTGGGTACTTATTTATGCTTTAGCTGGATAGGAAGTATTGAACTTACCATTGCCCTGCAAAAGTAGCTTGTCTCTCAGTTCTGTTTCTCAGGGAAAGAGAAGTCCTCTTGGATTCCATTCATTCAACAAATCTTTATTGAGCACCTGCTGGGTCCAGACACTGCGTTAGGTCTCGGAGATGGAGTAGAGGCAGCGGTGTAGGTGACAGCTTGCAGACTTGAGGCATATTCTGGTGGTCCCCTTGACTTGAGTGGATGATGAATTGGATATGGGGATAAGGGAGAGATCAGTGGGGAGAATGACTCCTAGGGTGTTAATGTGAGTAGCCAGCAGAAGCTTGGCATCAAAACTCCTCTCCCAGGGAGGGTGGCATGGCTCCAGATTGCTGGGGCAGATTTCACATAATTCAAAAAGAGGAGGGGAAGGAGAGGCCCTGAGAAGTGTCAGCCAGTGAGTTTGAACCTGTGCATTTTCCTCTTCCTTATAAGAAATTGATGCTCATCAGTACTTCCTGATTTCTTCTCAATCTTTCCAGTGCCGCCTACCTTCCTGGTTCACTACTTCAATATGGAATAAGAATATGGGAAGGAGAAATGGACTTGTATGACCTTTACCAAACTAAGAGAAACTTCATAAAACCTGTTCAGCTTGAGACCCAGGAAGACAGATCAGTCTATGTCCAGTTCTGATAAAATAGATATCATTATCACAGATGACTCCAGCTGTTAATCTTCTTTAAACCAATTATGTTTGTGCTAACACGAAACCTTGGAGCTTGTCTTAATTTAACCCTCACCTTCTATTCTAGGGATACATAAACTCAGGTTTAAAGAGGTTAAGGATTGCATAAAGTCACAGAGCTGGTTGGACATAGGGAAATAAGATAGTATAAGTAACTGTAAACTTGGGGAGAGGAGGCTGGAAAAGCACCAGAGAAAAGGATCACAGAGAGTCAGGTCAGTACTATTTAGGAAATACAGGCTACCCTAGCAGTCTGCTGGAGTGGGGAGGGTAAAGCCCCCGTCCTGTAAACAACTGGCTCTCTCACTGAGAATCCAGAGTATCAAGTGACAGTGGGACTGAAGAGTCAAGATTGCAGCTGAACTGGTGAGAAGACTGAGTTCAAGGTTATCTGTAAGCCCGTGCCCTTGGAAAGTCCTCTCTCCAGGCACCGGAACCATTGATGTGTCATGGCTTGAGGACCACCTTCTTTGTGTCTTTCCCTGCCTCAATCCAACCTATTCTGCTAGACTTGGTATCATAGTGCCTATTTTCTACAGCTGGCTTTCTGACTAATTCTTCCCCTGTGCCTCTGGATTTTGATCCACTGGGACTAGAGCATGGGAGAGTACTGCCCATGCTCTTGTCCAGTGGAGATGATGCAAGCTGGGTTTGGGGAAGGAGAATGATGTGAGAGCCACATCAATCCACTCTCTCCATGTGATAAGGATTTTATGGGTGTAATGGGCTGAGTGCAATGGTTGGAAACCACAGATCAGTCCCATTGCAGCCTTGCTTTGGCATTTTGATAGGAACTATATTTGAGTATAGAGAACTTCTTTCTTTGATATTTAAAATGGAGGTACCATGAGAGACTCTTGAATGCTGACAAAAACTGAGGACTGATGGATGTGGGGGGGAGGAGGGATGGGCATGGAGGAGGGCACTTGTGGGGATGAGCACTGAGTGTTATGTGGAAACTAATTTGACAATAAACTATTTGTAAAAAAATAAAAAAATAAAAATAAATAAAATAAATAAAATAAATAAAATAAATAAAAATAAAATAAAATAAAATGGAGGTTCCAATTAGGGCTGTGAGTTCTGTCTAGTATCTAGAATTTAGTCTCAGCCCACTGGGCAAGAGCCCACTGGGAAGATGGAGCCTCGACAGCCACCTGGGTGAGGTTCCTGACCTCTGATGTGCTATTTCTCTGAGCTCTCGGGCAGCTGTGGCTCAATGGCTCAGAATGTAGACACCTAGAAAGGGTGGACAAGGTGAAGTCGTTGCCACCTTTGCCCCTCATTGGTCAGGGCCTAACCTGGGATAGTCTAGCCGCATCTGACAGGAGAAGGCAAGGCAGAGTTATCTACCATGTTGACCTAGGGTCTCTGGCAGAGTAGGAGAGCCACTCAAGCTGGGTGTGATAAAAGAAGGATAGTGTCAGATGTGCCAGAGTGAGCAGAGGGACTCCAGAGATGGATGACTGAGTGTATGGAGGAGCAGTAGTCACAGAGGAGACAGAGTGCTCCAGCATCCTGAGGTGGACATCTTGGTCCCCATTCTGGTCAGTGACTGTCTGGGCCTGCATTTCAGTCTTGAGTCCTCTCAGGGGTCCAGCCTGAATCTTTGCTCTGGATGGCACTGACCCCTTGGCACTGATTTGAGCACCATTTGTCTTTGTGTCTGATCTGCAACGTGTGCAGATGCAGAAGTGGCTCAACTGATGACCTGTCTTCAGGAGCACTCAGGGGATCCTGGGAGGCTCGGGTTGCTCAGACATTGCAGAGGTGTTAAGAAGCTCTTGGTGGAGATCTGCATGGGGAGGTTAATTATTACTGTCCCCCTACCTCCCCCTCTTTCTCTCTTTTGTTCCCCTCTGTCTGGTAACCTTAGCTCAATTTAAGTAAGTTTTAAATCTCAAACTGAGATAATGTTTAAGGACCATAGTTGTTGAAAAATTAGTTCCCAGGGAAAGCAAGGAAAATCAACATAAGTGGCTACTGTAAGCCAGGACTGTAGTAGGCATTATCATTGTGTTATTCATTTGTTTCTTCACAGTGATCGTGAAGGGTGTTCATTCATTATTTTGGTATTTGTTGAGCACATGGCATGTGCAACTTAGCATTCTAAACTCAGGTGGTATATTGGAGTCCAGGGAAGACCAGGTTTCTGCTCTCATAGAGCTGACAGTCTAGTGAGAAGTGTGGCAGACAATAAACATATAACAATTCGACAATTTCAGACATAAGTGACTTCCAGGAAGGAAATAATAGGGCAGGTGGGTGACTTTGGGGTTCAGGGAAAGCCATCTGGGGGGACCACACCTGAATGAAGACAGACGATGGCAGAGCTGGGGAGGGGCCAGCCACCCTGCTGAGAATAGCAACTGTAGATAGACATCCTGGATGGGAGTGAACTTGGCCAAAATGAGGAGAGATGGTTTTGTTTCCTGTTTTCCAGATGAGGAAACTGAACCTCAGAATCAGCTTGTTTGTTATCACCCAGCTTCCTGGAGTAGATCTCAGTCTAAACCCAAGATATTTCCTCTGTTGCCTGCTGCCACAAATAACCCACTGATTTGTAACACATTTTCATGCATCATCCTATTCCATCCTTATAAACTACTGTGAGTCCTGTTTGCTAGACGGGGAAACTGAGACTCAGGTCAGTGGTCAATCAAGTACCTCATCCAGGATCACATAGCCAAAAATAAGAGGTAGGATTCAAACGTGGGTCCAAAGGACTGACTGCTGTATTTTGTCACCACAACATGGGGTGGTAGAATCAATGCCTATGGGCTCATGGAAATGTCTTCCATGTTTAGAGCTGAAACAGCTGTACACCAGGGAGTTTGGTGTCTTTTGCATGTCATGAATGTATAGGGTATAGCCAGGAAGTATAGGGTAGGGACTCACACTCAGGCCTCTCACCTCCTGGTGGCTTCTCTTGCTCTAAATCCTGCTTTTATTCATGTCTGATGGCCATGTGGGGCTGACTGCCACTGGCCAGAATAGAGGATGCATTGCCAGTCGTAGGTGTGGGCTCCTTGAAAGGTGAATCATCTGAAACAGACATTGAACTCCTGTGATGGGTTAGAAATTTTGCTAAGGACTGTCAAAGAACAAAATGAGGGGAGTTGTTTGGTTCATCTCTGTGATGGGAAATAATTACCCAAAGGTGCCAGAAACCCTTGGCCCCACCCCCCTACCTGTATTGCTGGAGAGGAAAGATCAATTAAACATATTCTTGTGCTAAAGGATCTCACAATCTAGCTGGGAAGAAAGAACAATAAGTATGACCATAATATGTTGTAGAAGGACTTAATTCTTCATTTATTAAGTCACCATCCATTGTGTTTCTATGCAGGCCAGGTACTGTAGGAGGTACTGGGGATGCAGAGGTTAAAAGGACCAATGAAGTCCCTTCTTCATGGAGCTTACATTTGGGGTGTGGGAAAAGGAAAGTGAGCATAGAAGTTCTGAAAGATCTGAGTACAAACTGGGATAAAGCTATGAAGGAGAGTTGTAGGGAGCTGTCAGAAACTAATGGGAGGTTCCTCTTTGTTGAGTGTGCTGGAGAAGGCTTCCGTGAGGAAGAAATGCTTTGGACATTGATGCATGGTTTGGAAGGCTCTGATGGAGGTAACCTTAGGTTATCAGAGGAGCACTGATAGCCCTCTTGGGAGTGTAGATCAACCTTCCTCTAGATGGTGACACTCTACTGGTCTTGAAGGAGTCTGCCAAGGAAAGGGGTGGCTGGGATTCAGGACTGGAGGATGTGTCATGGGCAGTGAGAACAGTGTGTCATGCACACATACATTTTGGCACCACTCTGCCTGATCTTCTTAGGAGACCTCTCTACTTATTTACTGGATGCTGTAAGGTGGCAGTTTGCTTATGTCTTGAAGGTCTGTTCTCCAGCTCTTTCCTTTGAACTCTGCTCATGGCCAACGCAAGCATAGAAATTATCCAGAGGGCCTTGGCCCTGCCTAGTGGGCCTGTTCACTCAGTGGCATGCATGCATAATCAGTATAGGAGGCTGCCACTCCTTTTAGCTGGGGTGCTGGAGAAGACCTTCTGCATTCATGGTGCTCAACTGCACACTGGCATTTATTCTCCCCATCCCCCCTTCTGTTCATTTTTTCTCACTTCCACTTACCTCTAAGTCTCTGTGGTGGGATTTTGCAGCTGGGCCATGGTTCCGGTGACTGCCCCAAACCCTCATGCACAGCAGCTGGAGAGGTTTTTGGCTGTTTAGCCCAACCTGGAGAATTCCTAGGCCACCACATGCCGAACCTTTCACTCTGGTTTTCCTCTTGCTTTTCATGGCACTGCCAAGGATTTTGACCTCTTCTAACATATCTAAGACTTGCTGGACAGTCTGGCAAGAGAGGGTATGGGCTCCCTTATTTCCCTGCTGATTGGGTATTTACTGGGTGGGGCAGTCTTTCTTGCCCCTCTTTGTGAGAGGAGCCCAACCCTTTGGCTCCATGACCAAGCATTTTCCATTTGAGACACTATTGGGGTAATTTTCTTCTTTATCCCTCCTTCTCTGCAGCCTAGATCAGGGAGGACAAGAGACAGCTTCTAAACACTTCTTATCTGTGGGAGATGGTGTTTGTCTCATCTGATGCCTTCCTGATGTCCGTTCAAGAGTGTTGATTGCTGCCTATATATTTTTAAAAATCTTGAGCCATCATGTAGCTCCTCCAATCCAGAACAAGGGACATTTGAAAATATTTTCAGTTGAGGGTGAATATGGCTCAGATGGACTGTATGCCACTTTGGGAAATCCCTGGGACCAGGCTCTGCTCTTCACACCAGTCCTTTGGCTGTGGTTCTGCTGGTCACAATCTAAGGTCTTGGTACAGCTCTGGATAGGGAAGTGCTCTGCTGGGCTGGCTTCTGCCTGGCACATGAGTTCAGTTTTCTTCTTTTGTTCCTCACTGCTCAGTCACACCCTTTTCTGAGAGAAGCTGCTCTTCCCAACACCCCTGCTGGGTGGACAGCAGCCCTGCTTTGTATGTTGTGACCTCACTTATTGCCCATCCCGTGGTCATAGCTTATTGTGCCAGTGGTCAGCACCCGTGGCTGGCCAGCCATGTCCTGGCCTTGCAAACTAGAGCTTAAAAAAGGTGAGTCAGGCTGATGGTTCTGCTCCCTTGGGGGTTTGGAATTGGGTGAACTGGTGATGGCAGTTCCTGAGTGCAAAGACCGTGAGGGTAGTAGATGGTGATCAGCAGAGACAGGAGAATAGAACGTGATACAGAAAGCAAAGCGGTGATGCCACGAAGGAAGGGAAAAAAGGAGGTATAACTACTTCCTTTGCTAATGACTTTGTGGTCTCACCTGTCCAGCTCCTCCTCTCCTCCCAGCAAGCCACTAACCTAACCACAGAAGGCCTTTGTTTCTTGCAAATTAAAAGTTTATTCAACAATCCAAGTCTTCTCTGAGCTCTCCAGCATTTAGATGAGGGCAGCAGAATAGAGTTTTCTTAAATGGAAGGACTGGGGGTAGATTTTAGAGCTGTGTTTCCTTTCACTTAGCCTCCAATCAGACTTCAGATGTCAGCTCATTTCTGACAGTTTGGGGAAAGTTTCCAGAAGATTCCTTTGCTTGGTGTCTAGCTGGCAGATTCCTGTCTGGGCCAGGTGACAAGCATGTCTTGGTCATATGGTGATGGAGTGAAAACCTCTGACTGATCACTGGCTGCAGGATGGGGCTCCTGGCTCCAAGGAAAGTTCCAATGATGCCAGAAATGAAAGAAGTGTCGAGGTCAGCAGAAATGTCTTGTCAGAGCCTCCATTGTGGCTTAAAATGGACATTGTTGAGAGGCCAAGATGAACTATCTAAAAAACAGCAAGAGAGGCCTCATCTGAGAAGAGCAAGTGCAGCATCCGGAGGCCAGGGGCAGATCTGGGCTGGTGCTGCTAGAGGATGCTCACAGGTATCCAGCCAGTTTGTCTGCAGGGGTATTTGTTGGATCTGAGGCTCAGCTGCCTGAGGTCTTTGAAGTGTAGCAGTTGAGCCAGGCATAGGGCCTTCTTGTTTTCTTTAATTAGAAGGATAGTAAGAGCAGCTAACATTTATTTTGTCAAGTGCTCTGCTAAGCATTTCACAGGTGTCTTTTTTTTTTCTTTTAATTCTTGTGAATGGAGCTTTAAGACAGTTATTGTTATTTCCTCAAATTACAGATGAGGAAACTGGGGTTTACAAAATGCCACCGACTCTCCCAAGACCACACGAGTCTGAGGTGAATGGACCATGGATCCTGGCCTCTCTGACCACATAGCCATGGTCTTATGTGCACTCTGCTACTTTGCTGGTTAATATGGACCTGGAACCTCAGTGGGGTCCTGTTTTCTCACTTTGGCCATGTCCCAGGGAATGACCAAGTGTCTCAAGAGGTTTGCCAGGTCCTGGCTGCCCCCCGCCCCCCCCCCCACACCTGTTGATGTGAGCAGCTGCCTTGACCTTTTTGAGCTGGAGGCAACCCAATCTGCTCTGAGCGAGGGAGAGACTCAATACATTATGTAGGAGTGGCTGTCCCCCTGGGATGGCTGTCATAGACTTTGGTACCTGCAGTAGGAAAGTGCCAACTGCTTCTGGAAACGAAGCAAAGACCTGCAAGCTGGGAATGGATAGAGGAGACCAAGGTTGTATGCTGCCTTGAGAGTCTCCCCTCTAGATTATGGTAGCTCCTGGGGTTCAACAGTCCCTGGCAAGGCTGGTGTAATGGGAGGCATTTCAGGAACGGTTTGCTATTAGGATGGTGGTTAGAAACTCCTCTGGTTCATCTGCTCTGTCTAGATTGGGGAAACTTGGTATAGCACAATGACAGGTGATGTTGGGAAGGGGCCAGCCTGAGTCTTCAGCCATCTGTTAATGGGGCAATGGATTATGAGGTAATATGAGCAAGTTGCCTTAATTGGGCAGAACCGTCAGATAAGGTTGCAGCCGTGGGAGGAGTCTGAACAGGGTATATCAGTTGTGGATGTGCAGCTTGGGGTATGGAGTGGGGCATGTGGGACCAGAAGTGTCAGTCTTGGTGGAACTCAAGTGCATAGTTCTCAGTGGGTCCCCTGTGCCCTGGGACTCTGCATAAAATGCACATTCTTGGGCTCTACCTCAGACGTCCAGAATCTGAATCTCTGGGGACAGGGCCCAATGAGTTGCATTTTAAAATGCCTTGCAAGTGATTCTGAGGCATGCTAATGGCTGAGAACCACAGCTGTAGCCTCGGGTAAGTGGCAATGTGGTGTTCTCTCAGGGAGGGAAGAGAAAACCTTGCACTTGCTGGCTTCCTGTGGTGTGATGAAAAATAGACTCAATTCTCCTTGTTTCATCCAGTTAACAACAGTGGTTCTCCAGTGATTCAGGCCAAGTTCCCCATGGTCCATCTACCCCACCCACACCAAAAAACCTTCACTGGACTTGAGTTGGGGGAAGACTGGTGGTCTGACAATGGTTTTGGCTGATATTTCCTTGAGGTGGTGTGGTGTAGTAGAGCGAGAGCCTGCACTGGGATTCTCTACCATGTGTTTATCTCCCTGATGGTGTCATGCCTCTTCCTGGCTTCTGGAGTCAGGGGCTTCATCTGTGAAATGGTGTGGGTTTGAAGCTCTTTGAGTTCCTTACTTGTGGTGACACTGCACAGTTCACAGAGATGTGCCAAGTAGAGGTCATGGTGCCATCATGCTGGAGACAGAAGTGTTGATGCTGTCATATTATAAGCATTAATACTGGAAGTGACAGCCTGCTGACCATCTGGAAGAATCTCCTAGGGCACTGAAGGCCCTGGACCCTGATTTGAGAACTGCATTTTAGGACAGGTGCCTCATTAATAGAAATGACTTCCTAAGAATGTAGCCAAATAGGCTGCCTGACTTTGTCCCACATTGCCAAGACTTTGAGCACAGAGGTCAACCTACACAAAGGGTTAATGCCTCAGTCTTAGGTAGCCCTCTGTCTGACCCTTCTGGGGCTCATGGATCTGGTAGCTTCCACTGGGTTACTTGATTGAATATGTGTGCTGAGCTTCGGAGCTGTTGCAGGAAAGACTGGGCGAAACATCCAGCTTGTGAACGTTTCTGTCCTTCCTTGGCTGAAGATACTGTTCAGGCTTGGGGGTGGGAGTGGGGGGAGCCTGCGTCGAGGACTGCTTGTACTGCCTTCGCTTGCACGGGACTTTGGCATCAGAGGGAGAGAACACGTACAAATCTGCTGCAATTGACCTTTTAAGGCAAACCAACTTGTATGTTTGCTACACGAAAGGGCTGCTGACAAGTCTCAGGCTGGAGGCAGAAGGTGCAGGAGAGAGGAGAAAAATCACTGCCTTAGGAAGGGAGCTCATGGGCTGGTGAGAGAGATGAAGCAGCGGGTAGAGCCAGAGCGGCTGTGACATCCTCAGACACTCCGACCTTCTGCTCTTCCATCTTCTCAGGGGAGGAGCTTCTGAAGTGTGCCTCGGGGGACGGGGGATAAGAAGAAAGCGCGACTGAGCATGCCCCCCTTGCACTTCTCCCTGAGCGAGGTTACCAGGACAGAAATGGGTTGGCGGCCAAGGCCCATTACAGGCTAAGTCCTCCACCAGGGACAAGAACGGGCGGCTGATTCAGATGCAGGTCTACGTGGAAGCAGACACCCCCACAGTGCCCCACTCCCCACCCCCCATTTCATCCCTCCCAGCTCTCCTTTTCCACCATTACCTCAGGAGGTGAGATGCTGCCTTTGGTGAGCCTCGTCTAGTCTTCCAGGATTGGAGAGCGGAGTGCTGTCCTGGGTTTAGTAGGAGGAGAAACAAAAGGCCTAGTGACTTGACTCCATTTCCCTTCCTGAAAATGAAGGAAAAGTCAGCTCTTGTCTGTAGCCAGACAGGGTTTGACAGAATTTTTAAAATAAAAATATGTGAAATGAGGGAAATCTGAATCTGTGAGGAAGTCCTCTGTGAGAGGACTTTGTGGATTCCCTGTTAGCTAAACACGTTGCAGCAGGATCGTCTTTGTTTCTGGGGGGGTCAAGTGCATGGGCTAATTGTAACCAGAATGTGCTGCTGGACGACTTCCCTGGAAGGGGATGTAAGAGAAGGAGATGAGGGCAGTGGGGAGGAGGTCCAACTAGGTAACCTTAAGGGCCCTCTCTTTACTATTCTTGTGAAAAGTAGATGTTCCCATCTGTTAGGTGGGAAAATAAATGGCAGTAACTGACCTCCTTGTTCCATGTATGTTGGGCAAAGGGGCTAAACAGATTCCTTATATGAAGCCAGTCCCCTCCTAACATTCAGACAGGGTTGTTGGGGTGGAGGCATGCCACTGTCATCTAAGAGTCCCTGGCCTTTTCCAGGAACAAAAGCAAAGGAGGGACATGGGTACCAAAGTACCATGTACCAGACATGGGGTGAGATTCTTCATGTCTATTATTCAGTTGAATCAGCACAATAATCACGTGGGATGGGTCATATTACTATTCTCCACGTTCTAGGTGAGGTCGTGGAGATGTAGAAACATCCAAACACTTGAATACAGTCACAGAGTCAGCAAGGGAAGACATCCAGTACCCAGCTGTGATCGGGGCCGTGACCTCCCACTTTGGCTCCCAGGCTGGAATGAGGGCTTGTCTTTTTGAAGACACATACGAAGGAGATGGAGACATGCAAAGGTTCATATCTGAGACCTCTGTGCCTTTTTCTTTACATGTGAGATATTCAGAGAGCGGGCTGTCGGTGAAGAGGCTTTCCCAGCTGGAGCACGTCCGAGGGCTCTGTGGTTGTGAATTACTGGGCAGGTGCAAGGAGTCAGGTGTGCAGAGGGAGATCCTTCCTTTCTGTTTCAGTCTCCCTCCTTCCTGGGGCCCGAGGGGAGTATTAATTACTCATTGTTGGCAATTTGGATCTGGATAAAATGTTCTTCCCGTGTTACTGTTTCAGGGTTAGACATCAGCAACTGGTAGCCTGGTGCTTGCCTCCAGCTCTCAAGCCTGATGTGTTTCTTTGATCTCTGTCTTTCTCAATGACTTGACTCATTTTCAGAACTGGGTGAGAAATGTCACAAACTCACTTTCTACTTGTCGTTTGTGTTCTTTTCTCTTGTGGGTATGGCCAAAGGGAGAGAGATTGGGGAAGGGGACGCGGTGAGTTGGACTGACCACATCAGACTTTGGAAATCCAAGTTAATTTTGCTTTGTTTTCTTTAGTAATTTGATAAGTTTTTTTTTTTTCACTATTCATTTTATTTTATTTTATTTTTTTTTTCCCTTTTTTTTTTTTTACAAATAGTTTATTGTGATAAGTTTTTTATTGCCACTATTAACACACAGTATTTCATGTAAGTAATACACAATACTGAAGACTTAAATATTTTGGAAAAACAGAGGCCAAAGCAAAAAATCACTGTTTTCCTACCATGTACCACTATTATTAAAACTTTGGTATAGATTTTCCTAGATGTGTGTGTATGTGTGTATGAGATTGTGTACATTTATTTATTTTTTACAGAAACAAAAATACGTAGTCTATTTTTTCTTTTAGTGTTATAGTTTGAGTGTATTACTGTGTCGATAAATATTCTTTAACCTTTTATTTAAAATGTCGTAAGCGTATAAAATATTCCATTATATAGATGTAACAATTTACTTTTTCTCCTATTAGTAGATAATTTAGGCCTTACATTTTCTATAATTAGAAATATATTGTTTCTTCCTCTAAAGTTTAGACTATATTACCATTCCACCTGCAGTGTATGAGAATAAACATTTCTAATACTCTAACACTATAGTTTTGCTAATCTTTGCTTATTTGATAGGACTCCCCCTCTGCCCCCTCTGCCCCCCAAAAAAGGTATTCACTATTTCAGCCTTAAGTAGTGTCAGGATGTGTGGATAGGTTGTTGGGACTACAAGAAAAAAAAGTAGATGTCAGCCATCTTGGTTTGTTTTTCTTTATTGACCTCCTTTGATTTATCCTGTGTCAATGCAATACAAAAACATTAGATCTCTATTCCAAGAAATGAGGTATATTTAAATATCTTTTACATGATACTTGTCACAGTTTTATTTATAAGAGCAAAAAGGTGGAAATAACCTAAGTGCTCACAATGAGAAATCAGTCAAATTAATGGCAATAATGGAATACTATGCAATCATTAAAATAATTTAATGGCATAGGAAAAAATCAGGCTATAAAATAATATGTACATAATCTCAATTAAATAATATGTACATAGAAAAAGGCTATAAAGGTTAATGTTAATAATTTCTGAATGGAATAATTATACTTTTCCCCTTGTGTTTTCAAAAAATTAACAAGTACATGTATTAGCATTGTAATCATACACAAAGCAGATGTTAGCAAGTGAACTCTAAAATATTATACATGGAGTTGGGGTGCCTGGGTGGCTTAGTCGGTTAAGAGTCCGACTTTCGCTTAGGTCATGATCTCACGGTTTGTGGGTTCGAGCCCCGCGTTGGGCTCTGTGCTGACTGCAGCTCAGAGCCTGGAGCCTGCTTCAGTCTGTGTCTCCCTCTCTCTCTGACCCTCCCCTGCTCACGCTGTCTCTCTCTCTCTCTCTCTCCTAGAAATAAATAAAAATATTAAAAAAAAAATAAATAAAATATTATACATGGAAATAAAGAGCTCTGAGTAATTGGATTTTGAGTCACTTAGATTCTTCCAAGGACTTTGTAGGTTATCAAGTCTTCACATTCTTTGAGGCTAGTGGAGCTCTTTGGAAATTTGCAAAACCATTTTATAGTGGGGGCTTTAATGAGGATCGAGTCAAAACATGGAGATCAAGATTAGCTTCCATCTGCTTTTCTGCTCTTTGTGTTGACTTGGGAGTAACAAGATCATAGGATATGGAACCTACTTATGGTGCCCACTACCCTGGACAACAGGATATATAGGACATGCCATCCAAGGCACTGATGTATCTCAGGACCATTGGAGTTGTTTGGAAACTGAAAGGCAGGGGATGACAAAGGATGGATATACCAAATGTCATCTGGTGGGATTGATTTGGTTGTGTTTATGTATTTCTGGTAATGATAAATACTCCAATATACTGGGAACAGAATCCTATGCCAGTCCTTCACTACTGATGAGGAAATGGAGGTCTAAAGGGATTAAGTCACTTGTCCAAGCCAGTGTCTCCCCCCACCCCCCATCACAATGTTCCACTGGAATGGTACAATATATCACATGTTGGGTATGTCTGACTGGTTGAGGTGATTCACAGCATACTTGAATGGTTTGGAAGTCCTTGAAATTGCTTGGTTAGAGTTTGGCTGAAAGAGGATAATTCAATTCTGGGTAGTAGGATTGGTGGGAGGAGGTCAGTGTTGGTCTTTTCTCATAATATGGTAGTTATTAAGCGATATCCAGAGGAAAAGGAAGTATTAAATTTCATAATAAAGGAAGGTGAACTAGGACAGCTGGCAGAGAGATGAGTCAAGGGAATGGATTTATTTTCCCCAAACTCAAGTTCCATGTGAAGATGCCCTTATTTTGAGTCACAGACACTCAATGCGATGGGTTTTTCTCCTGTTATGGTGAAAATGAGGTGAATGAGAACTCCAAGAACTGGAAATTTCATTTATCTTTATGATTTACAGCCCCATGCTGTATTGCCTTCTTTGCCTTTGGCTGTGAGTGCTCTGAGAATGAAGATACTGAGTTCACTTTGGGCATCGCTCTTTAGTTTGAGGATCGGTCCACAGGAAGCAGTAATTATGGTGGGAGAGGACTAGAATTCCTCCCCAGGAAGGAGCTCTTAAAACAAGTGCAGTGTATAGGAGAAGAGAAGGTAATTGAAGGAATGAGGAGGGCAGGACAGCTAAATTCAAATATGTAAGGGGCTATTGAAAGGAACAAAGAATGAACTTGTTCTGTGTGACTCCTGAAAACAGAGCTGTGGCTGATGAAGGGGAGACCCATTTCAGCTCAGTATAAGAAAGACTCTTCTAGAAACCAAAGCTTCCCAACAATGGTCAGTGGACTGATGGAAAGTGTCCAGCAGAGCCTCCAGATGTTTTCAGAGTTGTCTGTACTGGGTGGGAGGTTGTTTCAGATGACCACTAAGGGCCATTCCAAGTCTGTGTTTCTAGAACTCTGTTTCTATGTTTAAATACTGTGTATATTATGTATTCATCATTCTTATTTGTTAAGCTTTTATTATACTTGTCATGTGTTCTACTAAACGTTAGAAATATATAATGGTAAAACATAAAATCCTTGACTTTATAATCAGTTGAAGGAGATAAATGGTAAATAGGTTATTGCAAGGTATAAGTCCAACCTAGTAAAGTATCGGGTGCTATGAGCTCCATAGGAAGGGTATCCAGATTAGCTTGGAGTGACTTATGGAATCTTTTTGGAAAAAGTGAGGTGAAAGATCTAAAAAATGACTATGACTTGGGTAGACCAAGAGAGTAAAGAAGAGTATTCTAGGTAAAGGGAACATCTAGGTAAAGGGAACAGCCTGTACAGAGGTAGAACAGCATGGTGCATTAGAGACATCAATTTTGGGGGAAGAGGTAAGTGAAGAGGGGGATGAAACTGACCAGGTAGGAAGCAGATGAAGGGTCTTGTCTGCCGGGTCGGAGTTTGGGCTTCATGTTGAGAACAACAGGGAGTCATTAAAGAGCTTTAAGGAAAGGATTGTGTCACCTGCCTCACCTTCTGGAAAGACCACTTTGGTTCCAGCATGTAGGGTAGTTTAGAGGGTACCAAGGCTGGCTGCAGAGAGACTGGTTGGAGTCTGTTTCAGTAATTCAGGTAAGAGATGGCAGTGGGGCTAAGCCACTACAGGGGCAGTGAGAATGGAGAGGGGTGGGCAGGTGGTGGGGAGAATTCAAGCTGAGGAGGAGGTTGGGGTGCCATTTGTTGAGACTGAGAAAGTAGGCCAGGCAGCATATTTTGGGACTAGTAGAAGGCTGATACTGTGTTTGAAGTGTCCATGGGACACAGGACTGGAGAAGCTCTTTCTTCGTATTTTGCAAACTACCCAAAAGAGATTCATTTTTGTCCCCTGGTAATACAATGGAGGGGCTTCTGTACATAAAATGGGACTTTTCTTCCCAAGTACTGTCATGACTACTTTTCACAGATCCTCATACAATTCCTGTGAAGTGCAGGAGGGGAGTTTCTCTCAATGCACAGTGTTTTGACTTAGTATCCTATGAAGTGGTATCTGGGTGTTCTTAGAATATAGCCACTCAGGTGGTCTTCACTCTCTCTGGTTGGGTCACTCATATCCCAGGAACACCATGGTTACCCTTCTCTTTTCTGCCCAGAAAGAATTACTAGTCAGTATTAACTTCTATGAAGAATGATTCTCTCTGTGTAAGTAGGGACCCAGACAGGCTAAGAGACAAACAAAACGGTGGGTGGACAGCTGAGATGGAATTGCTTCTATTCCCTGATAGTGGCCTCTTTAGTTGGTTGGCCCACACTCCTTCCATGGAGTTACCTTCCTGAACGTTCCAAGGTTGATTAAATAGACCCCATTTGGGTGTCACCTTATGGTCCTGCTGTTGTTGACCTGTTTCATAGATTCGTAACTAATAGAGAGATTAAAGGTCTTCAATTTCATTAAGTCCAAATTGTAGCTCAGTAGGGCATAAAACTACTTGTGCAAGGTTACATAATAAGTTGGTCTTCTGGATTCTCTTCCCATTTCGCCATGTTGGGCCTTTAAAAAATCTTACTGAGCCGTATATCTATATGAGTGTTTGTCTCTTAAAAGCTATAAAGATCCACCTTCTTTTTGATTCATTTCTTCTATGTGACCTTAAATGTCTGAGTTTTTTGGGGACATGCTACTTACCCGCTTCCCTCCCTTGTACTCTACCTCTTCTTTCTGCGTGATCTTATCTACTCCTATGGTTTCCATTGCTATTTAAGGGTATATGACTCCAAAGCTGGTACCTCTAGGGTTGAACTCCTTCATACACTTTAGATCATCCACATCCTTGTCTCTCCTCCACAGGCACATCAGAATCAATAGCTATAAAACTAGCAGTGTTGGCTTCAGACCTACATATGCAACTGCCTACTGGTTGAGAATTGATATCAAGTTGAGAATCCAGCTCTACATGACTATATGCTTTTCATCTTTTCCTGCACATCTGAGTGGGCAGCATCCCTGTCTATTTAAGAATATGAGCTGGAAAGCTGGAAGCCAGCTTCAATATCCCTCACTTCCCACCACATTAGTCATCACACTCCTTTGGTTCTACCTTTTAAATAGCTGTGGTCTCTATTTGCTCTTCGGTCTTTCTTGCCAATGGGTCCTAACCAGCTTTCAACTTGAACACTCTGACACTTTCTTGGGTGGTCTTCCTACCATCAGTTCTTTTCTTCCTCCATCATCTCCTCTTCTCCCACATACTGTGGGAGCAAACCTAATAACACCATTCGTCATATAAAATACTCCCTTACATGTAAAATCTCTTCAGTATGCCATAGCTAGTGGCTAAGAGTTGAGTTAGATTGTCTGAGATTGAATTCCATTTACCAGTTATCTTGGGCAGGTTATACAACCTTTCCATTCCTCAACTTCCTTACCTATTAATAGGAGATAATACTCATACTTTAGACGGTTATTTTAAGCATTAAATTAGTTAGTATTTGTGAAGTGCTTAAAACAGTGCTTAGCACATAGCAAATACTACATAAGGGCTTGTTACATACAATAAGGTTATAACTCCTTAGCTTGACATAGAGCCCTTTCAAAATTGGGCCCCTATCGACCTCTCCAATGCTCAAGTTCTTAATTCTCCTGCCCTTGGCCCTGTACCTCCAGCAATACTCAACAATTTGTCATCTTTCATACCATTGTGTTTTCCTTGTGTGTGTGTTTTAATCCTAGGATGATTCTTCTCTTTCTTGCAATCTCTCCTCTCCCTTATGAACCTTCAGATAAATTATTAATCTTTCAGAATCCAAAGAATTTTAAATGCCTCCTATTTGAAGCCATCCCCATACCACTGGACAGAGATAACACTTCTTCCCCTGAGCAACTTTCATGCCTGGGTGCCTGGGCATATTTTATCATAGTGGTTAGTCTGAAGGCTCTGGAGTGAGACAGACATTCCAATGCTGGTTCAACCACTTGCATGCTGTCTGACCTTAGGCAAGTTATTTAACTTCTCACCCTCATCTGTGTAATGGGAATAGGTTACCTACCTCATAGGGTTATCGTGAGGATAAATGGCCCTATGCATGCTAAGGGTGGGTATAACTGCCAGCACATGGTAGGTAATCTCACAGCAACTATTGTATTGTTAATGATGTATTTCCATTAATACGGGTGTAACACACTATTTAATTTATAGTTTACATATGTGTCTTCATGAAGGTTAGGGCTCTGTATATACTCAGTTTTATAATCCTAATATCTCCCTGATAATCCAAGTAGATGAACACTAATATGATGGTTACCTGAAACCCTGCACCCAGACATTGGCCATCTCACTTGGGGTGAAGTTCATGTCTTTGCCACACAGACTTCCCAAATCTTACCCGCCAGATGTTGGTTTTGTTTTCTTGATAGAACCTGTCTAAAGGAGGTAAGTTTCCACTTAGAAGATGGCAATATATTCTAAACTGAGCAGGTGGTGTGAAGCAAGGTGTGAAGGCTTGTTTGGGAGGTGTGTATGTGTGTGTGGGGGGGCATGGGGAGAGGGAGGGAGAAGAGGGTTCGGGACCTTGGTGGGTAAGACAATGACAGCTTTAAGAAGAAGAGGCAGGGAGAGTCTGGGGAGGGAAATGAGGTGGCAGTCAAGATGCCTGTGTCCTTTGGAGGCAGCTTTGAGGTAGAAGATTATGAGGGAGAGTACAGAGGCTGTATGGGCCTGCTGCCATGGTGAGCATGATTGCTTCACTCTCTTTCTTATTTCTGCTCACATGCCTTGCTGAGAAGGGGGACTTCCCTGAGCCCTGTGTCCTACCTAAATTGTAACCCCTTCCTTCCAACTCTCCAAATTCCTCTTTTCCTGCTTTATTTTCTTGCAGAGTACTTATCACCATTGAACATACTATTTGGTTACTATCTATCTCTCCCCAATAGAATTTCCAACCCATAAAGGCAAGTTTCTTAATCTGTTTACCCTGATATGTCACTGGCACCTGAAACATTCCTGACACATACTAAGTGTCTAATAAATATTTGTTGAATGAATGAATTCCACCAAACAAGGACAACACCCATTTGTATTTTTGTGATTAGTCATTCAGTACATAGGTTTTAAAAATTTTTTGTTTAAGGTATATGTTACATACTATAAATAGTAAATATACAGTTCAAGGAATATTGGCAGATAAATATACTTGTGTAGCCAAACACCACAATCAAGACCTAGAACATTATCATCACCTCAGAAAGTTTTCTTGTACCTCTTTGCAGTTAATTTCTGTCCCCACCCATGGCCACAGGCAACCACTGATGTCTTTTTTGTCATTATTTATTGTCTTTTCTTTTTCTAGAATTTCATAAAATTGGACTCCTACGCATGTTTTATTTTGCTCAGTGTAACGTTTTTAGGATTTATCCATGTTGCATGTGGCAGTGGTTTGTTTGATTTTCTTGCTGAGTTGTAGAAAAGGATTTCTTATTCTGCTTTGCAGTTTTTGTGACTACAAGTGAGCATGGGCCCTGGATCCAGTCTGCCTGGTTGGAAATCTGGCTCCTCCACCTACTAGCTGTGTGGTTTTGGACAAGTTTATCTTCCCTGTGCCTCAGGCCTCTCATCTGTTAAATGGGGGTGATAACCATACTACCTCATAGCACTTTTGAGGAGCAAGAGTATGTGAAGCAAAGCAAACACACAGAGTGCTTTGAATGGTGGCTGGCACATAGTATTTAATAGTTGTTGGCTATGCTTACTTCCACTTCACAAATGGAGGGAAAAAACCATGAGGCAAAGAAAAGTAAGTTTGCCTAGTGTCATTGAGATCCCAGAAATAACTGAAACCCAAGTCCTTCTGATTTAACTTCCGTGTTCCACCACCTCCTAGATTCTGGGTTGTCCTCTTTGGACCAGAATCCTGTGTGCAGCACACACAGAATGAGAAAAGCTGATGCTCAGTTTGGGAGATGTCTGGCTTCCCTACCTCAGTGTTGATTCAGGCGATCCCTGCCAATTTAACCACCCGTGCCCCTGTGGGTAGAGTTTGGGTCCATCTTTTGGCCTGCAAAAGGGGTAGGGCTAGGTCTTCTTGCCCTTTGCTCCCCTCCTGGGCCCTCTCAGGCAGCTGAGCTTTGCATCAGGAAGACCTCTTAACAATCACACAGTATCAATCCTGTGAGAAGCTAATTTGATAAACCCCACTCCAAAGCTCATTGAACCTGTCTATAACGATGCTTAATTAAAGTGCAGAAACTTTGAAGAGATAGCAAGTTACTGCTTAATGCAATACCGGAGTGCCACTATTCTACCATCTGCCTCACTCTCTGCAGTAATTGCTTCCTGACATTTGTTTATTTTAATTAGGAGAGCAGTCTTGATCAAGGGGGAGGGCAGGCAGGGTCAGAACTATCGAGGAGGAGGAAGAAAGTGGAAAAGGAGAGCTATAATGTGGCCATCCTGGGATGAAGGGAAAGCACTGTTATCTTGATGGTGTAAATGGTTCCATCTTCCCACAGGGACAGATACCTGTGGAACTTTCTCCATGTGGCAAAAGAACATGGCTGACTCTGAGGTCATATGTTAAGGTTCTATGAGTGTCCTTTAGGGTGTATCAGAGTTGACTTTCTTGGTTTGAGAATATAGAGGCTCCCACTTTGTTAGGAAGGAGATTACAGATAGGGCTAGTTAGATGGTAGAGACACTTCCAGTCACAACAGGGTCTCAGAGCTGAGGGAAAGAGAAGCTCATTCATATGTATTAGTTCCACAGGTTCACACTGGTGCTTTTATAGTCTGCCTGGTTATTTTTGATTGTGTGTTGGTCATTATACATGAAAATTATTCATAAGTATAATTAAAGGCTGAGTTGAAGAAGATACCTTCCTACAGAAAGAAACTTAATTTTCTTATTTGGCAGTTATTTGAAGGCACTGTAAATCTAGGAGACCCCCGCCCCCAACTATTGAAAGCTTGACGTTCTCTCAACACATAGGCAATTCAAACCCACTCTACGGGTCCTCTTCAGGATTAGTCAATTTCTGGTTCTTTCTGACCTTGGGGGTCACAGCTCATTGTGAGAAAGCTCTTCTTTTGGTGTCCCCATCTTATGCAGGTTCTGTGCATTGATTTATGTCTCTAACTGTGGCAGACTGTCAAAACTAAGTTCAGATTTGCCAGATTCAGAAAATGCCTTTAGGGCAAAAGTGATGTCCATACTTCTCTGAGTTCCTGATTCCCTTCAGTGTTGAATTACTGTTTTCTTACTATCTGATCAGCATTTTGATGATGCAAGAAAAATTCACTGCATATTTTATCTAGATTTTTAGTTGTTTTCAATGGTAATAACCTGCCATTACCAGAAAGAGAAACTGCCTGATAGTGGATTTTATATTATATATGTTTTTACTTTTAGCAGCAGAACGAAACAAAATGAAAAAGATAAAAATGGAGCAGTTCTGGTTATAGTGGGGCTAGAGGCCCTGAAACCCTGCCTCCCCTTTGTTTGCTCCACAAAGAATGTCTGTTAAGTGCCTGGGTTTCTTAGGTATGGTTTGAAAAACACTGCCCTAAGGAACCCCTTGGTTTGACTGACTTTGAGGAACCACAGCTTTGGCAAAGCTTGTCTATTGCTTTCCCTGGAAACAAATGGTTCTTGACATTTTAGGATGGCTGGAAGCCTAGAAGTTGGGCAGGGTGCTGTAAAAAATGACAAAGTGTGCTGCCTGAGTCCCAGAGAGCTCCTGTGAAAGTAAGACCAGGACGATAGGGATCTTCTCAGTCTCCAGAGTAGTAACCTGAGTTGGGAGGAAGAGAACAGAAGCAGGGCAAGCATGGTAGGTATGTTCATTTGGATGTTCAAAGAGAACAGTGTCAAGAAAGGATTAGACATGCAAGAATTTTATTGGGAGAAATGCTTATGAAGGATAAAGAAGGAGGGAGTAAAAGTACTCAGGGAGAGTGTTCAGACCTTGATTTAGATCTGAGCAAGGGATGCAGGGAGCAAGTCAGGAAGAACCAGAGGCAAAGGGTCTGAAACAACATAGTTTCAGCCATCCTGATGAGAATCCCCAAGCAAAAGTTGCTTGTTAGAGGAGTCCCCCACTGTAGAGAAATGGACTTCACCATGCTCTTACATGCTTAGTCATCAGCTAGGAGCAGTTCTGGTGAGAGTGTAGCCTTATCAGATGTGCAGTGATGGATCCAAAAGGGTGGTAACTGGGGCTGTCTGTCAGCTCTGCAGCAAGTCCTCTTGAAGGAGCTCTGAGTGGTGTGCCTCCCTGACCACCTCTGAAGGGAAGGCCACCCCAGATTAGCAATGAGGCATTTGCTGAAACAAGAAGGTGAGGAAGAGTCAAGCATGCTTTTCCAAGCCAAGGGGAGAGCTGTAGTGAATGTTGCCTGCTTATTTCCCAGAAGCTCAGTATCCATGTGGTGGGATTCTACTCAGCTTGTTTGAGCATGTCATCTGAGCTTGTTGAGGGCAGGCCTACAGTAAAGGTCCCTCTGCATTACTGAAGTTACCCTGATGTGGCTGGTCATGTCATGCCCTTGCCCCTAGCTTCCTAAACCCTTACAGTAGTTTTCAACTGATCTTAGGATAAAGACCACACCTTTTATCTTTTTTGGCCTGGTCCAGGGGCCTTGCCTATTCTTTATTGTATACCACATACCCCTCACTCTCCTTATTCCAGCCCCACTGATGATTCAGTCTCTTGTCCTTGCCTTTCTGGGCCTTTGTCTATGATGTTTCCTTTGTCTTGGATGATCTTGCCTCCTGTCCTCTCTTCTTCCTACATCAGCTAAGGTCCTCTTCCTCTGGGAGGATGAAAGTCCACACATAGCTCTCACAGTACCATGTCTTTTTCCCTTGGTGGCACTTATTGTAGGCACAGTTGTACGTATTTTGTAGCTGATTGTTTATTCAGTCTCTGGCTTTCCCGCTAGATGAGAAGCTCCACAGGGCAGGACCAGATCTGTCTTTGCTGTTTCTTATACCTCTGTGCCTGGTATGCTGGACATGCTCAAATGTTTGGTTTTAGGAAATGAACTGTGGAAGATGAGATGAAGGGAATACTTGGATATCCAATACAAAAAAATAAAACTTGCATAGAAACAAAATATAAGGCAAGGTGAGACATGCTTCTCCAGGGCTGGGAGTGAGTTTTGAGGTGCTTGCTCACCCAGTGCCCTTGTGCATGTTGGAAAAGACCGAGCCTGTGGAGGTGGAATGACTTCTCCGTGTTTGCACAGCTAGTGCGTGCCAGGGCTTGGACTCATACCTTAGACTTTCAACTCCAAGCCCAGTGCTGTCATTGCCAAGGGAGGCTGTGTGTGGCCACATAGCATGTGGAGGCAGGTGCCTGGCCTCTGCATGGGCCCTATTCTCACTGCTGATCTGAACTTAAGTACGTATGCCTTATCCTGTTTGGCTGTTTCCTCATCTGTAAAGTGGGTGTATTTTAAATGGAAACTTTGAAGATTAAATGAGATAATATGTGAAAGGGTGCTTTTCATAAACTCTTAAGTATTTTACAAATGTTCTTACGGTGTCATGTTTTATTACTGTGGTAAATGAAGCCTAAAGCCACTGGTGACAGGAGTGGCTGGGGATACCATCAGGCTCTATCTGTTGCTGATTGTGTTGCATTTCAGCCCCTTCTTCTCCTGTGAATAGGATATTTTTTATGTATTTCTTCAAAGGAACTGAAAAAGTTAAATTTGGGAAGCATCAGTTCTATGAAGAAGAAAGGAAGTGTGGTGGATAGCTGGGGCATCACTTAGCCTCCCTCGGCCTGGGTCCCTTTATCAGTGAGAGGAGGAGGTAGTAACTGATGTTTAAAAGCTTCTTTCAGTAGGGAGCCTGTAAACCCTCATGAATGGGAAGGAGGCTATCACTGGATAGACTCCTAAGCACAGAACAAGAGAAGACTGGCCTCTAGCTTGAGAGATTCTTCTGATCCCAGACGGAATTTTCTGGCACTGAGAGTAGTTAAATGCTGGAAGAGGAGAAAGCAACAATGTGTGTGGAAATTGCTTTTGGAAAGTCTATACAAAGAGGAGAAATACCCAACTGTAGCCCTGCTGGAACTGGGGAAGTAGACAAGGAAGCACTTGAAGTGATTTCCACCCTGCACATGAGGCACACTGCATAAAATGCGACGAGATTACAGAAATGCCCTTTCCACACATTCTCTCTGGTGGTGCATGCCTGTCTCCTGATCCTGCTACCACTCCAAGACTTGTGTACCCGGGTCAAAGCTCCCAGGGCTCCCACCTCTGTTCTGTGTTCTGAACTTTGGCCCTTCCTCCCTGTTTATTTTTTCCTCCTCCTCAATGCATCCCTCCAAGAAAGTGGTCCTGGTGCCAGCAGCAACTCCAGATAATAAAAGCTCAACATGGTGACTGATAACTGGTCCTATATAAGGTTAATGTGAGGAATTTTCTGCCAAGATGACCAATGAAAGAAGAAAAAAGAGGAGCAAGTTTGATTAAAAATTTTTAGAGAGTATGATGTAAGAACTTTAATTGGTTTTATTTTTTGCTACCATTTTCAGCATGGATGTGCCTCCCTTCCTCATTGTTAACCCTCTTGAGACTGGGTAGAGATTTCCCAAGCAAGTGTAAAAGTAATTATATTCAAAGACAGATTTTTCTTTTTCCCTAAAAGTATTACATTAATTGTCTTT
Organism: Hyaena hyaena; assembly: GCF_003009895.1. Taxonomy (NCBI): domain Eukaryota; kingdom Metazoa; phylum Chordata; class Mammalia; order Carnivora; family Hyaenidae; genus Hyaena; species Hyaena hyaena. The sequence continues at coordinate 4,269,625 of NW_024080697.1, forward strand.
TCTGGGGCTAATTGTCTTTTCCTTGGTCTGAGTGTGAATAGACTGCTTGGGGCTAGTAATAGTTTGCATTTGTAAGTGTTTTTCATATACTGAATCTCATTTTGTCCTCCAGATGGTGGCTCTGTGCCCGTAGTTATTTTTGTTTCTGTTTTCCAGATGAGCAAACTGAGGCCCAACTCAGCAAAGTTCACAGAACTGGTGCCAGCTCCTGTAGCAGCACTGCCCCTTCCCACCTTGTTCCACCGCTACCCATAGCCCCGACTGGAGCTGGGAAAACCACAAGGGCCCCTTGAACTCTAGCCCAACAGTCCCTGTGAGTTTCACAGTGGCTTGCCAAGGCAAGTCTGCTGGAGACCAATTTTCCACTAGCTGGTGGGAGAATAAAGACCTTCCTGGGAGTATAGGAAGTCGAAAAGGTGACTATTTCCAGAAGATGGTGGAATTGTTGGAAATTCTGTGTGATACCTGATTCTGAGAATGTTTTGGTGTTTTGCCTGAGGATTTAAAAAATTTTTTTAATGTTTTATTTATTTCTGAGAGAGAGAGAGAGCGAGCAGGGGAGGGTCAGAGAGAGAGGGAGGTACAGAATCTGAAGCAGGGTCCAGGCTCTGAGCTGGCTGTCAGCACAGAGCCTTTCGCAGGGCTCAAACCCAAGAACCGTGAGATCATGACCTGAGCTGAAGTTAGACACTTAACCAACTGAGCCACCCAGGTGCCCCGATTTTTAACCCTATAGTAATTGAAGGTTGTTAGAACCAGAAAAACCAGAATTAAAGTGAGGTCTACTCATATTTTGGTTTCTAGCAGAAATTGAAAAGGTTGACAAATGTAGAAGAGGGAGGCCACTTTTGATAAACTTCATCAGATAAACATAGAATATCATGTAGCCAAAGTCCAAATGATTAATATCAAAGACTAACCACTACAGGACACAATGGAAGGCATCCCTATCCAAGTGGGAAGGCTTGGGTTTGATCTTAGCTACTTCTCAGCTGTGTGACCTTAAACAAGTTACTTAGCCTTGAAGTCTCCATTTCCCCATCCCTAAAGTGCAGGTAATAATACATCAGTGGACTTCTGCAGGGATAAAATGAAAACAGGGCTTGATATCCAGTAAGCTTTCAAAAATGTTAGTTGATCCTGGAGTCTGAATGTAAGGAGATTGGACTCTTTCCTGTTGGCAACCAACAAGGGAGCCTTTGGAGTTCTTCAGAAGCTTGCGAATGATATGTTTAAATGTGAATTTTAGAAAGTTAATTCTGTCTTGGAAGCAGTGTATAAGGAGGGTTGGAGGTAGGAAGAAGTTGCAAGTACAAAGATCATTTGAAATGATCCAAATGAGAGATGTGCCTGAACAGAGTGAGGTGGGAAGGGAAGGAGGGCAGAGAGATGTAGAAAGAAGAGATAAGAAAATAGGGGGTGTTGAGATGGCATTGGGACACATGAAGATTGATTGAATATGAGGTAGTGTGAGAGAGGTGAGCATAAAGGATAGTGCCTAGGTTGCTAGTTAGGCCTACGGAATGGATGATGATATTAGGGAAGATAACAGATCAGGAGGAATAGTTAAGGGAGAGTGTGGATGAGGAAAAGAATAAATTGGTTTTAGTCAAGGTATGCCTGAGTTGCCTGTGAGATATTCAGGACCAGAAGTGGGTAGGTGATGAATGGATTTGGGGACAGAGATCCAAGGAACACTGACATCCAAAGGGTGGGGTGGGGGAGGGCAACTAAGAGTTACTTTCACAGGCAGAGTGATTTTTTAAAAAAATTTTTAATGTTTTTATTTATTTCTAGGAGAGAGAGAGAGAGACAGAGTGAGCAGGGAGGGTCAGAGAGAGAGAGGGAGTCACAGACTCTGAAACAGGCTCCAGGCTCTGGGCTGGCAGTCAGCACAGAGCCCGAGGTGGGGCTCGAACCCACGAACCGCGAGATCATGACCTAAGCGAAAGTCGGACGCTTAACTGACTAAGCCACCCAGGCGCCCCAACAGGCAGACTGGTTTTTAAGAAGTGGAAGATCCATAGAAGGGAGCAACAGCGCCAGAAGGTGGTACCTGAAAAGAGGCTCTGGTTTGGGAATTTCTAAAGTCACTGGTAACGTTGGGAAGAGCTTTGTGAGTCAAGGATGTGTTGGGGACAGAAGCCAGATATGGACGATGAGGACAGAAAAGGAGGAGTGGAAATGATGAGTTTTGACAGAAGAATTACAGAATATCTCACAGGTGAGGTAAGAAGGAAGGTTTATGTTTCATCTGAAGGTTCCAAGCCTGTGGCTGAGTGGCAGGTGGGGTGGGAGAGGGGCTAAGTAGAGGGGGTATGGAGGTATAGAACAAGGTCCTGGGGAGGTGAGAGCTTGGAGGTAGATAATAGGGGAGGAGTCAGTCTAGAAAGGACCATTTTTCACTGAGAAAGGAAGAGTGGGGAAAGCAGTTGGGAGAAAAAGTAAGTAGCTGAAGGGGAGAGAAATGCAGAATTGTATGCCTGCAGACCTCAATTTCCCCAGTAAAATGGAAGTTCCTGTAGCATCTGCTGAGTGAGAAAGGGGGAAAAGGTTCAGTTCAGGGAAGAACTAAAGAAGAGAGCAGATTGAGGAAAAGTTTAAGGGCTGAGTCCCCAAGACTGAGGGACAGAATTACAGTGTGCTCACTGGCATGGTGGGATGTTGATTTCTGGTACTGATCAGTTACTCAGGAGCAAGGGTGTGTGTGCTTAGATGTCTTCCATGGTGGGAAATGGTTGGCCTTGAAGCCTTGTCTAGATCAGGAGTTAAGGGGGTGGAGAAGAGCTGATACATGGAGAGAGTGAAGAGCTGGAGGTCCATGGCTTTACTAGGTTAAAGAGGACAATTATGAAGAGATGGGAAATAGAAATAAGGTTTTTCTGAAATAGGTACTTGGTGGAGCAGTTCATGGTGAGGTCAAAGTCTGGGAGGGTATGAAAAGAATGAGGATGATGGGAAGGTTAATGAAGCAGAAAAAAGCACGGGACTGTGAAACTGGAGCACTGTACACATGGGCATCATACACAGTGACTTGGTGCAGAAGGGGACTATTAGCTAGGAGTTCAATATATCAGTGAATGTAGCAGAGCAATTTTGGGGTGATGTACCTGTCAGATGTTACTGCACAACAGTCATAGAAATCCTTGTTGTCATGCAATAGTAAGCATTGATTAAGCTTTCCATACCTGGAGATGGTTGACTTAGGCCAAACTCATCTGTGTAATTTATTGATCTCGCATGGGCAAGTTGGATGGGATGTGACTGATCTAGGTTGGTTATGCTTGGGGTGGCTGCCTGGAATGGCTCTAGTCATTCACTTCTTGGGACTGGCAGGCTATCCCAGGCTACTCTTCTCATCATGAGAGCAGAAGTGCAAAGGGGCAAGCACTTTTCAAGCCTTTAGTCATGTCATGCCTGCTAACATTTCTTTGGACAAAGTCAAGGGGTGGGGAAGTACAGTTCACCCATGGAGATCATCAGGGTGATGAGTGAATCTTTTTGTATGATAACCTAATTGACCACAGGTGGTAGATAAACTCTATGAGAATGGAGAGAGGATGGGCTGCAGATGGCCTAGGACCCTTGAATGACAAGACTAGGAAGAAAGGATGCTGTCTGCTCTGCTCCCATCCTGATATACAAGTGGCCCCAACTGAGAATGTTTGGCAAATAAATCATTTCATTAGAGAAGATACAGGTTTTTGTATTGTTGGGATTCAAATACAAACAGCAGGAATTCCAGAGACCACAGAGGGAAGGGTTCAAAAGAGACGTCAGGAGGCAACTGGCTACCTGGAGTCAGAGAGCTGACTGAGCTGTCCTAGACTTAGGAATAAAAGTGGCAGAAGCGCACGTGTGTGTGTGCGCGTGCACACACACACACACAGACACACACACACAGCTGGTAGAAGAGCTTGGGCTGACCCAAGATAAACTCTCCGGGAGACTTATTATTTTGGGAAGGTGTTGTAAAGACCAGCCCCCACATTGCCTTGAATGGGGCTCTGCGTGCTGAATCTTTCTGACTAACTGAGGAGGGCAGATGCTTCCCGGGGAGGAGATGTTTCTAGGGAGAGGCGGTCACAGCTCCATACTATACTTGGGATTTCACAATTGCTTTTACTCTGACAGGGTGTTTGGAACTTTTTTTTTTTTGTACTACAAATAAGGAAGCAGGAGGGTGGGTGTGGGAAGGAAACTATTTTAATGGAGATCCAGTAATAGAAATAGCATCCATCCTTGGAAAGAGAGACTCTAGGAGAAAGATGGATGGGGGTAGAGCACATTAAACCTAAATTTTCTTTCTTTGCAAAACCTCTTAATAATTTTGGGTGTTCTTGACCTTCCCTCCTCTACTAGGCTATAAGCTCTCTGAGGGTAAAACTGAGCCCATTTTATTTGTAGCTCTATCCCCATTGCTGACAGCACACAAAGAACATAATAGGTGCACAATAAATATTTTTGAGTGGATGAATGAATGGGTGATAAGAAACTTAACAGCTTGTATCTGTCTCCACTTAAAAGAACTCCAAACTTTCTTTTGGTCAGATAGTCCACAAATATTCAAGGATCTCTCTCTATCAAGCAGATGTCCAGGCTCTGGCATTAATAGAGAGTGAGACATAGTCCTTGCCAGATGGTTGCTATCTTCACTTGCAGCCTAGGGAACAGTAGCTAACAATGCAGAGCTATATTGAAATGGTTCAAGCCTCAGTTTGCTTCATCTGCGAAAGAGAGAGGCTTGACCAGATTCATTCAGGTGTTCAGGTTTCTATTCTACAAGGCTCCTTGGAGCCTCAATATTCTGTTGTACATTTTGAATCTCTAAAATGGGAAAGCAATTGATGCCTAGTCAACTTGGGCTTCTATAACAAATATACCATGGAGTAGGCACTCCAGACAGCAAACATTTATTTCTCATAGTTTTGGAGGCTGGGAAGTCTAAGATCAGGGTGCTGGCAGATCTGGTGTCTGGTGAAAACCTGCTTCCTGGTTTGTAGACAACTGTGTTCTTGTTCCAAACATGGTGGAGAGTAGAGAGAGGAGGAAGCAAGATCTTTGATATCTCCCTTTATAAGGGCCCTATTCCCATTCACAAGAGCTTCACCTTCATGTCCTACTCACCTCCCAAATCTTCAGTGCCCTAATACCATCACACTGAGGACCAGGCTTCCACATATGAATTTTATTTTTGACAAACATTATATGAGTAGTGGTGTTTCTTTGTTTTTGTTTTTAGAGCATCTAACGGGACTGGTTTTCTGAGGAGCATACTTTAGGAAGTATGTGTTTAGGCTAATTCTGGTGGACTAATCCTTGTGGAATTTCATCTGGTCATCCCCATCCCAACTTTATGGGCAGACCTGCATCAAACTGAATGTTTTGCTTTGTTTTTCTGTGCTCAGGATGTGCTTTTTAGAGCACCCAAAAGGTTTAGACATCTGGTTATTCTTTGTCCTGATGATGTTGGAAGTGGATGTTCAGGTTTCAGGACTGGTTCATACCTGCTAAGCTTATATTTGGTCCATTCTCTCTGAGAGAAGCCAAGCACCCTACACTCCAGGGAGGATTTGAGGCATCTAGGTTGCCTTTCTCCCTGGAGGCTTGAGGACAAAGAGACTGGGCTGTGTGGGGATGTGGCCAGAGGCTGAGAAGTGCGGACATGTCAATATAAGATAGAATCAAGAATTGCACAAATCAGGCAGTGCCAAGGTAAGGCACTGAATCTAGAACAGGAGCTATTAACTTCTTTCTCCTTTTTTTGGATTCTCTACTTGGATAGGATGTAGTCTCAGGTCTGAGATCAAGGTGGCTGTTCACGTATATGGGGGATGGCCATGTATTGTTAAGACACAGTATGGGGACTGAATTCAGATCCCTCTCATGTCTCCTCTGGATAAGAAGAGCAAGGACCTGCTGATTGTTCTGTTTCAAAACCATTTCCCCTACTATCTAAAATACAGTGGCTTCCTGAGACCTCCGTAGCTGGCACCCAGGAGCTTTACAACTCTGTCCTCAACATGACGTTTTAGCTTAATGTTTTCGTCCACTCCCACACATCCTATGTTCTAGCCATAGGACTTCTTATTGCTTCCTGAATACCCCTTGATCTTTCACATCTTCCTGCCTTTATCTCATGCCTTCCCTCTGCTGACATACCTCCCCTGTGGCTTGGTCTAGCAAAACCCTTCATTCTTTGAAGCACAGTTCAAAAGCCTTCTTATATCTCTTGACCAGTCACTGGCTCATCTTTTGTGCTCATGTAACACTTGTACATATCTTTATTAAATTATCCATCACCTCCCCTTATGATTGTTACTCATACATCTGCCTCCCCTCATTTTCTATGCTTTGGCTGGGATCTCTTGGGCTTTGGGGCCCAGTATGCTGGTTGGTGAGTAGTAGGGATTTATTGGAGATTTGTTGAATGAATACTTGAATAAATGAGTGTGAGTTGTGTTGAATATAATGTATATTGTGGCCTCTTAGCATTCTCTAACTACCCTGTCTTAGGGTGTTATGCACTCACCTTTCTGAATATATAAAAAGACTTCCCTGGTTTGGAACAACAAAAGCCCAACCGACTTAGCAGAGAGACGGAGTTACAGGTATTCTTTTTTTTTATATTTTTCTTTTCATTTATTCCTGAGAGAGAGAGAGAGACAGAGAGAGAGAGAGAGGGAGAGAGAGAGAGAGAGAGAGAGAGAGACAGTGTGAGCAAGGGAGGGTCAGAGAGAGAGGGAGGCACAGAATCTGAAGCAGGCTCCAGGCTCTGAGCTAGCTGTCAGCACAGAGCCCGATGCGGGTCTTGAACCCACGAACTGTGAGATCATGACCTGAGCCAAAGTCAGACGCTTAACTGACTGAGCCATCCAGGTGCCCCTAGGCTATTCTTAAAACAAGATGTAGTGTTGTTACCTTTCAAACATAGCACATTTTTAAAAGCTAAGATATAAATAGATACTAATAAGTAAAGTGGGAAAATTAATGCAAAATTACAGGTTGTATTAGTCCTGATTGCATAATAATGTATCATAAACAACAGACCATAAACATTTCAGAATTATTCAGAGACCAGAAGTTGAAGCTGTGATGGTAGGATAGTTGTTTTTTTTTTATTTTAAAAACTTTAAAATATTTTTACCGTTAAGTAAAATCTAGAACTTTGTAGAGAAAGATGTAATTGGAACTTTCAACCTTTGAAGATAATGGACCTGCATTTGAATGATTGCAAATTCTGGATTAGCAACCCCAGATTGAGAGGTTCGTCATTATGTAAGAACTCACTGTTTGTCATGGGGCAGAGCTGGCATAGGTGGGTCCATTGTGTAACATCCAAATGTGTTTAATTACTGCAAGATGAGCCCAGAGGTTTCATTTCACATGCCTGTTGTATTGATCGGTGAGTAGTATATGTCTTGACTGGTTGAGGATTCTGAGGTTCCATTTAACTCAATAGAAAAGTGTGTGATTGATTAATGAAGTGTACTGTGGACATGTGATGGAGGATTCATGTATTTACCTTCATTATATAAAAGGTCCCCAGATAGGAGACTGACGTGATGACAAATTACAAAAATACTAATTCAAAGGGATGCATGCATCCCTATATTTATAGCAGCATTATCTACAATAGCCAAATAATGGAAACAGCCCAAGTGTCCATTGATATATGAATGGATAAAGAAGATATGGTATCTATACACAATGGAATATTATTCAGGCATAAAAAGAATGAAATCTTGCCATTTGCAATCACATGGATGGAGCTAGAGAGTATAATTAGTGAAATAAGTCAGTCAGAGAAAGACAAATAGCATATGATTTCACTTATATGTGGAATTGAAGAAACAAATGAACAAAGGGGAAAAAAAAAAGAGACGATCAAGAAACAAACTCTTAATTATAGAAAATAAACGTGTAGTTACCAGAGGGGAAAGGGTGGGGAGATGGGTTAAATAGATGATGGGGATTAAGAAGTGCACTTGTGATGTATGGGTGATATACTGGGTGATGTATGGAATTGTTGAATCACTATATTGTACATCTGAAACTATTGTAACACTATATGTTAAGTATACTGGAATTTAAAATAAAAAATGTGAAAAAATTAAAAAAATAATAAAATGCATGTAAAAAAATAAAAGATCCCCAGAAACAGTGTTTTGATGCTAATCATTTGATATAATGAATGAAATATCAGATTTATTGTTCAAATGCCAGAATTTAAGGTTCAGTTATGTTACTTTATTGGTTCTGTGACCCTTAAACTAACAATGCTCTCTCTCTCTGAGCTTCAATTCCTTAATATGTAAAAGAGAGTTGAAAAAGTTGACACTTTATTGTCCTGAAGGTTAGATGAGAGAATGTTTCCTAATACCTATTGTTTGCTCCATGCATGTTTTATGATGGCTTCCATGTGTGTTGTCTGTTTTACATTCTTTGTTCATGGTACACATAAGCTGTGCTGATTCACCGACTTAGTCCACACTTCACTTGGGACTTTTCATCAGCTCTCATCTTTTTGGATCTCTGTGGTGTTCAAGACTCTGCTTGAGTTATTTTGTAAATATTCCATTTGGCCATGGCAAGTTACAAGTCTGAGTAGGGTGTCAAGGGTTGGGCATTGTAATGTTAGATGGGGAAGGGTATGGAGATAGGGTGAGGTGAAGAATTTGGGTCACTAATAGTAGCAAACTACTGTACAAGATTATGGGAAGGATCTCTAAAATCATGGTGCAAATAAGATAAACAGAGAAACAGCAGTGATGATAATGGTAATGACTAACATTTATTGCACGCTTACTGTGGGCCAGTCTCTGTGCTAGAAGCTTTATGCATATTCCCTCACCCTTTGAATCCTTACAAAAGCCTTTCCTGTAGACTGTAGTGTTATCTCTCCTTTATAAATGAGATTGCTGAGGTTTAGAGGGATTGAGTAATTGCCATGGATTACAAAGCTCCTATATGGTGTATCTAGAATAAGAATCCAGTTCTGTCTTACTCCGGAATCTAGCTCTTAACCAAATCCTAGAATACCAGAACCTGGGGGTGAGGATATCCCCTGCGATTTATTGAAGAGAGGCTTAGGACGAATAATGAGTAGCCCTGTTTCATGCAGAGGGTGGCAAACTCAAGGAATGGGTATTTGCTGACGGTAGGACCTCTATTATGCCAAAGTTATGAAACTCAGCCCCAAATTAGTATGAATGCAAAGGCAACTCTGTTCAACAAAGGTTTTATATAAATGATAGTTCCTTTGTGACTTTTTAAGAGGAGAGTAGGAGATTTAGGGGATATTCCCTTGGATGTTGATGTTAATATGGTGCAGTGGTTTTGAAACTGTGCTCTCTAGGACTTCATGGTTTTGTTTTGTTTTGTTTTTTGTTTTTTTTTTAATGATAAAATCTTGAGGAGTATTGCAGAAGTCAAGGTGGAGTCCTGGAGGCAAGATTGCACCTTCTACTTCTACAGAACAGCTCTGCTTCTAACTGTCATATTTTGAGGTTTCATGCACTGTTTCTTTTTCTAGAAGAAATAAGGGCTTTGGTGGCCTAATAAAGGAAAATTCCTCTTCTTATGGAAAAATCTCTGGTCAAAAGGTCCTAATACCTGGGTCTTAGTGCCTCTTCTACCACTGCCCAGTGTGTGATCTTAGACACTTGCTTGACTGTCCCTGGAATCCTTCCTTCCTTTCTCACTTACAGAGTGAGGAGTTTGAAGCAGGTTTCTATGCTCTTATCCAGCTATGATATTTTGTATCTCTGTGAGGGATTGAGGTGAGGTGGGCAGTTGTGCCTGTTATACTGTCAGGGTAGAATTCTAGAGCTGGTGTACCAATTGCCTGACCCACAAGTCTGTCCCTTGCTTCAAACTTCCACCTGCTTCCTCACCTTCATCCAGCCAACAATCGTTCATCTATGGTTTACTCAGTGCCAGGCACCACACCCACCTTCAAACCTCCTAAGCTGCTAATACTTGCCTTGGTCAGGGAGGGTCCTAATATCGCCCCCTTGCTGTGTCTTCTCCTGTCACCCCAAGCCTTCCTTTCTTTTCCTTCTGCCTCATGTCTTTATGCCTCTCTGCAGGACAGAGTATGAGGGTTGGAACAATTATACCCTGTCAGAGTTGGCATTGGGGGCAGTGGTCCATGGGAACCTGGGGTGTTCCAACAGGTGGGCTCATTGAGTCATTGTGTTCTACCCAGCCACCAACAGTGTTTAAATCCCCATTGCTTGGCTACCTCTCTCTCTCAGGTGGTGACTTCTTGACTAAAGGTAGGAGCTGAGGTCTGGTTGTTTGGTAACAATATCTGTATCTCCTGTTCTCAGTTCCTCAGCAAGATGGGAAGATGTGGAGGGACATTTCTCTCACAAAGTATGGAAGGAGAGAAAACTGCAGAGTACTAACTGGTACCTCAAAGTTATTTTAGATAGAGGAGGCCCAAGGTAGAGGCCTAGAGGGGGGAGGGCTTGGGGAAGGGCATTATGGACAATGGGAACAGCAAAAGCAAAGGCTCTGAGGTTGAATTGTACTCAGCGATTTTTAAAAAAATTTTTAATGTTTATTTTTTTTGAGCCAGAGAGTGAGTGGGGGAGGGGAAGAGAGAGAGGGAGACACAGAATGTGAAGCAGGCTCCAGGCTCTGAGCTGTCAGCAAAGAGCCCGATGCGGGGCTTGAAGCCACAGACCGTGAGATCATGACCTGAGCTGAAGTCGGATGCCCAGCCAACTGAGCCACCCAGGTGCCCCTAGCAATTTCTGAAAATACCAAGGGGGTGGCATGTCTGGGGCCCAGTGAGAAGTCATGGAGGAACTTGGAGAGCTAGCAGGGGGCTGGCTTTGCAGGGTCTCGTGGAAGACAGGGAGAACTTATTTTAAAAAATATTTTAAAATTTTGTTTTAAAAAATTTTTTTGGATGCAGTTCACATGTAGTGTTACATTATGTTACAAATGCTGTACACACTTTAGGTGTATAGGGTAGTGATTTGACATGTTTAAACATTATGCTGTGCTCACCACAAGTGTGGTTACCATCTGTCACAATACAAATACAGTATCATTGACTGTATTGATAAGGAGGACTTTGGATTTCTTTTTGAGTATGTGGAGAAATCATTGGAGAGTTTTGAATGAGGGAGTGATGCCTTCTACTTTAAAGGTCACTCTGGCTGCTGCACAGAAGATATCCCATAATGGGCAAGGACAAAGCAGGGTTACTGGTTAAGAGGCTAGTTAGTACATAGTCCAGGAGAGAGACAAACACTGGTGTAGCCAAAGCTCTTCCCTATGAGGTCTTGGGTCGCTGGGCCAGACTGGAATTTTCTGCTAAAGAGTCAGGGAACCCAGGGAACATGAGAGGTGGAGAAGGGTATATGGTAGATTAGGTGGGGTTGTAGCAGGGACTATTAGCCAGACCTAGTTCTGCCCTTTATGAACTGCATGACTTTGGAAAAAATATTTAATCTCTTGGGGAATCTAAGTTTACTCAGCTATAAAACAGGGATAATAATAGGTACACTTCTTACAGCTTCTGTAGGAAGTCAGGTGTAACATACTTGGAGTATGCCTTGCACAACATGTGATATGAGTACTGCTGCTGTGAGATGCATGTATTGCTCCAACTGTGAAACAGCCTTTCCAATGGCTTTCCAAAATCATGGGTAGACCAAATGGCCACTGGCCTTGGTCCTGAACACACCTTCCTGGAGATGGCATTCCCTGGCATGGCCCTGTCCCTGCTTCCTATACTCATGTTCCCCATTCCCCACTGTCAACCATTGCTTTACACTGAAAGTAGCATGGTCTGTACCTCACACCTCTGAGGTGAACCCCACAGATGCGTCCGTGCCCCACATTCACCCCATGGTGAAGCTGGGGGTTGTCTGGTTTGGGTCTGAACAGCTCTAGTCTGTCCAGAGCCTCTGCACATCCCCCTGCCAGCTCTGGCACTACTTGCTTTGTTAATGGAGGATTTGTCAAGTAATGGGAATAATTAGCACAGTGGGGGCCTTACTGTGCCCTGGAAAGAGAACAGAGAGCCATCCCAGCAGCCCCAGACATGATTGCTGGGCAGGCTTATTTTCTCTTGTCTGCATCTCTCTCCCCATCTCTTGCATGTGTTTGATTTTTTTCTCCTTTGTATAGAGAGAGTTGGCTAGGAGAAAAGACCTGTAAATTGCACCCTTGCTGGGCTAGTGCTGCGAAAGCTGGATAAGATTGTCTTCTTGGACTGAATAATTTCCCTCTTCTCCTACCTCCTTTAGGGGGACAGATTGGCTAAATATCTAGTTTATTTCCCCCTTCCCTTTTTTCTCCTCCTTTCCTCCCCACCTCCACCCAAACCCTCCCCACCCTCCCTCCTTCTCCCTGTCCCCTCATGTAAAGAACTCACTGACTCTCAATTGAATCCTTTTTAATGGTCCCAAGAGGCGAGGATCTTGAAGGGTGATTATCTCCATTATAAATTATTAACTCTCCCTGTAGCCAGATGGCTTCCCAACCTGTGGCTTGGAGCTCTGGGCTGGGAGAGGAGAGGACGGGAGAAGGGAGGAGTCTGAATCATGAATGACCACGGCTTCTTGGGCTCCTGGTTGGATCTGGGATGCTGGGGAGGCTGTTGGCTCCTTGCAAGACCTGAATCCTGTGTTCTGTGGGCGTTTGTTGTTGTGTTTTGTTCACTGGACAACTTAGGGCTCCCTTAGCAATGGAGTAGAAGTTGTAGACAGGAGAGAAACTAAAGCCATAGGTTGCTTTTGATATGAACCTTACAGATTTGTCAAGATGTGGCAAGAAGGCATGATTATTATCTTACACCATGTAGTCCTTTACCTCCTTTGATGTTCACAACATCCTAGAAGGTGTATTCATTGTCCTCTCCAGTTTACAAGAGATAATAGTTTTCCATGGGTCATTTGGGCAATAGTTAGTAGAAAGACAGAGTCTGGTTCTGACCCACCCCCCAGCCAAGTGGCCTTTCCCCCCATACCAGACTTCGTCTTCCCAGTTGCCTGTGCTCTACTCATCCTTCAAATTTCCACCTAAGTTCCACTTCTCTGAGAAGTCTTCACTGACTTCACTAGGCCAGTTACCTTGTGTTCCTTTGGACTCTATTGCACTACATGCACAGACCTATTTACTACTGGAAATATAATTCCAAAGGGTGGCCAGCTTCTTCTGGAATATCTCCAGTGATATGGATGCCTACTTCATCTTGAGGTGGCCTGTGTGTAAGATAAAGATTCAAATACTCTTCCTCAAATTTATTCACTAGGCAGAGTCTTATCTTTGAGGGCAATAGAGAAACTGTGAGATCTCTCTTCCAATTGAAGAACACTTCAGACCCCTGAAGGTACTGTTCATGCTACTGCCGAGTTGTCTCCATAAGCCCAAACACCCTGGTACCTACAAAGGTTTCTCATGTAAGGAGACTCAGGTATGACTTTTAACATTGCCTCTGTAATTGGGATGAATTTTAAAAGATGTCCACCTGTCCATCTTACTGTCCCTGAGCAGCCCAGGTGAGAGGTACTAATATCAGCCATGCTGCCAGGATGACATATGAACATCAAGGGCAACAGTAACAGAGGCAGCAGTGGTGGCAAACATTTATGTGGTACTTACCCATGCTGAGCATTGTTCTAAGGGCTTTCCTTTGTAGTAGATGCCTTACTATAACAACTCGTTATTCAACACCTTATAGGTGAGGCAGCCGAGGCACACAGAGGGCAAGTAACTTGTTCACGGTCACACAAGCAATAAGTAATAAGTCTGGGATTTGAACCCAGGAAGTCTGGCTCCAGAGCCCATGCCTTTGACCTCTGTAAATGGGGTTATTTACCCTATAACACTGTGTTCTGTTTGCACCCTAGAGATGGACCACTGCTGTATCAAGGCCATACTCAATAGAGCCTTCTTCTCACCTTTGATCTACCTTCTTATATTTTAGGCTCCTGTCTTTCCTTTCTATTAGCATGTAAGTGCCTTGCAGGGTTTGAGCTATTTTTTAGAAGTCTTTGTCTGTATAGCATGGGTGCTGTATGGTTAAAAATGGTTAACAAAAACTTCCTTTCAATTTGCTAACTACCAGCTTACCTACACCTCTCTCAAATAGTGGGGCTCAGAATAAAAATCTAATGATCAAATTGACACAAATGATCATTTTCCTTTTCCTATAAGTTATATTTTAACTAATGTAATCTAAAATTGCATTTAGTTATCTGTCACAAAACACATGTAATCTCTGACTTGCCTCATCTTGTCTATTTAATTCCTCTGTCCTAGTTTACTATATAGTTGCAAATTGTACCTTCCACCTTTATGGGTTATTTTGGGGGATCATGCCATATAGCTTTCCATTTATCTCCACCAGAGTTTACCTTATTAAAACATAGGCTGTTTAATCCTGCATAACTTCATGGGATCCCACAGCATCATCTGGGATGCTCACAGACTGTCAGTGTCAGGTCACCCACAAACATGACCAGTTTCATCTAAGCTTAATGAATATGAGGGAGGGGGCAAGGCCTGTCCTCACATCAGAGGCTGCTTCCCAGAAGGCTTGCCCTCTTTGAATGCTGTTGTTTAGCAGTGACACATCTTCTTGGTTCTGTCCACCTTATGTTCCTTGTATCATGAGAAACTTTTCTGAAAGATTGGCTGAAGCCCATATGTGTTATAACTCCTGTGTATCTCTACACAGTAATCTATAAGAGATTACTATTCTTGACAGAAAAGAAATTAAGGTTAGTCCGACAAGACTACTTAGTTTCTATGGAAAATTGAAAAACCTATTATAATTCAAAGCTTTAAAAAGTTGTCTTCCTACCTCTGTTATCTTTTCAGCACGATAAAGCTCAAACACCCTTCTCTATATGTCCATTTGACAGACTGGTGTTGAGGTCCTTGGAGGCCTTCCCAATCTCCCTTACCTTTGTAAAAAAAAATTTTAATGTTTTTTATTCATTTTTGAGAGAGAGAGAGAGGGACAGCATGATCAGGAGAGGGTCAGAGAGGGAGACACAGAATCTGAAGATAGGCTCCAGGCTCTGAGCTAGCTGTCAGCGCAGAGCCCAGTGCGAGGCTCAAACCCATGAACCGTGAGATCATGGCCTGAGCTGAAGTCGGATGGTCAACTGACTGAGCCACCCAGGCACCCCTCAATCTCCCTTACCTTTCAGGGAGGCATAAGGACAGCTAACAGAGTAGGGTAAGCTTGTTGGCCAAGGCACCAATAAGACTAGACTCAGCTCAGATTTCAAGGGAGGAAGAGACAATAGAAGTGGGGGTGGTGGTATGCTTGGACACAAATAAATTGTGAACAGAGGGAGGTGAGTGAGGTTCAGCATGGGCTGGGAGGAGAGGACAGTGAGCTCCCTGTTGAAAGACCTTGTGGATGTTTGCCCCTATTTTCCCAGATAAGGGATTGGCTTTGACTCGAAGTATAACATGTGTATAGAAGAGTATATACATCATGTTCAACCAATGCATTTTTCACAAACTGAGCCCAATGTGCAACATCACCCAGATCCCGAAATAGAACTCTTTTACCCCTTTGCTTTCTTCTAGTCAGCAACTCCCCCAAGGGTAACCACTATTCTTACATTTAATAGCATAGAGTAATTTTGCTCTTTTCATACCTTATATGAATGGGACACATTCAGTGTGTGCTCTTCTGTGAGATTCTTCCATGCTGCTGTCCGGAGATGAAGACCAGTCATTCTCACTGTTCTATAGCATTTTGCAGGAGCAGACTATAATTTATTTGTTCATTCTACTGTGGATGGACATTTGGCTATTTTCTAGGTTTTGGCTATTATGAATAGCATTGTTATAAACATTCTCATGCATATCTTTGGTTGGACATATGTAAGCATCTCTGTTGGTATATACCTAGGAAGGGAATTATGGAGTTATGGGGTAAAAATATTCAGCTCTAATAGCTACTGCCATATAATTTTCTAGAAGTAGTTGGGTCTCTATCCTTTTTTTAAATTTAATAAATTTCAAAACTACTCTATGAGACAGGCGTTATCATTCCCATTTTTTTGGATGAACAAATAGAGGATCAGAGAGGTGCCCCAGGCTGAATAGGTATAATAATGAGTCTGGGTTTAAATGCAGCCCTGTCTGATGTCAAAGCCATTGATGTGCATCATTACCCTGAACTACTTTCATGTCTTGGAGAGAATTCATGCCTTTACCTCCCTCCCTGCCTGCTGTAGAGGCTTCACTGTTGCATTAAGGTAGGGAGGACTGAGCATGTGAGGCAGCTCTAGTTCTGTAGTGTCAGGAGGGACATAGTTTAGTTGACTTAGTGAATCTCTGAGGCTATTGTACGCGAGCATGCCTGCCTTCCCTTCCAAAGCACCTAGGGATAGAGCATGACCACGTCCTATGCTTTTGCCCAGAGATGTGGATAAGTGGAGGTGTGGAGCACTGGCCATGGGGGTGAGCCATCTGACCTGTGTCTCAGGTCACAGGGAGTCCTGAGAGGTATAGGTGGCCATATGAAATGAAAGCTCCTGTCAGCATGTCAATAACAGTGTTTTTGAAGGTCTAGTAACCCAATTCAAACTCGATTAAATTAAAAAAAAAAAGTTGTGGTTCATACAGTGGAAGTCCCAGGATCTATTGGACACTGGGCCTCAGGCCTGCCTGTATCTAGGTGCTAAAACCTCACTAGAAATCTGTCTTTAGCCATCTCTTGGCTCTGTTTTTACCTGAGACAAGGTCATCTTGGTATCTATCATCAACTCTGGGCTTCATTCTAACAGTTTGAAAAGATGGTGAGAAGAGGAGACCTTTCTGTCAATAATTCCAGCAACAGGCCTAGAGTTAACCCTAATTGGACCCTGGGTGACAAGCTGGTCCCTAAACTAATGGCTGTGGCAGGAGATTGGAATGTTCTAATTAGGATCTGGGATTAAGATAAACCCCACCTGAATGACCAGGACTGAGATTGGTGGTGAAACTCATTTTAGCTTCAAAGTGGAGTATGGCTGTGTTGAAAGGGGGGTGAGTAAAACCAACAGAGAGCCATTGTATGGATTTTCTGGTTCTGGTGAAGTGAATAAGAGGGAAGCCAATGAGCACTTCTAGTGGAAAAATGGCAAGCCCAGTCTGAGGACTGTGGCATACCAGCAAGGGCTGGGCATGAGGACAGTCACCATCGTGCCTTCACACACCCATCCTGGCTCTACACACAGGCCCCACTTTCTCCTGAGTCTGTCTCAAGAAGTGGAGACACTGGAGAGAGGGGGGTGGGAGAGAAAATGGCAGCCAGCTCTTCCAAACCAGGCCCATGTGTCAGAGTTGTGAGAGCCCCGGCACCCCGCCCTGCCTCCTAAGCAGTCGGATTGTGAGACATTTGCAAAGATGTTAACCCCACGTAAAAAGTGTGCCATTTGATAATTATGTAAATTAGCTGACAATTAGATAATGTCACTCACTTTCTCTCTCCTGCTAGATTCCCACATAACAGATAAGCGTTTGCGCTTCTACATGAGCCCAGACGCTCTGTGCAGCCTCCAGGGCAAACCATGTACCTACAGCTGCCTGGGCCACCCTGTGACTCAAGAGAGGGTGGAAGTAGGCTGACTGGGTGGAGAGGGCTCTCTGCTCCCATTTCCCATTTCTTGAGCCTTGTGTAGCCTTGCTAGAAAGCCAGAGAAGGCTGAAAAGTAAATGCCTGGCAATTGGCTTGAGGCCTGTGCTACTTCATGTAAGGTCATCTTTAGCTTTTAGCCATATTGACAATTTCCCAGAGGCCATGGGAATGTCCACAATCCAAGAAAAGAATGGAAGGGCTTTAGGAGAGAATGTGGGCCGATTATAGGGTGTCAAGTCTAGATGAACTCAATTCTGACGTTACCAGTCAGGAAATCAAATTCTTCCTGGCACCCGTGGGAAAGAAAACTTGTTTTTCCTCAGATAGCCCTTTTGATCCCCCTTGATGCAGGCAGGGGAACATTGGTTATCTCCTGTGCTGGTCTGGACTGGAGGGAAGGACTGTGAATCTGACATGAGAGACTCAGCCGGCAGGATGGAGCTGCTCCCCAGAACAGGCTGGGAAAATTCCCATGATCCTCCTTATAGAGGAGTGTTCCTGGAATGCTTAGTCCTTAATTCATGGGTTTCCTCAGATAACTAAGCATGTGCTGCTTTGCCCTTTGGGGACGTCTGAGGTTGGCATCCAGAGAAGTGTGGGAGGTCAGGGCTGTTGTCATTATGTAAAGTGGGGTAGTATGGAGGCCACTACATGGAATAGAAGTCAGATGATGCATGGCGATGCTCTTTAGCTTCTGTTTTCACTTTCCATTCTCTCTACATATGTTTCTTGAGCTCCTACTCCATGCCAAGGCCCTGTGGCAGGGACCATGGTGAAGCAGACCCTGAGTTCCCCATCAAGTTTCCAAAGCCTGGGCTCTTCTTTGCTGTTTTGTATCTTTGAGGCACACTTGACCCCTCTAGTTTTTGACGGCCTTAAAAATAAGAATTTTTAAAAAATTCTGCTTTGATAGAGCAGTGTTTGGAATGAATCAGAGCTCAATAAACAGATCGGATTGAGCAAGTCATTTAATTTATACAGACAAATACGTAACTTCCAGAGGCTTAGAGGTGACTTGGTGGATAGTATAGACCAGTCTGGAAGTTTCTGGGACTATTTTAAGGGTTTCCCATGTCCTTGCTCATCTATAATATT
This sequence comes from Hyaena hyaena, assembly GCF_003009895.1. Taxonomy (NCBI): domain Eukaryota; kingdom Metazoa; phylum Chordata; class Mammalia; order Carnivora; family Hyaenidae; genus Hyaena; species Hyaena hyaena. Next base: position 4,288,331 of record NW_024080697.1, read on the forward strand.
GGTCCTTCCATCTCCATGTCCGTTCCTCCCTCGGGTCCTGCATTGGCTAGGTTCCCATCTGAGCCTAGGCCTTGCCTGTCAGCCAGTGTACTCCTTGGTCTAAACTGGCAGGACAGAGAGAGGAGACAGAAGTCTCCCCTGCCTCCCACCCCATCCGCAAGAGGTGAAGCAACCAGCGTAGTGTCACTGAGAAAATTTTCCCAAGCCATTTGGGCTTACACACGCTAAGCTCCATTATGGCCATGTGATTTTTATATTCTTGGCTCATCAGTAATTCCAGGATTGGAATCCCCCCTGTAAGAGGCTTATTCTTTCTGCTCACACCTGCCTTGCTCCCCCTTTTCTTGCCCCTCCCACTTACCTAAATCAAAGGCATGCTGTGGGGAGGGGACAGAGGAGCAGCTGTCTTCTGAGCACATTTTCTGAAAGTGGCCCCTTTCAACAAGTTGATTTAAGGAAATATGTGAACGTGGCAGTTATTGAAACCAGAAGCAATCCTCTTTTCAGAACCAGGGTTTCCTCTTCCCCCGGGATGTTGCGTTTTGCCTTGGCTGGCATACCTCACCGCATACAATGGTCACATTCATAGAGACTGGGTCATGTCTCAGCACCTAGCCTCCTGATAATCTACCTTAGGCTTCATGTCTTCCAGTCGCTCCACCTAAAAGCATCAGCCTACTTGCTGTTCTTCACACATACCAGCCTGCTCTGGTCTCAAGGCCTTTGTTACTGTTACTCCTGGGACATTCGTCCCATGGGTAGTTCCCTCACTCTCTTTCAATGCATTCTTTAAATCTCACGTTCTCAAAGACTCAGATTTGTGGTCTTTGACTATTTCCATGGTGTAAATACTCCTAGCATAGTTGATTTCATGCTACTAAAGTGACCGTAACCAGCTCAAAAATTGCATAAGTTTTTATAGGTGGCTCTGACAAGCCCACACGATTTGGAAACTTCCACACTGCTGTGTCTATATTCTAGTTAAGCATCTTTTGTACTACTGGAGTACCCATGCCACACTTTTGGAAACACTGCTTGTACAAAATCTTGTATAGAAAAAAGGTTTTCCTTATGTTGGATTCAATCAACCCCTTGTTAGTTTGATCTGTTTGTTCAGTGGGCATAGATGTTTGTTCCTGGTTAAGGAACATTTTCCTCTTCAAAGCAGGGGTAATAACCAGCTTTGCTAATGCCATCATCATAAAAATCGTGGACGGTAATGGTCTGATAGAGACTGCGGTGAATTACCAAATGTGCCAGTTAATAAGCAGCAATTTGGACAGCTCTTGGAAATTATACTCTTTGCTCTTATGTGAACAAAGAAGCTCCACTTGCCTAGGTGGGCCAGAGTCTGCCTTCATCACCCACTTGACTGGGTTTTTGTGCACTTCCAATCAGTATAAAACAAAGGTAATGCACTCCAGGTCTGTGGTGTTCCTCATTTGTTGTTCATTCTGAAGTTTTTATAGTTTTTTTTTAAAAGTACTTGTGGTTTTATATACTGCCCCTATTCCGCAGATATACACACACTCACATCAACAACACTCCTTCTCATTCCTTTGTATCCAGAAATAAGAAAGTAAAGAACCTAGTGTTTATTGATCACCTACTATGTATGTAGCCTCATGCTAGGATCTTCCTTTCCATCATCTCCTTGTGTCCTCTCTCCAAACTTAGAAGTTGTTTTCCTCTGCTTTATCAATGAGGGAATAGAAGCTCAAATAGGTTAAGAAATTTTCTCAGAGCTCAACATAAAAGATCTAGGATTCAGACACAGCCTTTCTTTTTTAAGTCTCTTAAACACATTTTTTTTTCTATAAGGACTTTTCATCAACATTTATTAAGAGATGAGACTTGTTTTGTTCATTACTCACTTTCTAATTTAGTTTTGCTGATTTTTATAAATATTTCTTTCAAAAACTTAAAGGTGGGAATGTGTCTTAGGCCACCTACACCCAAGCATTGGATTGTCAAGTTGAAAAAGAAAAATCTAAAAAGAAATCAATGTCATTTCATGCCTTTTAATAGGTAAATAAGTTAAAATTATGTGTGTGTATTCAAGTGTATAAAATGTTAGTACTTAAAAATAAATTTTAGCTATGTGACCCTGTGATAGGAATATTGTAAAAATGTGCTGATGTGGCTTTGGGAGTTTTGTACTATTTTTGCATATGGAAAAACCGCGTGCATCATTAGGCATTGAGCTCAGGGTCCTGCAATGGCTCTGGTTAAGAACCGGGGCCCTCTCTTCTGTTTGAAGCGCCAGGCACTGTGAGAATCCTTAAAATAGCCAGACTCAGAGCGCTCCATCAGTATTTGTGAATATGAGATGCAGTATTTTCCTGACACCGCCCTAATCGTTCTTTCCTCTCTGCCCGCACCCCTTCTCCCTGCAGGTCTTTCTCTGGAGTCCTGAGACGCAGGTTATGGGCAGGACTGCCCGCGGTCGGCACCATGCAGTCTGAACCTGCTCCGGCTCTGCCCTGGGCCCTGCTTGGCCTGAACACTCCGCTTTGGGCTGCCCCGCTCCCGGCAGCCCCCCGCTGCTAGGAGGTAAAACTTCAGGACCCTGTCCTTGGCCTGTTTTTGCCTTTCACCTGGCTCACTTCACTGCGCACGCCTCCTCCATCACGGCACCCCCTGCCCAGCCCTCTCCCGGGCCTCCCCGGCTGGGGCGTTTGGGGGCCCTTTGGGAGGAGTGCAGTGCTGAAGGCTTCCTCTCGCCGTGGACCATCTTCTCCTTGAATCAAGGCCTCCAGATCCACATGGATAGCTGAGATCTTTTCTTGGAGAAAGATACTTTGCTCCTCACTCTAGTCCCACACTTTCCCACCTGACTTTCCTTCTCTTCTGCTGCCTGGTCTTTCCCCTCTGCTGCTTTATTGGATCCCTTGCTTGCGCGCCCATCTGGGGCCGACTCGTTCACTTTCCTTCTTCCTTACCCTCTGGATATCTGTGCGTGTGCCTCCTTCCTCTTGTGTGCTCTGTGCCCCCCCCTCCCCCCCCACCCATCTCCTCTTCCTCTCTCCCCTCCCGCTGCCGAGGGGGATCGTCCCCGGAGGGCTGTTCCCTGCCAGTCTCCTCCTCTGGCCTCAGTCCTGGCGGCCACGATGAGCTTCACCGCGCACTCGGTTTGCTTCACCCTGAAGGTGAGCGTCCTGCTGGGGTCGCTGGTGGGGCTCTGCCTGGGCCTCGAGTTCATGGGCCTCCCCAACCAGTGGGCGCGCTACCTCCGCTGGGATGCCAGCACGCGCAGCGACCTGAGCTTCCAGTTCAAGACCAACGTCTCCACGGGGCTGCTCCTTTACCTGGACGACGGCGGCGTCTGCGACTTCCTCTGCCTTTCGCTGGCGGACGGCCGCGTGCAGCTCCGCTTCAGCATGGACTGCGCGGAGACCGCTGTGCTGTCCGACAGGCAGGTGAACGACAGCAGCTGGCACTTCCTCATGGTGCGCCGGGACCGCCTGCGCACCGTGCTTGTGCTTGACGGCGAGGGCCAGACGGGCGAGCTGCAGCCCCAGCGGCCCTACATGGATGTGGTCAGTGACTTGTTCCTTGGCGGAGTCCCTGCGGACATACGGCCTTCCGCCCTGACCCTCGATGGAGTACAGGCCATGCCCGGCTTCAGAGGATTAATCCTGGATCTCAAGTATGGCAACTCAGAGCCTCGGCTTCTGGGGAGCCAGGGTGTCCAGTTGGATGCTGAGGGGCCCTGTGGCGAGCGTCCCTGTGAAAACGGAGGGATCTGCTTTCTCCTGGATGGCCACCCCACCTGTGACTGTTCCACCACTGGCTATGGTGGCAAGCTCTGCTCAGAAGGTAAGACCTTCTTCCTAAGTCCTCTCTTACTAGAGACCCACCCACTGTGTTGGGTGAGGGCCAAGACCCTGGAGAGAAACCACCCCTGTTGTTGAAGGGCATCTTTAGCTACATGTTAGATAATTGGGTCCCTTTCCCTGAGGAGGTGGTGGAAATCCTTGGATTGCTCTCAATGGAAAACCCCTCAGATCTGGGCAAGGAGAGAATCTTGGTTACTCAACCCTGGGCTCCTTACTCAGATGTTTGGCTGTACTCAAAGTGCTAGATGGAGTAGGTTGAAGGATGTGTGCCCCAGGTCAGCTTCTTCCATGGGAGATAGCTTAGCGGGGTCAGCACAGAGCAAGAAATTTGATAGAAATGGGCAAAATGGCTATCCCTTGAGAGTTGGGCCCTTGGGATGGATGGGAAACTCCTCATCACTTCCTCCTGAATCCCCAGGAAGAATGTCCATGGCAGACGGATGGCAGGTTCATGCTTGGCCCGCTGTCATCCCAGGCTTCCATTTGCTTCTCCTCCCACAGTCTTTGTGGAGGTGTCTGACGGGTGGATGAGGCAGCTGGGGACGGTCCTACTCACCTCCTCATTCTAGTAGCAGGATTTTTCATATGAGGTTCTTCTTTCTTGTCCTCCTCCTCCTCTGCATGTACCGAGGATGGGCAGGAAGGCACAGAGACTGACAGGAGCCTTGTCCAGCCACTCCCCTGAGGGAGCTGGCAATACCCAGCATAGCCTTGACGAGCCTCTCAAGTTCAACCATAGCTTCCCAGGGAGAGGGAAGGTGGGACTCATGCCTGAGGACTTAGATTGCCCTCAGGTTGTTCACCGAATTCTGACTGTTTGGGATTAGAGCTGAGAGAAGCGGCCCAGACTCTATTTTGACAAATACCTAAAATCCAGAGTCATGGACTCCAGGACTCACTGAAGGCCTGGCCTTGAACAGGAAGAAGTGTTGAAATGACAAAGAAGATGAGAACTGGCCACAGGGGTCTGCATGTTGGGAGGCTGGGATGAGGAAGAGGCAAAGAAGTTTGATTTTCTCCTATTCTTTTTGAATCAAACCCTGGATTCTTCTAGAAATATTTTGCCATCCCATGCTGGTCTCTCCATGGAGGGGGTGGGATGGTGTAGGGCAGAACAGTGGTTCTCAACCTTGGCTTCGCATTTTAGGATCACTTGCGGGGGCGGGGATTTAAAAACTCTCAGGCCACCCCGTGGGCTAACCTTGATCAGAATTTTGTAGGGAGTGGGATCCAATGTGTGTTTTTAAAGCTCCGCAGGCTATTGTGCAGCCAAGATTGAGAACCAACAGGTCAAGGGAGGTCAGATAGGTGGGGCTAGGTGAGTGTCCCAGCACAGACTCCTGGGATTTCTTCATTCCGGTGAAGCCCCTGCCTCGGGATTTGTAACTGAAAATAGTGTGTGTAGGTGTTCCTCAAGCCAACCCATAGTAGCCCATCCCCTAAAGCAGGTTGTAATTCATATGAACTTTAGCCACTCCCATTTAAATAAAAAAAAAATCAACAAAGTTTTTTTCACAGGTGGTAGATGCTGGAGACTGGGACACTTCGAGGGGCTTGTGGGAGGCCCCTTTGTAGGGGTTATTGTGGGGCCCCTCCCCCGGTCTCTGCTGCTTCTTTCCTCTGCTGGGCTGGGCATCACATCTCCCTTCCCGTAGCTGCGCTGCAGGAGAGGGAGATTCAAAACATGCATGCCACTTTCCATTGGCTTCTTTTTCTCCATGGAACCCACTGGAAAAGTGGATGGGGAAGAGGACCCGAGGCCACCCCAACCCACAAAGCCCCTTTGGGAATGTGGTTATTGAAGCACTTCTTATAAGCAGGTGCCTTCTGGAGCTGACTGCTGTTCCAAAGCTTCTTAGCTTTGGAGAAAGTTCTGCCTGAAGACGCTGACGTGATCACTTGTTTTCTCGTTCACCCAAAGGATCTGTTCTGTTCTCAGAACTTGCATTGAAAGCTGGCATTCTTCCTTTCTAGGGACTAGGGTGTTTGCAAGTGTGTTGTTAACTTGCTGATTATCCCTGATTGCATTTTTTGTGTTTAAAAAGAACTCATTTCCTCTGGGCAGGTCCGGATCAGCACTTTTCTGCAGGAAGAATCTCTATACTGTATATGTATACAGTTTGTCTTTTTCTCTCTTTTGGGGTGTGTGTGTGTGTGTGTGTGTGTGTGTGTGTGTGTGTGTGTGTGTGTGTTTCAGGTCTCCGGTGGCACTTCTTTAGAGCAGATTGTAGGTAGTCAATATTTTAATAGCTAAATACAACATGGATATTTTAGTAATAGTTCTTTTTGCAGGGTTCAGATCATCTAGTGGCTGTGGATTGATACCTCTATCTGAAGAAGGCAAACACAGAGCACAGCTCATTTATTCTCCTGATACATAAATAGAGTAAATGAACTCAGTTGTAACAGTAACAGTTGGTTGGCTTGGAACAGAGCAGTGCAAAGGTTGAGGTGAGGGTGGTTGTTGGAGGGTATCAGAATTTACTGTTGATAAATTGGAGTCTGTTGATCCTTGTAATTGTCATCATGCCTAATCAATCACAAAAATACATCACAGGCTTTTAGAAAATAATCCATCTTTGTACACATAGTTAATTAAAAACATTTTTTTGTTTATTCTTGAGGGAGAGAGAGGGAGAGAGAGAGATAGAGAGAGAGATGGAGTGCGAGTGGGGGAGAGAGAGAGATAGAGAGAGAGATGGAGTGCGAGTGGGGGAGGGAAAAAGAGAGAGGGAGACACAGAATCCAAAGCAGGCTCCAGGCTCTGAGCTGTCAGCACAGAGACTGATGCGGGGCTGGAACTCACAGGCTGCGAGATCATGACCTGAGGCAAAGTTGGGACGCTTAACCAACTGAGCCACCCAGGTGCCCCAGAGTTTTAGCTAGTAAGCAGGAAAACTCAACTGTAAAATATTAAGGGGATAAAATTTAAGCAGATCTGCCTAAAACAAGGTACATAGTCTAAAGAAATGCTTACCCATTTTCCTAAAGATAATGTGGTGAGGTGGGTGGTGAGGATGCATCCACTCCCTACCCCACCCCCTTTCAGTTGTACACATCATAGACCTGAAGCCAGCTTATTCCCAACCGTTGGTCCTGTGTACCAGGCCTCTGATTGTCCCAATTTCTAGGATAGGCCTTGACATTTGATTATGTGAGGGCTTGCACCCAGTATGGAAGATCCATTTTGTACTTCATGCTTTAGCAGTTCAAGAGCAGGAAGAGTGGGAGGTCTCCTGCAGCTTCAGATGGATGCGGTCGGGGCCTATTGAAGGCGCTGTCTGTGGTCCATTAGCTTCTAGCATGCTGACGGCATTGATGTTTGCTTGGCCTGTCTGGCTTTCCATGCCTTGATGGCTCCGAAATATCTCTGTGTTGCACCCTGGGAAGAATGCACAGATGGGCCCATCTCCTTTTTCTGCTTTGGGCTCTTTTGATCCCCCATAGGGTATCTTCCCTAGGAAAAACCTAGAAGACACCAGAGATAGTTGCTGTGGAACAGTTGGGCCTAGGGGTTGAAGGTCCTGGACTCACTATCTACTTTCATGTGGTGAAGAGTTATTTGGTCTGGTGTAGACTGAACTCCACACAGCCTCCTTAAGAAAACTTCACTCCTAGGCTCCCAACCTCATTAGTGGTCATTGAACATTCTGGCACATGGTGGAGATATGGTACCAGATCTTTACTTCCAGGTGTTATGTTTATAAATAAAATGTTCTGGTGCTCAACTTCAGACTTGCTTGTTGAAGCTTGCCTTTTTAGTAAGGGTCTTAGAGGACAGAAGAAGTGCAGGTAGTTCAAAATGATTTTAAACTTAAACATATCTATTTTGGAATATAGTCAAGGTATGACACAGTATATTCACTGGTTTCTGTCTAGCCCAGTCTATCCTGTTACCAGTATCCTGGGAGCTCACTGAGCAATGAAGAGCTATCCTGAGCTTCCCCCCAAAAGAGCTGTCCCCTCATGGGTCATTGAGAGTTTATTATTACCCTGAAATGAGTTGAGAATTGATACTTTATTTTTAAACCATTCTTAGTTTTGAAAATGTGTGTATTGAATTTCTTAACAACCTTATGGTCATGAAGAATTGATTTGCTCCCAAGGTGTGTATATTTCAGTACTAGTCTTACTGAAGAGCTTCTTTAGTGTGAAGTCAGCCTGTTGTAGGTGGGGTGGGGCCAGGGAAAGATGGAGAAGGCCTCACACGTTGATTTATCCTTTATCATTGCATGGGCCTACCTATGTCACATACCACTTGTGTGTCCATACTTTAAGGTTAATTCAGTGAAGAGTCATGAGGTCCTATTCATTTGGGGAAGAAAACTTTCATTGTCTACCTCTTCCTGCTGACTTGGGCAGGTGCCCAGACCAGAAGCTGCTGTCTTGAGTCTCCGCTCTTAACTTTCCAGATATTGTGATGCTACAGTGAGGTACAGTGGTGGGTGTTGGTGGAAGGAGCCAGGGCCTTATTACAAGCACACTGTTGAGTGGTATGCCTACTCGCCTCCCTTTTCCACCCTCCAGCTGTCTTAAGCTGCCAGGTTGGTTGGACTGATGGCTCAACACCACTGTGCGGCCTTGGTATGCCTTCCTGAAAGTGAATTTCAACTACTTTTCTTTTTATTGAGAATTTCGTGACTCTTCCCACATTTATGCAAGCCAGAACTGGAATGGAATGGTATACCAAGAGACTGTTTGCCCCTGAGCATTTACCAAGGGCCAAAGACATCCAATGCTGAAGTTAAGGTACCAGTGATTGCCCCAGCCGATCCTCCATTTCAGGGCATTTGTGTAAAAACACAAACGTCTCCCTCCCCGTCCCCAGTGCACATCCCCCTGGAATTGTAACATGGCAGTGTTGTTCCTAAACCCCGTCAACCCTGCATGGCCTGGGGGTGGAGGTGGGGGGAGCTGCAGGGGAGTGGTGAGCAATCAGAGAGTAAAGACCATCTCCTTTCAGAATCCTTCTCCCCAGGATGGAGACTGTACACCGAGGCAAGGCCTTACAACAAGCACAAAGGAGAACTGCGGCTTCTGAGACTTGATTCCCACCCAGCATTCAGGCGTTAGGTGGGACCAGCCCAGCCAGCCAGCAGGGGCTGTCGCTAAACGGAGCCTGAATAGGGGTCTGATTGCTCCTTTTTCCTCCTCTCCTCCTGATTACCAAGTGAGATTTCCTGGGTATGCTGTATGCTAAATGGCAGAGCAGCCGCCTGCCACTTGCACCAATTATCCCTCTTTTAACTGCCGAGGGAAGAGCAATTTTTTTATGTCCCCCCCCACCCCAGTAGCATCTCTGCCTCCTTTAAAGAAATAAGACCGTTTTTCCTTGTCCCCCCTTCAGAGGGGTGAGAACAGCCTTCTTTCTCCCTTCGCAAAATCCACACACCAGCTGCAGGCTACAAAAGGGGGTGGACACAGGGTAAATGCCTCCTCCGAATTCAGCGGGGTTGAGGGTCACACAGGCATTTTGCCAAGAGCCGTGGAGTGGCATGTGAGCTTGCATTTGCATTTGGTAATGAGACACCACGGGCCCAGCACCGGGGGCTAATTGTCTTTACGGCCCCTATCTCCCTTTGCAGGCTGTCGGGGAAAGATGGTTTCCAGTTCCTGGGGCAGCTGCCCATCAGCTGGGTCCTCTGCCCCCTTCACAGGACAGAAGAGACAGGGTATGGGCTGTGCTTGGGGGATGGGGCCAACATGCCCTCCCCTGCAGTGGGTGTCTTGTGTGACAAGGCCCAGAGGTGGAACTGGAGTGAGACGCTTTGGGGCAGGGCTGTGATGGGCAGGTACCCTTCCTAGGATAAACATAACGATGCCAGTATTACTATTATTGAATGCCATCCTGGGCCTGACAGCCTAGGTGCTTTAGGTGCATATGTCTCATTTAATCGTCACGGCACTCCTATGCAGTTGATACCATTAACTAGCCCCACTTTACAGATGAGGAAAGTGAGGAGCAGAGAAATTTGGAATTTGACCAAGGTTTAGTGTAGTATTAAGATCATGGCTTCCAGAGTGAAAAAGATTGGACCTTAATCTGGGCTTGCCCACTTCTAAGTTGTGTGTCTTTGGGGAAAGTTTTAGAAGATTCAGTATTGTCATCAATAATAGTAATAATTAATATCAGTTAACATTCAAGGAGTGCTTGGCCACACGTCTGCACCGTATTGACTGCGGTGTATGAAATGACTCTTATAACCCTCACAACCACTCAACACACTATTATCCTCATTTTGTAGACAAGGAAGCTAAGGGACAAGAGATTCAATAATCCGTCCAAGGTCACACAGCTAATAAGAGGCACAGCTGGGGTTCGCATCTAGGCACTCTGGCCTCAGAGACCACACTTAACCACTGTACCGCCCTGCCTTGCAGCAAATCAAGATAAGAAATTGTACATCATGGAGTTGTTGAGAGCGTGAAAGGAGATGAGACGTATGGAGTTAGCTACATAGTCTCTGGGCAAGAACAAGTCCTGACTCTGGCTGTTGGTCTCCTGGTGCTTGTAAGAATGAACCGTGTGTCAGTTTGGTTTCTCAGAAGGTTGGAAGCTCCCCTCCGAGTACCCCCACCTCTGCCATTTTCCTTCATCCCAGTTTGAGAAATGACAGAAACAAAAGGAGGGAAATCCAGTTTCATTGCCGTTTTGGCCCTGCCTGAGAATCGCCATGTCAATGATGAAGGTTGTGCCTGTTGGACCATATTTGGAGCTCTTTGCAAACCTGTGGTTCTGGCCCCCGTAGCAACCCAATGAGGCAGGGAGGACAGGCTTTCCCATCCCACTGAATAGGTGAGGAGGCCCAGAGCTGAGGTTCCAGTGAGCGTGTGGGTATGTGGGCAAGCTTGGATGCTGCCTGCTTGGCAGGTGTCTCTGGGACCTGAAAACCCAGATCCCCAGTGTGGCATTTTATTTCTGCTCCTAGGCTCCCTTCATTAACACAAATGGCCTGTGTCTCCATTGTGAAATGGAGCGTCGCCTCCCTGGATGCTGGTGATAAGCAAAATGTCAAAGTCCTGGTGTAGGAGGTTATCAGCTTGGCCAGTCCCAGGAGCCTAACTCCTCCCAGACAGACAGAAAGCGAGAATATGAGAGAATGAGAGAGGATGAAATGAATGTGTCTGAGTATTCAATTCCCACCCTCAAGATCCCGGTTTGAAGTGAAGTGACTGGGGATTGGACCCATGGGTCCTGAGGCATTTGGAGCACAGCTACACCCCACCTGAGTGTTGGCATCGCTGGACAGCACGCACGACCTCTTCAGACTTACCTTTGGTTTTCCAAGTACCAGGAATTGCCCAGCACCCCACCCAGGGTTGGCGGTAAAAGATGGAGCTCCTGGACTACTCTCTCAGACTCCTTCTTGCTTTCCTGCTGCCTTGGGACTGTCTTCACAGCTAACAGAACCAAACTCTCTTTCTCTGTGTTTATTCTTCTTTTTCCCTTTGTGTGGGGGGGAGGGGAGATCAATACAGAGGCGGATTTAACCAGGAAACAAAACCTTCCATATACCCTCACTTGCATGGTCCCTTTCAAGGTGCCATACCTAATTCTGTATTTGTGAGTTTTTTTTTCTTAAGGAAACCCCAGTATCATCAACTTCCAGCTCCGCCTCTGTGGATCCGCCTCTGTGAAGACTTGTTGCTGCCCAGTGACAGCAATGTGGCGCTGGGTGTACATGTGATTCCCCAGTGACCTACGACCCTTCATCACAGACGCATTTTCCTTCCTCTCATAACCAATAGGGCAGGAAGAGCCATGGAGGGGGTGCGCGGATGATGAAGGGCATCTAGGAGTATCATATGGGGAAGCATCTAGAATATCCAGTGGGTAGACAGAGGCTGTGTTTAGAAATGTTTGCTCTTGGTGCAGAGGAAAGTGCTGGTCCTTAAAAAAGAGGGGGCGTCCCTATCCCCCTCCTGAGGTTTTCTCAGCTGAAGTGGGGATGTTTGGTTCACTGCGGCTCGCTGGGGGGCTGTGTTACAGGTGACAGGCTGCAGCTGACAGAGGAGAGGGACAAAGCGTGGCTCGGCAGGCCTGTCTCCGTGATCTATTTGGGAACTGACAGTGCCAGTGGGTTGTCATTACTGTTGTTGTTCTCTAGAAATTGATGTCTTTGGGTGACCTATTTAAAAGCAATACGGGGCCCCCTTTAAATGTGCCATCATCCATATCTGCTCTCAGATCTCCACTGCTGACCACAATGTTCCTAAATAATGCACTTTCCAATTAAAAAAAATTTTTTTTTAATTCAGCAACCAATAGTAGCAAGCTTTTAAAAACAAATTGATCTCACAGTCATCCAGCCCAACTGCCCAGCTCTGCTCTGTGTTAAAACTTACTTCACACGTGGTCCTAGAAACTGTGATCTTTTCAGCTCTTTTGGGGAAAAAATGCTTTACTCCGTGAGGGTTTGCAAGGGCCTGAAGAGGGTGGAGACAAAAGAAAGGCGGGGACATGAGCTGTAGGCAACACGAAGCTCTTGGTTTAAGCTGGGAAATGCATTCAGGATCCTTTGGGTTTTTCTGAGGCTCTTATTTAAGTATCTTTGTACCTAAGATGACTCTGAGGAGCTTTTCCCTCAAGTTTCTCCATGAGACTCTCTGCGTCTTATCTTCTCCTGACATTTTTGCCTCTTGAGTGCAGGTTTAGTTCTCCTAAAGCAGTTGTGTTTGCAGGTGCAAAGTTCTTAGAAGACAGTCTCAATAGTCTCGTGGTTGTCGGCAACACAAGGGCCAGTGTCTTTGCTCTCTCAGGCAGAGTGTTCCAGGCAATCCCATACCCTCTCCTCCAGGAATTATTGGGAATGTGTTACCTGCAGCCTCTGGAGAATAGACACAGTGCAGCGAGAGAGTGTTGCGCTTCTTTAGTTAATAAGTTGTATTAAAATAAAAACAATACCCCTCTTGGGAGGAGGGACCAGCCAGGCTGAAATCACGCATCTGCGATCCAAACATTGGGAACAGGGCTGGCAAGGCTGGGAGGTTGCCATGTTCTAAATTTTTTTCCTTCCTCCTCGGTCCCTCAGGCTTCTTTCCTTTCCAGAAGGGGTCCTGTGTCTTGCCTGGCTAGCTTGGACTGCTAAAGGAAGAGGGAAGGGGGAGCTTAAAGGATGGTAAGCCTCTCACCCATGGGATTCCTAAAAGACTAATTTTCCCCTAGGACACTTGCTCCACCTGGTTCAGGAAAGGCAAGGCTGGAGTTAGGCTGAGGCGGTGTGCTGTGAGCCCCTTCTCAGGTTTAAGGAGACACACTGAAATTTGGGGGGACTCTGGTGCTGGGGAAGAAATATTCTGTGAGGGATGAAGCACACATCTCATGACCCATGTAGAGGAAAGTGAGACATTTACATTGCCTTCTGGTCCTGCCTTTGCCTGTGTAGTGCACTGGAAACCAAGTTTCATTGTGAAGAATCATGGGATAGTAACTTTGGAGGGGACTTTAAGGGTCATTGGGTCAAACTACCCATTTCCCGTCCTCTTCTCCACTGCGTAACACATTTTCCCTCCTCTCCAAAATCCCCCTAGTCAGCTACAGTGACAGATCGGGACTCAGTTCTTTTTAGGACAGCTTCATGTGTCTCTGGTCACTGCTGAGGATCAGAGAGCTAGCTCTTCCCACATCAGGCCGTGGTCGGCCTCCAGTCACTTCCTCACTGGTCCCGATTCTAATTAAAGCAGTCTGACCTTTGCAGTGGGTTGTGTGGATGAGGGGATGGGTGGGTCATACGAGTTCTGGATGATGCTCTGCAAGAATCAACCCTTGTGTCAAGTAAAATTCATAAGGGGTTCTCTAATATGGCACTGGCAATACACACATCACAGAGTTATTTAGAATTAACTGCTTGTGATTAATCTTAAACAACGTGGGAGGGACTGATGTGGGAAGAGACTCTGAGGTAAGCAGGTGATTCATGCTCTAGTCATTTCGTTCCTAGGGAGCTTGCACTCTGGAAAATTCATGGTTGGCTCCATCTCTGCCTCTATTGTCTGTGCCTCATCTCACCCCCCTAAGATGTCCCATCTTCCTCCACACCCTGCTAGCTTTGCAGCATCTCTGCTTTTCCAGGAAGCCCCCTGGAAATTTCTGATAGCTTGGCAATAAGATAGAAGTTGTAGAATGCTAGGGGCACCTGGGTGGCTCAGTCGGTTAAGTGTCCGACTTTGGCTCAGGTCATGATCTCGTGGTTCGTGGGTTTGAGCCCCGGTGTTGGGCTCTGTGCTGACTGCCAGCTCAGAGCCCGGAGATGTTTCAGATTCTGTGTCTCCCTCTCTCTCTGACCCTCCCCTGCTCACGCTGTCTCTCTCTCTCTCTCTCAGAAGTAAATAAAAACATTAAAAAAAAAAGAGAAGTTGTTGCAGAATGCTAGAATGCAGTAGCATAAAGTAGAATTGGATTGGACTAGTTTAACAAGCCCATCCTGGCCTCCAGGGTCAGACACCCCAATAGACATCAAGGTTTTGCTAAAAAGGCTAACAGAGTGGTTTTTTAGAAAAGAGAAGGTCATGGAATGAAGCAGTATCGAGAAGCTGCTCCTGGAAACTGGCCTTGGAAACAAATGCCCTGTCCAAAAATGCTTCCATTCTGCCAGGTTGCCCTGGGTATCCCATGTTTTTGGCCCTGTTGGGCAGAAGTCTCCTAGGAAGAGGGATTAGGCAGGGCTAGAACATGTTCCTCTCACGTTGGCATAGACTGTAAACCTGCCAAGCAAATTCCATCCTGCAACCTAAAGGGGGCGAGGCTAGTCTGGCACTCAGCCACCTCCTCACTGGTGGTCATTTTACTGACAGTGCCGCAAAGGATGGAGGACTCATCTCATAACTTTGTGATTTAAAATCATTTACTTTTAAGAGCAAAGCCCACAGACATCATTTTGAGTTTAAGCTTGAAATGTACCCAGAGTCACCAGCTTCTACTCCGTGGTCTCTTTGTCCATCAAGGTTCCTTGGACTGCACACATGTGCTGGGAAGTGGGCATGGCCATGTCACATAGTCATGTGAGAGTTGGCACGTGGGCCGATGGTTGGATTTTAGTTGCTGTAGAAACTTTGCTATTTGCTCCCCCTGATGTTGAGTGTTCAGCCTTGTGTTAATGCAGATTGGGGCTGCTTTCTCCCCATGTACAATATGTAACCAGTGGCTGTATTTTAATGTGTCTCTTGGCTCCCTTTGGCTTTCACATCCTTAATGCAAGTTGCAGTAACTCAGTTGAGTTCCTGATTCTTGTTGCAGGAGTGTATATAAGGAGATACTCTCTTTGAGAACTCTAAGACATGAAACCAAGGGAATCTGCTGTTTCCATTTGTTGATTACTGCACATACAGGCTTGGTGCTAAACCTCTGTTGTGTGACAGACAGCAGGTCTCAATAAATGTTTCACTAATAAAGCACATTCTGTGTATACAATGTGTGTGCTTTCATGTTTTGCATGCGTACATTGGTGTCTGTGTTCATGCGCTCACTAACACATGTGATGGATAGATGGAGGTTCCCAGAAATGTGAGTTTAAAAGTATCTGTTTAACAATTTAACTGATGTGTCAGATATGACTTGGGCTGCAGTAGTGCGGGCCACCACTGGAAATGCCTACTCTCTTTGAGTGGAAAAAGTGGCGTGTTTACTGTGGGGCAGTTTTCGCTGAATCTGTGTCAAGCGCATACCTGGTTTGATCTAGTTGAAGACAGACCAGAAAGACTTTCTCGTTTGTTTACAAACCAATGGTTTCCTGTAACAATTACAGGCAGCAGCGAGCCTGGGACCATGTAAATGCTTGTGCAGTTGCTGTTTGAGGCAGACATGTGGTTGTCACTGGAGATGGAGAGGCCCCATTAGCTTGTGTGGATTCCCTGGAGAAGATGAGGCTCACTGGGGACAGGATAATTGTCCTCGGATATCAGAAGAGCTGCCACAAAGAAGAGGAGCGGATACTGAGTGGGAGGGTTGAGAGATCAGAGCTACAGAGGAAGAATCCTGATGCTTAGAGCTATTGGACCATGCCTCCCCCCCATCTCTGGGGGGGAAGGGCAGCAGGTGCTGGAGTGACATCTGTCAGTGTGTGCTAGTGTGTACGTGCCTTCACGCTAAGGACGCCATGGTTTTGAGGGTCTCAGCCTCCAGGCCCACCCTTATATTTGATCATGTTCATCCTCTGCCTTTCAGCGGGTGGGGGTGAGAAGATTATTCTCTAGATCATTGGCCTTAAAAATGGGGCACATCCAGGACCATTCTTTGGGGATATGTATAGTTAACATATGCAAATTATTTGTAAATAAAGAAACATCTCTTGGGACAACATATTAAAATTACGTTTTTAATTTAGGCACTTTATTCAGAAAGGGTTAGAGGCCATCGATCAACACTCAGACTTGTGTTTATCTCTCTTTAGTTGATTATAGTTACTCTTGGCCTCCTGTTACAATTCCTCACACCCAGGGGCTTGCAGTTTTCGGGTGGTGCTGATGCCAGCGGTATGCGTATTGGGCTCCTTTGCTCTATCTTTAGCCCTGTGTACGGTGGTCTTGGTTGACGTGGTCAGGTGGTTTTGGAGGGCCCCATGGGAACATACTCCAGTCATACCTTCCTCCTTCAGAGGCCCCACTGTCTGGAATTACTAATACTGTCTCGGAGTTTCCTTCAGCATAATGCCAGGGCATTTGCTGGGGCAAATTTGGCTTGTGGAAGAGAACAAAGTCTTTGAGGTATTGTCAAGCATTTGTAAAGCAGTTCTTGATGTAGAATCATCTATTTTTTGGAATAGGCCATCTGTTTACTGGAATAAGTATATTCTGTGAATAGGCACTCTCAGAGGGCATGCGTGTTATGTATCAGTGAGGTCCCTGCCTATGAGGAACTTGTGGTCTAGTTAGGAAGCCTGTCAGGCAAAGAAGTTACAGCAAGCATTAGAGCTACTAATGTACCAGGTAGAATATTAGGAAAGTAGCTCCGAAAGGGGTGTCCCACCCTGCTTGGGGTTGGAGGACATTTCACAGTCAAGCTTAGAAGATTTATTTGGTAGACTTGAGGGGGGGAGGGCATTTTAGGGCAGCCTTGTGAACCAGTAGTTTGCAATAGGTAATGTGCCTGGATTGAAGGTAGAGATCGATGGGAAAATAATAAGAGGAGGTGTTAGGCAGGGTGAGTCTCAATGCTTTGTAAGGATTTTGGACATTCTTTTTTTCCTGCAGTTGAGGGGTATTGGAAGTTTATCAGTTGAGTAGTAGTAGATTCGACTTCTAGAAAGACGGCTCTGGGGCAGTTTGCATGATGGATTGGCTGGCTATTAGAAGCCTTAAAGCAGAGAGACCAGGTGGAGGCTATTGTGTGGTTTTGTTGAGAGAAGAGTCTGTACCAAAGGAGTAGCGATGGAAGAAGGATCAACTGCAGAGATGTTAAGGAAAGGAACTTAGTAATTGGAAAGGCAGTGACTTTGAGTGGTGTTGGACTCAGGATGTCTGGCTCTTCCACATACTAAGCTGTGCAGACTTGGACAAAAGACAACTTCTCTGTGTTTTAATTTCACCATCTGTGAAATGGGTGTAATAATAGTGCTCACCATTTAGGATTGCTGTGAGGTTTTAATAAGATAGCACACACAGAATTCTTAGAACAGCACTTGGCACATAGTAAGCATTCAGTGAATGTTAACCATTATTACTAATTAGTATCAATTATTCTTGAAAAGGGGAAGAAAGAGCTTCAATGACATGCTCTGGTTGTAGGTATAACTAGGGCAGGAAAGTCAGTGGGAGGAACAGATCTGGAATCAAGGCAAGAGAACGATAATAATCAATTTGGGTTTGTCTGTCTGTACCCCACCTTCTCTTTTGTCTCTGTAAGATACTTGCAAGGAGATGTGCAGAGGCAGGTAGGGGTGATGGTTGTTCTAGGGGGGAGGGTGGGATTGGCTGTAGATGTCAGAGTGTTGTAGAGGTGAGAGAAGGCTTATATATGGATGAGGCTGTCTAGGCAAAGAGTATAATTGAGAAGAAGGTGTGGAAGCTTTGGGGACCTTAATATTTAGATAGTAGAAAAAAAGGAATCTGAGCTTGATGAAAGCAGATGACCAGAGATGTAGAAGGAAATAAGAACAAAGGAAAGTTCCTTAAAATTCTTCACTGGTCAATAAATGAAAAAATACTCCTAACCTGGTTGGGGTTGGGGCACTGATTTGAATACAATAGAACAGCATCAAAAGATTACATAGTTTAAAAAACTATTCACATTGGCCTTTTTTCTACCTTCAATCTAGTGTGTTCTGTTCATTTGAGAAAATTTCTACAAATAGGAAGTGAAGTCTTAGATAGAGATGGTGAAACTGAGGGTTTTGGATGTTCTTATGATGGAATTTCTGGCCCCTAGAACATCAGAATCCCATGGGAATCTAGGACTCAAAGATTTGAAAGAAACAAATCCAAAGAAAAAGGAGTGACTTGCCTAAGACCAGCCAGTTGGCATTCTTATTTGTGCTTTGCATTTGAGACCATGTGAGTTAAATATGAAATGCCTTGTCTACATTTTTCTTGGGGCTGGGCATTACTCTTGAGGATACCAGCACCAGCACTTAGTTCAAAGCCACACACCTTTTCCTGGGATTGGGCGAGAGATCTTCTAATTGTGGTCCTTGTAAGCTGAAAGAGCAAGTTCTTCTACACAGGGGAAGCCCATGGAAGCCCATCACTCAGCAGCTGGTGATGTAAATGCTGGTAATTAATTCACTTGTGGTTTTTCTACCTTTACCATGGGTGGGGTGTTTGGAAAGGAAGCACAATCATTTCTGAAGGAAATTGAGGCTCTGTTCTAGCTGCCCGCTTGCTGCCTTCTCCTATCTCTCACTCTCCAGGGCTGGGGGGCCGGTGCTGTGTCCATTCTCCGAATGCTTGCTGCGCAGCACCGTTTTCCAGGAATTTCAGGACACAGGAATTTTCACCCAGCTGTGTTGTGTGTTGCTGTTCAGCAATCTGAAGTTGCTTATCCAGCGTAAGTCAGAATGGGGAGCCCGGGGAGGAGGGGGAACGCCTTCAAACATTTTTCTCAGCAGAAGAAATTGAGGTGTTAGGGGCCCAGCTGGCGTGTGATGGGAACCAAGAAATGGAGCCGACGTGAGCATGCATGCTCACATGAAATCTGCTACTGATGATGTTATTCCAGACGTACTTCTTTCCACACCCTTGACCACAATGAACACTTACTGAGGACCTACTGTGTGTCAGAGGGAGCATGGGAGTAGAGCCGTGAACAAGGCAGGCATGCCTTCATGCTGCTTAATTCACCGAGAAATTATCAAAGTGATGGATGCTTTGAAAGGGGAAGTGTAGTGTAACAGTGGTCATACATTCAGGGGTCCGTCTTCAAGGCTGGCAGAAAAAAGACTGAGGGAAGTTCAAGGGTATGCTTAAGATACTCTAAGGAATCACAGGAGGTCCAGTGCTTTTTCTAGATGCACTCCCAGACTGAGTCTGCTGGCCACAGACCGCAAAGGTAGGTTCAAGGCTGAGTTTAGCTTAGTGCTCTGCTCTAACCAAACTACTGAGTATGGTCTTTAATTTTGTGGAAATCTCACAGATTTATCACTTGCTTATTTTAATTGACTAAATTTAATGATGATGCTGATGCTGATGAAGAACTAATCCTCACGAAGCACTTTCTACAAGTCTGGCATGGTGCTAAGTGCCCTCAAGTGTAAGTTCCTTTAATTCTCTCAACGACCCCTTATGAAGGAGGTGCTGTTGTTCTTGACTATAGGTGAGGGAGCCAGAGTTGAAGAGAGAAAGTCATCTATCTGCCTAAGAAGCAAGCCTGGGTGCAAAAGAGGGTGATTACCCTATAAGGTGGTTTCAAATATTAAATGAGATAATGAAGGCAAAACCAAGAAGCACATTGATTGTCAAATAACACATGATCGCTCCATGAGAACCATTATGGTGATTGATCCCTGCACCAGGCTCTATGATGGTCACTGCTAGCCATGTGGTTAAGATTATCTATGCACTAGACATTGTTCTAAGCACCTTACATACCTAAGTTCATTTAATGCCCAAACAGTTCTCTGAGTGCTGTAGTATTCCCATGTTATAGATGGATATGCTGAGGTCCAGAGACACATACTTATTTGCCCAAGGTCATGCTGCCAGACATTCTCCATTAGAAGCGGGTGTTTTAACTCCAGAGCACATGCTCTCTTAGCCATTATGCTGCATGGGACGTAGTTACACAGCCCCAAATTCAATGCTGTCCTACATGAACTCCTGAAACAGAAGACGTGGTTAATTTAGCCTCCCGGGTCCTGCTTGCCTCTTATCATCCACTCTTCCTCCGTTCCCCTACACCACTGTTTGATATTTTAAAGACAATGTGTAGCTAAGGAGAAAATGGAGAAGAGGCTTGTCCCACGAGAGCTCATTCTCGAGTGGATCCTCTCAACAGTCTTTCAGATGAAATAATCATGTCATGGTTATTAAGACAACAAGGAAAAATACTAGAGAAGCTCTAAAGAAGTAAAAGCATTACATACAACACACAACAAAGAGTGGCTCAGACCCTCATTTCTCCAATTCAGCCCACCCCCCAGACTCAGCCTCCCTGTGAGAGAACCTGCTATCCTGTCCTTACTCTCTCCTCACCCCTAATAACCAATCAGGCCCCTAGTTCCACCCAGCTAATCCCCACTCCTCCATCTCATCTCAGCTCAGACCTCATCTCCTCCAGAAAGCTCTCCTGGACCCCCAGGCCCAGCCCCCTCCATCTGGACTGTATGGCCCTTCCTGAACGCCTATAGCATCCACCACAGTTTCATAAGTGGAAGGCGACTTACAACAGGCCACTCTGCCAGTAGGTGGCTGAGGCGTGGGGAATAGAGCCCACATATTCTAACTCCAAGTCTGGCATCCATCCCCCTACATCACGCTGAGAAGAGATAGGTGGCCCAGGAACCGGCTGATTCCACAGAACACAGGTTGCCAAGTACGGTGTGTGGTGACGTTATGGTGCCTGTATTGGTGGCATCTTACAAGTTAGAGGACAATAGGGATGGAAAACTTAATCCGATATGTGAGTAATTATACATGTGATGAGTGCTATGGATGGCAAAGAGCGGGATGGGAGGGGGGATGTCATGAGAAAAAGGGTGGTCAGGGAGGACTAATGATGAGAAGGAACAGGGAGGAAGCAGTGGAGACGGGCAACATCTCTTCATTGTCACTTCTTTGGCCTAAAGACAAGGGGAATTAAGTCTAATACTGCTGTCAGGAGCTGTGTTATATTTGTAAATGTTTGTTTGGAATATGGTTGATGGGTAAAACCAATGGAAGGAGGGAGGACGGCGATGGAGAGCAAGAGAAACCTTCATTCAGTATGGTAGGATGAGGTCACTGGTCATGTCTGGTAAATGGGTGTATCTAGGGACACCTGCATCCAGAGTTCAGAATCTGGAGGTGAGGATTTGGGGATAGAATCTCCATCTAAAGGAAGCTCCATGTGGAGAAGGTGAAGATGAAAGGCCGCTAGAACAAGAAAGCCGGTGAGTGTCATTAGCTGCCAATCCAGACAAAGACACTTGTTCCCCAAATAGCCGCACAGCGTGAGGGCCACCCACAGCATTTCCAAGCAGCTGCCTTTCCGCCTAGCGCTGACTTTCTCAGGCCTGCCCTATCGGACGCTCCTGCCTGCCATGTGTGTGTTCTCTGTACTGGAAGAGGAATAGCGGGTTGCCCTGGCTAATGCACATCTTTAGTTATGGTCAGGAGCATCATATTCCAGAACGTGTAAACAGTTCTCAGCTTGGAGGAGAGAGGGGACAGTCTGAGGCTGGGAATCTGCTTGATCCTAAGTGTCCCATGCTTCCTGGGTTTTAGGCTAACATTTATTGAACGATTACTATGTTTCAGGCTCTGTATGATTAGCTTTAACTTTTGTTCCCATTTTACTGATGAGCAGACTAGAGCACAGAGACTTTCCCCATCTACCTTCGGTGACAGACACGCAAAGGTACTAGAATGAAGTGTCACCATTTTTCAGGAAAACAAGAGAAATAAACATAATGTAAGAAGTTTACTGTAAAGTCACAATTTTTTTTTTCCGACTTTGAGATTATACCCTTTTACTTTTTGGTATTAAAGTACCTTTTATTTTTAAGAAATCCTGGTTAATCCAAAGCATCAGTTTTGGGCTTTTGCTTTTTCTTGGCAAAAGAAAAATATAGTTATCCTATGTTTCCAAAAGTACTAAATTGCTTGAAATATATTCCAGGAGAGTAAAATCTATTAGTGTGTCAATGATTATGCAGGCAATAGGTGGTTCCCATGCTACTTCCTTCCTATGAATAAAGTGTTTGTATAATTCTATTCACTTTCTATTCTGATCTTTTATCAGAAAAAAAATTGCAGCTGGACAGGAGCTCTGAGATAATATAATTTATTTTTCTTCAGCATTTATCAAGATGTTTTGATTGCACAGTTTGACCTTGAGACATTTTAACTCTATGTTGGTGTAGTCAGGATTATACAAACACTGAAACATTTTTATCATAGGAGTATTTTTAGAGGCAAATGGTATGGGGCTCAGATGATTCCTCAATCCATTTTTTCTTCAGCATACTTAAACCATTTCTTACTTTTCCAATTCATTTATATTTTACTGAATTCGTTTTAACCAGATCAATTCTGCTCCATGTGTCTTCTGCAGTAAAGATTTGATTAATCGATCAGTTATTTTTTTGTGTGCCTATCAAATTTTGCCTATATAGCTTCTGCCATTGTGAATGTTCTTTTTGTGGTCATTATTTCTACCACATCCAATTTTCTCACGTCAGATTTGCTGGTCTAAATTTTGTCAAGAATGCTTGATCTTTCCTTCAAGTTTTTAGTCAATAACAAATTTTACTATGTGCATTTTTAGCTGCTGTCAGTTCCATTTTTTGTTGACTTTTTTCCTGACAGGTCTGATTTTTTTTTTTCAGGTCACTTTTTGCGGTTCGAAGAACCACATCTTCCTACAACTAAAGTCAGCCTCTTGCCCAATTTTTTTTTTTTAAAGCAGTTTCAAAACATACATGAGAGGTCAAAAATTCAGGGTCCAAATAGTCTGTGTTGTTGACAGAGACCAGTGATCCAGAAGGATGAAGAAATCTACCCAAGGTCATACATCATGTTCGTGGCAGAGTTCTGCTGAGTTATTTTAGCTTACACAGCTCCACTAGTTCAGTGAAGGGCAGATCAGACTGTAAGATTGGGTTGATCTTGACGGCATCCTATCTCCTGCCCTCTTAATCCCCCTTCTGAGCCTAACGGAACTTCCACCTACCCTCCTTCTTGAGAAATGGCAGCTGGGACCCCAGTTCAAAGCCTCTAGATTTCTCTTCCTACTTCCTAGCGAGGCCCACCTTAAGCTGTGTGTGCACTGATGTGGCATGATTTACAAATAAGCAGGACCAAAAAGGAAAAATCCTCTCTTGTGGAGAATTAGGTCAGTGACAGAGTTGGGGAGGGGAGGGAATCCAGACCTTGTTCTCCCATCTTTCACTTCACCCCCTCTTGCCTGAAGCAGTCAGGGCAGAAGCCCACAGTGCTGTTGGGAAGCAGACATCTGGGCTTGGGGGTGAGGAGTGGGGGGCAGTGCCGTGCACGTGTTCTTGGGCAGATGCGTGTGAACATGAAAGCGGCCTGTTTTCTGGCCACTCGGGACTCCCCCCTCTCTCATTGTATTTGTCTGGATTACTCTAAGGGGGATATTAGTGTTGTCTAATAACGGCCTCAGATTTATCTAGGGATTTGTGTGATTAATTCCCAAGCAAAGTACAGCAGTTAGATTAGAGCTCAGCCTGTGTGGTGGGTCTACACCCGCTATTCTCTGCGCCTTCTAATTGGTTTTGGGGGAGGCTCTTCTCTCGTTGCCTTGTTGTTCTGATTGTTGAAGGCTGTAGCATTTAGGCCCCCACCGTAGGATAGTGGAAACCGTTTTTCACTGCTACAAGCTTGAGCGAGGGTCTGAGAAGACAGTGACATCTCCAAGTTCATGCTCTTGTTCCTTTATGAAAGCTGCAGAGATGTGGTCACTTGCTTTTGTCTCCAGGCTGCCACCACTGTATTCTCAGTGCCAGATTCTTCTCGCAGCCCTCCTCTTGGGGCCCTGGTAACCCAGCTGCGGCACAGTGGGAACAGAGGTGAACCGGGATGCAGGTGATCTGAATTCTGGTTTTAGCATCAACATCATTCAGCTGAATGGACCTGTCGGTTACCTGGCCTAGGGTCTGTGTCTCTCCTCTGAGCCTCAAAGGATCCTGCACAGCCTTATTGCACTGAGCACATTTATGATTAAGTAACTACTTATTTGGTTATTTGTGGCCCATCGACCCAGCTAGACCTTAAGCTCTAAGAGTGCAAGCCCCACATCTGCCTTGTTCATCTGCCATCCCCCGGCCTGTGTGCCTAGCACAGTCCCTAAACACGTGGGTGTTTGAATATGTGTCGATGGAATGAACTTGTGAAGCAGAAGGCACAGATCTGCTGGACACTCTAGAGATCTTCCACTTCTAAAATTCTCTGTGTCTCTCCTACTCTATTTTCTCCAAAACAATCATATAAACACCCCCCTTTCTAATGTTTTTACTGTTTTTTAACTGCCGTACCCCAGAAGTTGTAAGAGAAAAATGGCAATGAATAATAATAATTTAACTCAAAAAGCATATGACTGATACATAAAATATGAAATCCCTTCTAAGAGCTCGCCCTCTGCTCGCTTGTGCTCTCTGGGTCCTGGCAGTGGAATGCCACCTGCCTGGGCTTCTTAACCGACTGAGCCACCCAGGCACCCGCCACCTGCCTGGGCTTCTGAGTTCCCGCTGCCAGGGCCTGCAAGATCCTGTTGAACCCTCAGAATAGGACTGGTACTGATTAGTGGGCTATATAAGTGGTTCTCAGACTCGAAAATCATTCTCTTAGGTGCAGAGCAGATCTTGTACTAATGTCACGTCACAGGCCACCCTGCTTTTCAAGGGAAGAAGTCCACCTTGCTAATTTCCTGAATATGAAAGAAGGAAGAGTGCTTAAGAGAAAAGAGAAAAGTTGATGGGGGTACGGCAGTGAGAGAGCCTTAGGGTTACTTGCTTGCTTATGAGGTTCCCGGGTCACTAGAAACTCCATATCTCAGGGCAAAGACCCTTGGGAAAGCATTTAGTTGAAAGTCTCCAGCTAATAGCAGCCAATATGTGGCCGCCTCCTCAAGCCCATGGCAGACACTGCTAATCAATCTTGACCCTCTTTTCTTTCCAAGCTCATAAGCAGCCTCAGACTCTTTAAAAAAAAAAAAAAAAACCAATTAGTTTTGAAACTATAAAAAACTTAAAAAAAAAAATTTAGTTTTGAAAGAGAGAGACCGTGCGCAAGCTGGGGAGGGGTACAGAGAGAGGGAGACACAGAATCTGAAGCAGGCTCTAGGCTCTGAGCTGTCAACGCAGAGGCCAACGTGGAGCTTGAACCCATGTACCGTGAGATCATGACCTGAACTGAAGTTGGACACTTAACCGACTGAGCCACCCAGGTGCCCCCTCAGACCCTTTTTTGACACATTATTCCAAAAGTGCCACCAAAGAAAAATGAAACTAATGTGTGCTGAGCACTAGGCATTTTACATACATTTGTCTGTTTTGATCCTCCTGACAGTGTGCATGATCCCCATTTTACAGATGAAGTTTAAGTAACTTATACAAAGTCATATACTAGCAGAGTTAGTATTAGGGCTCAAAGCTTATCTGTCGCCGTGACTCCCCGGGAACCCCACCCTTGGGTGTCAATCTGACCATCAAGCCAGTTATGATGAAATCTTCTTATGAGATTTGTCTCCACTTAATTGTCGCTGTCCATCCTCTTGGGGCCACTTCAATATTACTCTAGTAAAAAAAGCAAAAACAAAAACAAAAAACAAAAAAAACTTTGAAGGATTCTCTGTCAACCGTAAATCCTGTATTAGCACTAAGTGCAACAATAGGCCATATAGGGCCAGCCACCCTATCATGTTTATCTACTCTTTTGGTTTATTAGATTTACTACTAACTACATCCAGGGAAGGTTTGTTTTTTTTCAGTCTCCAGTGCCTCAGTTGGTGTCTGGCATGTATAAGTGGTCAATAAATGTTAGCTATTGCGAATTGAACCTGACACAAAGGCTCTCTCTGGGAACAAAAAGGGTGAGGATAAAGGCTTATGGCAAATTGAAAGCCTTCGTGGCTGTTCTGAGAATCTCACAGCCAGCCTTTTCCAAACCGGAAATCTCATGGAATGAGATTTTACTAGGTATTTTATGGAAGGAGAGGTGTCCAGTAATCAAAACATTTGTAAAACTGCATACTGTAACCTCTCTTTGACTTCACAGTGTAGCTTAGTGTAGGCGAGGCTTTCTGAAGTCTTGCCATAGAGAAACTTGATCATTTTTGTTTAATTCGCTTGTTTCTACATTTATTATTTTGATGTTGTTGGCGAGGAACTCCTATTCATATTTTGCGGGATGTGCATTTTTGTGGAATTCCGTTCTGGCTATGTTGCCTCAATTTGTAATCCTTTCTCTGAAATAGGGGTCCTGAAGTCATGGATACTCTAATAAATTTAATGACATTCTTTCTTTTTATTAAAATGTAATTAATATACACTGTTAATTAGTTTCAAGTGTACAAGATACTGACTCACAATTCTATACACTTCTCAGTGCTTATCAGGATACATGTACTTTTAATTCTCTATTTCACTCTTCCTGCATCTACCTCCCCTCTGGCAGCCACTTCTGTATTTAAGAATCTGGCTTTTTTTTTTTTTTTTTTTTTGTTTGTTGGTTGGTTTTTTTTTTTAAATTCCATGTATGAGTGAAATCATACAGTATCTGTCTTTCTCTGACTTACTTCACTTAGCACTATACCCTCTAGGTCCATCCATGTTGCTACNTTTTTGGTTGGTTGGTTGGTTTTGTTTCTTAAATTCCATGTATGAGTGAAATCATACAGTATCTGTCTTTCTCTGACTTACTTCACTTAGCACTATACCCTCTAGGTCCATCCATGTTGCTACAAATGACAAGATCTCAATCTTTGTTATGGCTGATTGATATTCCATTGTGTATATATACCACATCTTCTTTGTCCATTTATCTGTCGATGGACACTTGGGCTTCTTCCATAGTTTGGCTACTGCAAATAATGCTGCGGTAAACATAGGGGTGCCTAGATCTCTTTGAATTAGTATTTTAGTTTTATTTGGGTGTAAACCCAGTGGTGGAATTACTGGATCATGTGGTAATTCTATTTTTAATTTTGTAAGGAGCATCGATACTGTTTTCCATAGTGACTGCACCAGTTTGCATTCCCACCAACAGTGCGCAGGGGTTCCTTTATTCCCACATCCTTGCCAACACTTGTTATTTTTTGTCTTTTTGATTCTAGCCATTTTGACAGGTATAAGGTGATATCTCATTGTAGTTTTGATTTGCATTTCCCTGATGATTAGTGATGTTGACCATCTTTCCATGGATCAGTTGGCCATCTATTTGTTTTTTTCTTTGGAAAAAACGTCTATTCAGGTCATCTGCCTGCTTTTAAATTGGAGTATTTGTTTGGTATTGAGTTGTGTAAGTTGTATAAGTGTTTCATATATTTTGTAGATGACTTTTTTGTTTTATTACTTATTTCTGAGAGAGAGACAGAGTGCAAGTCGGGGAAGGGCAGACAGAGGGAAAGGCACAGAATGCGAAGCAGCCTCCGGGCTCTGAGCTGTTGACACAGAGCCCAATGTGGGGCTCGAACTTGCGAATCATGAGACCATGACCTGAGCTGAAGTTGGATGCTTAACTGACTGAGGCACCCAGGTCCCCCCATATATTTTGGATATTAACCCCTTATCAGATCCATCATTTGCAAGTATCTTCTCCCATTCAGTAAGTTGTCTTTTTGCTTTGTTGATGGTTTACTTCACTAATGACCATCAATTCTTGTCACTGGAATTGGCAACCTCACACCGCAGTTTCTTGAAATTTGTCCCCAATTCCCCAGGATCTCGATTTGGGTGGTTGACTAGTGAGGGAAGGAATAATTGGGAATCGGTGGATGGTACTATGAGAAGGAAAAAGATGTTTAATTCAGAGAAATCTGAGTTAAAATCCTGGCTATGATGTGTGAGTAAAGTGAGCTTAGGGCTATTAACTTCCCTGAGCCTTTGGTTTCCTTGTTTGTTAAGTGGGGATAACAACCGTGTCTATATCAGCATTAGATCAAGTCATGTATGGGGTGCCTGGGTGGCTCAGTCGGTTAAGCATCCGACTTCGGCTCAGGTCATGATCTCACGGTGCGTGGGTTCGAGCCCCGCATCAGGCTCTGTGCTCACAGCCAGCTCAGAGCCTGGAACCTGTTTCAGATTCTGTGTCTCCCTCTCTCTCTGACCCTCCCCTGTTCATGCTCTCTCTCTCTCTCAGAAATAAATAAAAAGCATAAAAAAAATAGATCAAGTCATGTATATATGATGCTGTCATAGGGGCAGACATATAGGGGCCTTCATTAAACAGCAGAGATTATAATGGAAGGTGAATGATCCTTGCGCTTGTCTTCTGGGTCATATTTTTAGGTTTCTTTTATTTTTTATTTTTTAAAGTTTATTTATTTTATTTTATTTTGAGAGAGAGAGAGGAAGGGAGAGAGAAAGAATCCCAAGCAGGCTCCATACCATCAGTGCAGAGCCCAGTGTG
Organism: Hyaena hyaena; assembly: GCF_003009895.1. Taxonomy (NCBI): domain Eukaryota; kingdom Metazoa; phylum Chordata; class Mammalia; order Carnivora; family Hyaenidae; genus Hyaena; species Hyaena hyaena. The sequence continues at coordinate 4,316,887 of NW_024080697.1, forward strand.
GGGCTTGAACTCATGGAGCCATGAGATCATGACTTGAGTGGACACTAAGAGTTGGATGCTTAACCAACTGAGTCACCCAGATGCCCCAAGTTTCTTTTGTAATATCATTGTGAATAGTGACCGTACTTAATAATTTTGATATTAGCTTTGGTTGTGAAAAGAGGTTCAGAGAGGGCGGTGAGTTGCCAAAGGTCACACAGCTGATACTAGGCTAGAAAGTCAGGGCTCAAAACCTGGGCTTCTGTAAGCGAAATGTGGTGTATACATACAATGGAATATTATTCAGCCTGGAAAAGAAAGGAAATTCTGATGCCCACTACATGGATGAACTTTGAGGGCATTATGCTGGTGAAATAGGCCAATCACAAAAGGACAAATACTGCATGATTCCACTCACATGAGATTCTTGGAGTAGCCAAATTCGTAAAGACAGAATGTAGAAAGGGGTTTGTGGGGGCTGGGGGGAGGAGGTGTGGGCAGGGATTGTTTAATGGGAACAGAGTTTTAGTTTTGCATGGTAAAAGGAGTCCAGGGGATCGATCGTAGTGATGGCTGCACAGTGGTGTGACTGTACTTTTATACCACTGAGCTGTACACTTAAAAATGGTTAAGGGACCCCTAGGTGGCTCAGTCAGTTGAGCATCTGACTCTTGATTTCATCTGAGGTCATGATCCTAGGGTTGTGAGACGGAGCTCCAAGTCGGGCTCTGCACTGAGTGTGGGGGGCTGCTTGAGGTTCTTTCTCCCTCTCTCTCTCTCTCTGCCCCTCCCCAGCTTGTGTGCCCACATGTGCGTATACATTCTCTCTAAAATAAAATAAAGAATTAAAAAAAATGGTTAAGATGGTAAATTTTATGGAATGTGTATGTTACCACCACCCCCAACAAAAATATTTAGGAAAACAAAAAAATTCAGGGCTTCTGATTCCAAAGGCAGGGCTCTTTCCTGCACATCACAGCACTCCCTACAGAGGGGTGAGCAGCCAGGGTGGGGGTGGGGATGGCCTTTTCCAATGCCCATTGTACTAAGTTATAAAATCTGCAGAACTCACCTCTGCTGAGAAGATCCTCTTCTCCCAGATCATTCTTCCAAGTGGCACAAGCTGAAGGAGTTAGTCTTTTCAGACAGCAAGGAATCCTTGGAGAGAGAACTGAGCCCCAGTCTCATGGAAACCACTTGGGTCAAATGATAATGATTTACTAACATTGATTAGTACTTCCTCTGTGCCAGACACACTCCCACTGCTTTTGCATAATTCGCTCCTTCATAACCCTTACATCAGTCCTACAAGATAAATAAACTCTCCCCATTTTATAGATTGAGAAGTTAGGGCTCAGAGAGGTCAGGTAGCACGGCCAAGCTCACGTACGGTGTGCGGAAGAGCCAGAACTTTTACTCCAGACCCTGCCTCTTAACCCCTGCGCTGTCTGTAGGAGGAAGGGAAATGGAAGGCTTCTGCACCTTGGCTGTTTTCCCCTGAGGACTGACTGATTTCTCTTCCCCCCTGTGATGCGCTTCTCTCTGTCCTACCAAGATGAGGGACATCTTCTCATCTAGATCAGTTTATCTCCTGATTTCCAGGTGTTCTCTGGGATGCGGGTGTGTACTCTTCTCCCTGGTTGGGTCGTGCTCATTTGGGGAGGATGATACCCATTTTTACCCAGGAAGTTGGCATTCGGGCCCCATCTCCTGGCTGGGGCCACCTGCTATGAGGAGTCTTCTAAAGCCCTATCAAGCAAAGCCCATTGCAGGTGCCAACCTCATGGTCTAATACCTGGAAGTACTGTTTACCTAGAGATGCCTTTTGTTTGCAAGGCTTAAACAGCTGGGTAGAAGCTCAACTTGGCACTTGTGGTTTACAACAGGTGTATCAACAAGCCAGCAGAGACATCCCTAATAACAATTTCAGTAAGTGTTTATTGAACGTTTCCTCTGTGCCTCACCTTGTGCTAAGCGCTTTATATTGGATCATTTCACTTGACCCTTTCAACAGTCACATAAATTAGGTACAGTCAGTTCTGCTAGAATGCTGTTTCAAAAAATGCAAATTTGTTCGAATGTGATCGATCTATCAGGGGACAATTTGGGCATAATAATTTTCTCTTTGATTATGCATGATCCTGTCCACAAGAAACACTAGGTGAAGGCAGTAAACTTTAGCCAGCTGAACAGGTCGTGTAGAAATACACAAAACGCACACTCCTCAAAAGCGTGTGCGCTCCTTCAGTTAGCACGTGTGCTGTGAGCCACACCCTTGCCCATGTGGTGTCACAGCTCTGTCTGGTGTCAGAGCCTCCTCCTATTACTTGGCGACAGCTTACAAGCTTCCTGCTTCCATGAGCAGTTTGGGTCTTTGTCAAGGGCTCTAATGATGGTAGTATTTGTATATTTCTTAACTATCTAACACGGTAAAACTGGTTCCTCTCTACCATTTTGGGTCACTGATGAGGTTTCCAGGTGTCATACCCCAACTACATTTTCCCCATTAGCCCTGTGGTTTTTACTGTGTGATTTTGCACGGTGTTGTGACTTTTAGGAGTGTACACGAGCTTCTAGCCAAACTCACTCCACTGCCATTGTTTCTATGTGGACAAAGTGGAAGGTAAGGCTAAGAAATCTGACAAAAGTATCTGTAATAACTAACAGTAAAGTCAGGGTTCAGACCCCAGGTGGCCTTACCCCCGTGTCTGTGCTCAAAAATCTCTAAAACATCAACAAAACAAAACAAAACCAGAAACCCTGGTGTCTGCACTGATCTTTGATTGCACGTGTAACAAGTGGACTCTTTCTTCCCCCACCTGTCAGTCAAGCTCTGGTTCCTCAAGCCAGAGCCACTACAAGTATGTGAGAGCCCCTGAGGTATCTGAGCACAGTAGTGACCGAGCCCGTGGGCATGCCATCCGTGTTCCTTCCTGCTTGCTGCCACTCCTCTCTCTGCTGCTGCCTTTCCTGGCCGGCTGGCAGCTGACCTAGCAGCTACCTCTCCCCTCCATCTTGCCGGCTGGAGTTATTAGCATCAAAGAACAAAAACAAACAGTAGCAAGGCTGGGGAGTGGGGCGGGGTGTGGGGTGGGGGGAGGCGGCGCTCAGTCTTCTACAAAGGCAGTCAAATGGGTTCTGTGTTGAGGATGAAGCTAATACCACCTGGCCTTTTGTGGAGAGACATCTCTTCCTGTGTTTGAAGAGCTCACACACTGAAAGCTGGAAAGAGCCCCAGAACACAGGAAGCCCAGCCGCTTCGCTGCTTGAAGTTTGCTTTAGCTCAACTAACAAGATCGTTTCTGTATTTGTTCCTGAAGTAGAGGGAAGAACCCTGTGCTCACTCTCCCCAGGGACAAGAAAGGAGAGGCCATTGGGGAGATCCGGTCTATGCCTTTTTTGCCCCCTCTCCTAAAATTGTAGTCAGGTGTACTCTTCACTTGAGGGCCTGATCTGACGCTTGAGGGCCTGGGGCAAGAACATGCATGAGAGCCAATGGGCAGCCTCCCTTCTTTCTACCTCTAGCAGCATGGAGATCCTTGTGGACTTCTTTGTGGACACCCCAGACTGCAGAAGGCCACAGCTCCTGCAAATTGCTTTCCCTTGGGCATTTCTTGACACTAGAGTATGCACATTGGTGGACTGGTCAGCTTTGGGGAGAATGGACCCAAGGTAGAGACCCATATGAATTTGGGGCAATTCGAGCAAGGAATTCTGAGTACCTGATTGTACTCTACAAAGTGACTTGGTGGCAGGAATTGCAGGTTCTCAACGGGAACACCTACTTGGCCCTGTAGACTCCTAGATCCTGGGCTGAGATGTAGCTGCAGAAGGGCCAGAGCACACCCATGCAAAGCATATCACCCAGGGCAAGGACTCTAATTAACCAGGACTATGGTCATATTGTGTTTGACCCCTTCCCTCTGCCCTGGGCGGTGCCTTTTCCCCACTTCTGTGGATGCCCTACATTCCTGTCCCTAATTTGTAGCTTGATGGGTCAGAGGGTACTTGTCCTGGTTTGCTCTTTTATTCAGAAATATAGCTTGACCCTTATAAGCTACTCTGAGTATGAGAGATATTGATAATGAGAGAGCCTCCTCTCTGTGTCTTAGTTTCCCTATCTGCAAAACAGGATGAAGAATGTTTCTACCTGTTAGGTGGAGGATTAAATAAAATGAGGTATATAAAGCACTTCACACAGGGCCCAGCACACAGAATATTTGATAAATGTGAGCTTTATTATGAGTTAGTAGTGTTCTGTGCCAGGGCTATATAGACGTTATCCCATTTTATCCCCACACTTGTCTTGTGACATGTGATGCTAGACATAGTAATTGGCTCAGGAACATCAGGAACATGTGACCTAAGCGAAACCAGTGGGAGCCTTCCCAGGGAATTTTACCAAAATTACCATGAAATCGGCTGCTCCCTTTTCTTTCATGCTGCTAGGGCCCATCTTCATTACCATGTGGGTTCTTAATTAGGTAGGGGATTAAGACAGACCCAGAGTGTAATAGCAACTCTGCCCCCTGTCCATAGGCATGTGCCATAACTTCTCTGAGCCTCACTTTTCACATGTAAATGGAGATTACCAGTATTAATCAAGACCGTCTATTAACCATTCAATATGTATTGCTGATCACCTGTAGTAGGCCAGACCTAGCTTAGACACAGGGGACACAGGCAGTGAATAAAAGAGACAGTGCTGCTCTCATGAAGCTTGTATTTCCAGGCAGATATAAACAATAAAAGCAGAGACCCATCCTGTGAGGTCAGATAGTGATTAGTGCCACGAGAAAGGAAAAGCAGGGTAAATGGCAGAGAAGGGTCCCTATTTTAGAGAAGGTGGTTAAGAAAAGCCTTTCCGAGGAAGTAATATTTGAGCTCATACCTGAAGAAAGTGAGAAACGGCCTTACATACGCCTGACAAAGACCATTCAGTTGATGGGCTAGCACATGCGCAGGCTGCAGGCAGGACCTGCTCAATTAGTGTGAGTTACTTTTATGATGGGCGTTGAGGACTGGCTCTCATAACCTTGCACCTTCCCTCTTCTGGCCCCCTAGCTCTGGCACTCACACTGATCCCGATGGAAAATATTCCTGATAAAAACAAATTCTGGCCCAGTCTGGGGCTATTTCTGTTAGGAACGCCATGCTCAAAGCAGGGGCGGGGGAGCAACCCAGGAGAGGAAGGATTGTAGCCGCCACTGCCACCCTTCACCTACTGTCTTTAACGTCACAACCAGGGAAGAAGTAAATCAGGGCATTCCCCCTTCACTCAGTATCCCGCAGATGCTTATCGTGTGTTCAACAATAACCTCAGCCACAAGTGCATACACTCAGCATGGTTATTTTAAAGTTCAAAAGGAAACACTTTTCTGTAGTGTGGGGAGATCTGGTTCTTCTAACCATGGGGAAAAAAGAGGGACCCTGTTGTGTTTACAGAGGAGAGCTACGCCGGGGAGCCCTCCTACCTCACCCTTCATTTGGGCTAGATCATTTCACAAGGAAGGAGTCCAGGATCCCTCCCCCACACCCCAACACACACCACGCCCCCCAAGGAGCCCTGGGGAGTGATGGGCAGGCTGCACAGCCTGCCTCCTGGAGGCAAGGCCCGGCCAAACCTTTTGGGACCCCACCTGGTGAACTCTGTCTTGGGTCTGACCTATTTTCTAGGAGAGAAAATAGAATATAGATTTAAATGCAGTGGTGCTCTGGAAAACTACAGGCCCAGCAGTGTGAGAAAATAAAACAGTAGGGGGAACAGAGGAAGTGTTGGCATGGGTGAGGATTCCACCTCTCCTGGATCAATCTTATCTGGTTGTCAACTGCCTTTTCTTCTGCAATTTGCTCCTTTTTCTCTGCTAAAAAATTGATATGCATACACACATGTACGTATTTATCTTTCCTCTGACCTGTCCTGGGGTCCGATGACGCTTCCCCATATACAGTCTCCAGGCTGCAGACCAGCAGCAACCACAGACAGCAGGGGCTCTGGCGATGGTCACCTTGGAAGTGGAATGGCAGCAGCGCATAGAATCAGAAATGCCCACGGTTGTGTCCTAGGTCGGCCTTCCTTGTTCTGTGACCATAGGAGAGATTTTTAATACCCTTGTCTTCTCATATATGAAGGTAATAAAATTACTAGCTAACACTGAGGGCTTTCTAAATGTAGGTACTGTTCTAAGCTCCTCACAACCTCGCTAGGAGGTAGGAATTATTATCATACCCATTTTACAGATAAGAAAGCTGAAGCACAGATAATCTCAGTAACTGACCCAAGGTCTACGTAGCCTGTAGACCTGGCAATCCAGCTGCAAATCTCCCTCTCTCTGTCAATTCCTATGAGTTGGTCTGAGTCATATGGCTACAGTTGGAGGTCATCTCCACCAAGCCACATGGATTTAGGGTGGGAAGGGGGTTCCCCAGAAGATAACTGGGATTTGTTACAACAAAGAAAGGGTAAAGGATGGACGGGCAGTATAACAGATGATTCCCCCACACCCCCATTCACCTTTGCCATTTTGTTCAGTTGGTCAGAATTGAATGTGGAGATTCAGGTTACTCACTGCTTCTTGGGACAGGAGCCAGGTGACGCTGTGTCTCTCTATTCTTCAAGTTGGACACAATGTTCAGAACTGCCTCCAGCTCACCAGCACGGCGAAACACTAAACCTGGACCCTACCCCTCACTGTAGGAGGTTTCTCTTGGTGGTCTTGTTGCCCCTTTTTGGCAAGAAGAGATGCTGTTATGTTTTATGCTCAGGACTAGAACTGAGGCCAATTAAGGCTTCAGGAGGGAAAACAAAAGAAACAAGAACAGCATTTGTTTTCATCCCTGTTCCTGCTCTCCTAACAACCTCTGAACCTTCCTTTGTCCGTCTTCCCACTGAGGAGAGGAAGCAAGAAAAAGACCCAAGGGAGGGGAGGGCTGGAGCAGATGCCTTCATTGACAAGTAGAAGAGCTGAACCAAAACCTCTCTCTCTCTCTCTCACGCACACGCGTACACACACACACACACACACACACACACACGTTGTAATTCCTGTGGTTGCCATCTGGTCAACATTTTTTGGTAATTCTGTCTGTGGTAATTCAAAGTGATAACAATCAGTGGAGCTAACGTTTATGCAGTGTTTGCCTTGTACTGAGTTAAGTGCTTTATGAGTATTTAATCTCCTAACACTGCCATGAAGGAGGTTCTGTTCTCCTCTCAATGGGTTGCTGAGGAAAACAACTCAGAGGTTCAGTGATTGACCCAAGGCCATTCAGTAGGCAGGGATTTGAACTCAAACCTGTCTGTCTCCAGAGTTTAAGATTGTAAACAGAATGTTGAAATGAGAAACTTTGGGGTTCCAAGGTATCCTGTCTCCCTTGAGTGTTGGTACCTCCAAAGAGCGTGTTTCCATGAACAATGGTGTTGACACTCCCACCACTGAACTCCACCACATGTAAATAGTTTGATATCCTGTTTAATGAAGGGGTATTTTAATGACTACTATTCTAGGCAATCCATCAGTCACAGTTAACAGCCCTGCTTAGTTATTTATACAGAATGTTTTCCCTTCCTACCTCTTCTATTTTGCCACTTTTCTTCTTGCTTCCACTCCACCCCTGAATCTAGCAACTCACCAGAAAATCTGAAAGGGGGTGTGGCTGAGGAATGATTCAGAGCTCTCTAGAAGTCTCTTTGGGCAGATATAGCTTCTAGGGAACACAGGGTGTGGGCTGGAGAAATGTTCAGCTGTTGCTGTGGGTTTGCCCCTCCTGGGTATGGGGGCATAGCTCTGTTAGGTCAGTGCCTGGATTTTCCTGGGGCAGGAGTTACGGTTCCTAAGGGACTTGCTGAAGCTTTACAAATCTAATTGCAGCAAAGTAGAGGTGCAGTGGATAACCCATTACTCACTCATGGGGTAGCTAGGAGGGTCTCCCCCATGGCTCCAGGCTACTCACTTTAGCCTGCAAACTGAATTCGGGTTCCATATGCCCTTGCAAGACCAGGGTTTGTGTTAAATAAATGCTGAACTGGGTGGGATTCAAGAGGTATAGGGTCTTATCTGGTCTCTGTACCTGAACTAAGTTTATGACCTTGCGTGAGTTTCTCAACCTCTTTCATCCCCCATCTGAACCAAAAATGAATTAAGCTAGATGATGTCTGTGGGTATCCCAGGTCTACCTTCCAATGATTCTAAGTGAGTCACCCGGGATTGATTGGATGGCCAGTGGTTTTTGAAGCAGCCCCCCTGTTCCATCTCCTCGGCTCAGGCATATGCTTTCAGGTCGGGTCTAGAGGTTTTAACAAAGCTTTGGTCTGCTCTTGACTGGGCTTCTCAGTACAATTCTATCTTGCATTTGAGGGTAGGGGGAGGAGACTGTGTTCATGAAGACAATGGGAGTGAACCATTCTTCATTTTTTGAAAGTTCATTTGCTTAATTCAAAGGTCAACCTTCGTAGGGCTGGATGTATATTTGTAGTTGTCAAAAGTGATTTTAAGTAGCAATTCCTGTCATTAATGATGGGGTGAAAAGCAAGGAGAAAAATTAAAAGGGGAGGCAGAATTTCAATTTGTATGGCAAATGATCTACTCACATACAATCTTGTGTACACACGCTGCTGTCTGTGATGAAAGATGGTCACTGGGTATCATCAGGGTGGGAGGGGATTATAAATGTTTTGTTATCTTCTGTCCTTCAGTCCTATATGGTAAATAATGATGCAACTTGCTCTTGATTCTCATGCCTCTTTTTCTTTTTTCCTCAAGGGAGTGGCTTATTATTATTTTTCTCTCTGCGGGGAAACTTGCTTGACATCATGTCCAGTGTTCTGTGTGTGGAGGCGAGGAGGATTTGCTTAAGTGTTGTGTAGAAATCAACCAGAATATTTTAACCAATATTCTTGCAGGATTCCAGTCTGCTTGGCTTTTGGGAGCCCTATCTGATTCCAGGATGATGTCTTTCCGGACAGATGTGAAGCTCACCTCTCTTGCTACATGCACAGTGGAAAGGGAGCTTGGCCCTTCAGCTTGCATGGGTGGTTTTTGGGTGAAGGTAGAACAAAGTGCTCAGAAGTTGAGTACCTTTGGGGTCCTGCATGAACATGATAGTCATGCAATGGCACGTTGCACTGTGTGTGTGTGCGCTTCTAATACTCTTCTTCCTTTTTCTCCCCCTTTCTCTCCTCTGCCTTTCCCTCCTTGAAAATTCTGCCACAGATGTCAGTCAAGGTCCAGGTGAGTTTCTGTGTTTGCACAGCTGCCGTGGAAATTTCCCCTCTGCCAGATTGTGCATGGTTTGACTCTGAGTGAGACCTTTTTCTAGGGACGCTAAACAGAACAGAAATCTAAGTACATTGCATTTTCATTGATTTGGGTTGAGAATAAGAAATGTCTTGAATTGATGTGTTTATGTTGGTTTTGAAAACCATTTTAAAGCCAAAGGAATGTGGTTCCCATGCTTATACACTCACTTACTTCTGATTAACATTTCTGGGTGAATCAAAGTAATGGGAAATGAGCATTTTGCGAAAATATTTTTAAAGATATTCTTAAGATATGAATTCCCCAATTTAATGAGAATTTTTGCCTTGTCATACATAAATCTACTTATCTTCTATAGTTTCATGTGGTTGAAAGTTGAAAATATGAATACTTAGCATAGAAAATATGTGGGTGAGAGAAGTCTTCTTTCTTTCAATTCTAAGAAATGGCTTTCCCCTGCCCCACAATGAAATTAGCAATTTTTAAATGGTTATGTAACTAATACATGCTCACTGTATTAAGAAAAAGAAAAGAAAAAGAAGAGGAATGGTTTTTGTCAATGAATAAACAGAAGAACCATTCTTATGCTAATTGTGCATTTTTCTTTTTAAAATGCATGCTCATCGACAGTTCTGACTGTAAGCATTGTGTGTGTGTGTCTCTGTGTGTAGACATATATGTACACACATACACACAGGCGCATATAAGAGGATACAGCCATACATGGATAAGAAGTGGGCGATGGCCTAGAATGATTTGGAGATCATTCTAAACTGGATAGAATTTTGAGTTAAGGAGAGTAACTAACCCTACCAAATGAGAAGGGAATATCATCTTTCTTTGCTATTTTCACATTTCTCGTTTAGTCCTTTGAACATTTAATTCGTATAATATCAGTACAATTATATTTTAATATGATGGAAATTAAGAGCCCAATAGGTTAAGCCATTTGACCAAGGTCATGGGACTTGTCATTGGTAGTACTGGGATTTGAACTTAGGACTTTGGGACTCTAAAGCCCATGCACATGGAGGAAGGCACTTGTTGGGATGAGTACTGGGTGTTATAGGGAAACTAATTTGACAATAAACTATAATTAAAAAAAATAAAGCCCATGCACATTCCATTCGAACATACAGAAAATTCCATCACTGAAAATTCTCAGCAACTGAAGTTCTTGTAAACATTTCCTAATAGGACTGTTGTTTATTTTTTGCTTAGAGATAATGTGACGTTTTAATGATTAGCAGTCCTCTTTCCAAATGAATTTATCCTTCGCTTCTCTCTCTCTCTCTTTTTTATTTTTAATTTTTTAAATGTTTATTTATTTTTAAGGGGGGTGCAGAGAGAGGGAGACACAGAATCTGAAGCAGTCTCTAGGCTCTGAACCATCAGCATAAAGCCTGACATGGGGCTTGAACTTCTGAACCGTGAGATCATGACCTGAGCCAAAGTCGAAGGCTTAATTGACTGAGCCATCCAAATGCCTTTCTTCCTTCCTTCCTCCCTCCCTCCCTCCCTCCCTCCCTCCCTCCCTTCCTTTCTTTCTTCCTTTCTTTTTCTTTCTTTCGTCCCTCCCTTCCTCCCTCCCTCCCTCCCTCCCTCCCTCCCTTCCTTCCTTCCTTCCTTCCTTCCTTCCTTCCTTCCTTCCTTCCTTCCTTCCTTCCCCATTTAAAGAATCAGCCAGACTTTAGGATTTCTCACCATTGATCTATATGGTATATTACATAGCATAAAAGAATAATACAGTTATCTCCAGCTAATACACAGGATTTCCCTTTTTTTTTCTGTCCATAAGTTGTGGTTGAAATGAAACACAGGACAGCATTTTCTAGGAAGGTACCATTAAATTAATTTCCTATTTAATACTATTTTACTTAACAAATATCTATTGAGAACCTGTTATGTGCCAGGCACAGTTCGAAGCACTAGGGATAAAACAGTGAACAAAACAGAAGACAATCCCTGTCCTTATAGATCTTTTATTCTACTTGAGGGAAGACAATGAACTAATGAACTAGTTATATATGCACACCTATATACATATGACATATATGTATGTACTACATGTATTGGAAGGTGGCTGATAAGCATTGTGGAGAAAAACAAAAATGTTAAAAATTAGGTTACTAATTTATAGAGGGTGGTCAGGAATGGCCTCTCTGTTCAGATGATGTTTTCTGGAACACCTCAAGGAGGTGAGGTAGGAAGCCCAACACCTGAAGTTTTGTTTGTAAAAGTGCCACTTGGCTCATTCCCTCCGCCTGCCTGGTTCCTGGCAGAGAGGTGACCCAGGGCCCCCACTTTGGCTTGTGTGTGTTGTGCCCTTTCTGGGGCTCCTGGCTGAGGGAATGAGTGGGGGCTGAAATCCAGCCTGTGTTCCTCTTGCCAAGCCTGCGATCCTGGGGCTGCCTCTGGCCAGGGGGCACCTTTTTGTAATTCTCACAAAGGCACTTATTGGTCCTGGATGAAACAGTATGGCGGAGTAAAGTGTAGAGGACACACGGGCTCTTGTCTTTCTAGCGAGGTGGGCGAACCTCCCTTTGTTAATAGTAATGATAATTAGCCCAGCTCAGCACCATTGCAAGGCGAATTGTGTCATCTTATTCTCCCAGTAACCCTCTAAGGTGTGTCTGCTGAGTCCCATTCTTGCTGAGGAAGTCAAGGCCAGGAGGTTAAGTGTTGTGTTGAGGCCACCCAGCCATAGAGTAGCTGGGCCAGGTGAGGTTCCTGCCTAGTTCCAAATCTTACACTCTTTGTTCGGCCCTAGAGGTGTCAAGAGCTCATTGCCAATCCTCTAACCTCGTGGTCTGGACCCCTTGCTTTTTTGTTGTTTCTGAGCCTGAAGCAGATCACTAGTTCAGAACCTTTCTTTGTGGCCCAGGACACAGCAGGAGGCAGGCTGGGCCACCTGGCCCTGGCCGAGGTCAGCGGCAGCCTCCCGTCTCTCCGAGGCCCTGGCCGGGCAGCGTGGAACCGGCAGTGCTGCGGCTCTGAAACAGGAAACCTTTAGGGGTTCACTGATTTTTTTCCCTCTTCCCCTCAGAAAGACAAATTGGGGATTTTATGAGCTAATGTAACTGTTTACCCAGGGGCAGCTGGAAGACTGTGAGGGACGATTGATTAAGTTTACGTGTTTACAATTTTACCTGTAATTTATTGGTTAGAAGTAACACTACTGTAGAAGACGCAGATGGAAATGGGGCTCGGCAGGCAGCTTCCTCAAGGCCAGGAGATGGGCTGGGGGTTCGGAGAGACTGTCCTGGAAACACCCAGGAGGAGAGCCGCAGGCGATGCGGCCCTGGACTGCCGTGTGGGAAGATCCTCAGCCCCTCTCCTAGTCTTTAGGAGGGAGGTTTAGGATAATAAAGTAGCAGCAGGCATTTGTGGGGTGCTGACCTTAAGGAGGTGAGGGACACTCACTTTGATGTAACTCCTTACCTCAAGCGTCCCAGGCAGGTGTCGCCATCCTCTCAGGTGAGAAGAGACTCAGAGAGGGTCACTAACTGCCCACAGTCTCCAGCCACTAGGACAAGACCAGGATCTCACTACTGTCTGCCTCCAAAGCATGTGCTCTTTTTCTCTGAAACCCTGGCATTTCCGAGACAGAGCTGTGGGCCTCTTATCGGTATCTGTGTTCTTAACTCTCCATGCAGTCCATGGCACATAGTAGGGTCTCGAAAAATTTATTGAGCAGAGAGTGTAAGAACAAGGATCAGGGCATTGGGAGTCTGTAGGGCCCTGAGCCGTACTGGAACTCAAAGGCTATCCTGTCCAAAGAATACAACTATTTTACTTCTTGGTGGAGGAAACTGAGGCCCAGGGAGGGGAAGGGACATCTCCAAGGCCAGGTAACCCCTTTGTGGCCAGGAAGAGACCCCTGTCAGGTACTTATCCTTTGACCCCGATCCACTGGGATTTGTTATTGGTCTCTCTGTGCTGCCTGCGGACAGGAGTAGGCAGGCCCAGCCCCGGGTACCATGCCACGCCCCTAGCGCTCTCCCTTCTTCCCGTGTGCTCTAGAACTCTCTGCCAGGGGGAAAGCAAGCCCTTTGGAGGTGAGGAAGGATCTACAGGGATCGGTGCTGGAGCTTCTAGGGGTACGACCCCGCCCATCCCCTCCCCCAGTGCTTCCCCTCCAGCCAGGAGGGGCTCTTCATGGTGCTCCAACCACAGGCTCTCTCCTCAGAAGGGATAATTTCTCAGGCTCTGCCTGCTGATTAGAGCTGGAATTTAAATGAATAACTGTGACCTTGTGGAAGTGCCCTAGTTACTCAGAGGCCCGATGAGGAAATAGGCCTCTCGCTTCGGTCCATCAGAGCTCTGGCGGGCTCAGAAGGAGGGGCTGCTGTCTGCCAAAGCCCGGAGGAGGCCCAGTCTGCTGTTGCCCAAAGCAACTGACGGCCTTTGCTCAACGCTCCCTCTGCCCACTCTTGATCTCTGCCCTTGGTATCTTCCCCCTTAAGTTTAAGTCATCTCAGGGCTGTCCTTGGGGAGCGGACCTGATCATTTGTCCCACGCCCTGCCTTGTCTCCAGGGAGTCCAGCCGAGGGACACTGTTCTGAACCACTGCACCGATGTGTCCGACTCGTGTGATGGACACAAGAGTCAGCCCTAGAAGTAGCTGCATGGATGAGAGACCCCAGAACCACAGCCCCGGCTTCACGCAGGAGCTTGTTAGAAAGACAGAATCTCAGGCCTCACCCCAGACCTGCTGAGTCAGAATCTACTTTTAACCAAGATGTCCAAGTGTATGTACACCCATTAACGCTTGAGACGCGCTGACCTAAAGCGTCCAGCTTCTCTTCCCCTTTGAGGCCACGGGTGCTGTGTTCCTTGTCTCTTCTGTTTTTCTGGGTTGACGGGAGATGGAAGGGAGGATGGGATTAGGGAAAGGAAGGGGAATGAACACTTCCTGACCACTGCATCTGTGCCAGTCAGTTAGGGGCCTTTCCATGTAAGAGTTTACATCCTGTGAGGCAGGGAGCTCAGGACCGCACAGGTTTCCGTGAACAACAACTCAGGGGCCAAAGCCAGCCTGCTGCCTGCTTTCATATGGCCTGGGAGCCAAGGATGGTTTTTCTCTTTTTAAATAGTTGAAAGCAGCAAAAATAATTTGTGATGCACGCATTTTATGAAATTCAGACCTCAATGTTCATAAAGGTTTATCGGAACACAGGCACACTTGTCATTTCTGTTTTGTCTCTGGCTGCTTTGCAAAGGTGGGGTTGAGTAGCTGTGACAGAGACTGTGTGGCCTGAAAAGCCTGGAAAATTTACCATCTGGCCCTTGACAGAAAATGTTTGCCACCCTTGGGCTAGAGCACAGACTTAGAGCCTGTTGCCTGGGTTGACATCCTGGGTCTCTCTCAGTAGGACCTATTCATTACCTTCCCTTTGTGGGCCCTACTTGCCTCATCTGTAAAATGGGGACAGGAGTTACCTACCTCATGGGGCTGTTGTGAAGATTAAGCAAGCTCATGCATGTCAAGTCTTCAGAGCAGTGCCTGGTACATGATAAGCCACATATAAATTAGCTACTATTATAAATCCTCTCATTTGATCCTTTGCACACATTTTCATTTCACAGATGAAGACACTTGGCTCAGAGGGTTTAAAACCAAAGACGTTCTTCTGTCTGTTTGGTCTCCCAAACTATTCAGAGGCATGCCACCCGTGCTGTGCTGCAGAGCCCCTCAAAAGACACCTGCTGTGTTCCTCCTTATCACACATTCTCTCCCATCTGTTCTGATCTTTATGCTTTCTGTGAAGAAGTCCCTCAAACGTAGATCCTGGCCACCACTGCTGTGAAGCAAGGCCAGAGAATCCCACTGAGGGGGAACAAGGGGACTGATATTTACTGGGGTCCCACTGTACACCAGACGCCCCTCATGGATGAAGAGCCTGGGGCTCCAAGACATTATAGCCTTTGCCCAAGGTCAGAAGCAGGTATGGGAGGCACCAGGATTTAAACACATATCTGGGATTTCTGCTCTCATTCTGCCTCCTTCTGGCTCTGCTACTTTCCCTGGGGGTTGTGTGGCCTTCGGTAAGTCATGCAGCCTCTCTTTTCTTTAATGTGGAGGGGTTAAATCAAATGGCCTCTCAGGCTTCTTTCATTCTGAGAATCTAGGATTCATCCTCCAACTGACATACCTTGGGCAACAGCAATCAGAAAAATGACTTCTTGGTTACCAAAGACTTAACAGTTCCCAACACCAGTGGTTCCCATACAGTATTTTGCCTTTTCTTTCCTCTTCTTTTGGGCAACAGTCACATTTGCTTTTCTCCCTTATTTATTAGGAAAAACACCTGAGCTTGTCTTGTGAGCCAGGCACTAAAAACCTAAGTTTTTGCACACATCATTTAATTCTTTTGACATCCTCAGGAAGTAGATTTTGTTATTAGACCCATTTCACCCATGAACAAACTGAGGCTCAGGCGTGTTAACTCGCCAGTTCCACCCAGAAAGAAGTGACAGAGCAGGATGCAAAGGCTGGTGTGTCTGGCCCTGGAGATGCCTCATGGCATCATGAGTTTCACCAGAAGGTACACTCCACAAAGGTGCACTCCTGTTCACTACTTTTATGCTCTGGGCCTAAAACAGTGCCAACAGATCACAGGAATGCAATAAATACTGGCTCAATGAATAAGTAGTACTCAGGACTCAGCTCTTAGTTTTACCCCTCACTCCTCTGAGAGAAAGTCTGCTTTTTGTATAGGGGTTCACCCTGAGATAGAAGGTAATTGAGTCTTTATTCAGTATCCATGTTGGGCTTGGGTCAGTGAAGGATTCAGGCAGTAGGGAATCCACCATGGCTATGCATAGTTGGATTGGAAAGGGGCCTTCGGCTGGGCTAACAGTGATCAGTTTCTAGCCAGTTGCCCAATGGGGCCTGGGAAGATGCCCCCGCCCCCGCCTTGGTTGCTGTAGCTCTTCTTGATGCATAAGTGTGAGTAGGGAGCTGCCTACCCCTTTTTTTAGGGAAGCTGCCTACTTCCCAGCCTGCCTCCATCTTTGGCTAACTCAAGGAAGCAGACCACTGGGCCTTGGTGTCTTTTTCTAGAGCATTTTAACATCCTGTCCTGGCAAGGCAGACCCACTTGGGTGCTGCTTATGGTCCCAGTTTCTTAGTTCTGGAGTGCAAGGTGAGAGTTAGAGCTGGAAAAGCATCATTAGAAATATCTCATAGTCAAAATGGAATAGTACTGCCCCCATTCCTGACCCTGCCAAACATGTGGGGTATATATTTGTTACTCTAATGATGAACAGGCGTGATGGCATTAAGAAGAATCAATGAATGCTAAATGCACTGTAATGTGTGGGAGAGTGTCATTCAAAGATTTGTGTCCTCAAAATGCCATTGGTGAGACCATGGAGAAACTCTTCTAGACCGATTCCTTCCTTGTACAGGTGGGAAACTGAAACCAGAGAACTTCCATATAACGTAGTTAAGTCACACAGCTTGTATATGGCAGCCTCAGAGACCTTCTCGGTCCGTAGACCTACCTAGCAAGGTCTGGTAAGGACCTGGGCTAAGCTGGTTGGCTTGTGGGGCTAGGTCTCAGGAGGGCTGGGGCAATGAAATTCAGCTGAGGGTCGAGGGCAGTGGGTCCCCTGTGGGGCAACTTAGTTGACTATGACCCTGGAGGAAGGCATCTGAGGATGCACTGGGCAGGTGGTCTGCTACTGCCGCCAGTTTGTTGAAAGACTGGTGTTGGCAAGAGGTGGGAGGTGGGACAAAGAGAGGGCCCAAGATGTACCAGTCTTCTGAATAATGACAGTGATGACTACACACTTTTGAGCCTTCCCTGCGCTCCATGAACTGTGCTAAGTCCTGTCCATACATGGTTGCACGTGATTGTCACAGTGATCCTGAGAAGATATTTTACAGGAGTGAGGCATGGAAGAGTTAACTTGCTCAAAATCCCATAGCTAGTAAGAGGTAGGACTGAGATTTGAATTCAGGTCTGGGATGATTTAGAGCAGTGGTTTGCAAAGTTTGGTAAGCATCAAAAATCCCCTGGAGAGCTAATAAAGAAGACCCAGGGTCATTAAAGTAAGACATTTCTCCCAGGTGATTCTGATATGACCAAAGTTTGAGAACCACTGTTTTAAAGGAATGTGATCTGGAAGGTAAAGGGACTTGAAAGCTCCAGCATTAACCACTGTTTTTTACATTATAAACATTAAGGGAGGAGGGCAGGAAGTTGGAGGGGCAAGTGGAAAGGAATGGAATGAATGATTCCCCCTTTGAACTTGTGGCACCTTAGGTGATGGCGCTGGTAGAGCCATCATCATAATACATTATAGTTAGCTGTGTATTGTCCCCCACAAGCCCCTTCTTTGGCCGCTGTGGGCTCTTGAAGGACATGAGGTGTTGTACTTTTTGAAAAAGATTTATCCATGCTTGCATCCCTCCTACCTGCCACATTGTATGTGCTCATAAAACTTTGTTGTTAGAAACAGCATTTCAGGGATGGAAAGGACCCAAAAGGTTGTCAAGGCTCTCTTTGCACCTGGGTTTTGAATTTTTTCTATAAGAGTTCACTCAGACTTGGCTTGAACCCCTATGGTGATGAGCAGCTCATTGCTCCTTTCACCATTCCATCCATTCCGAGAGCACTGAATGTTCTCAAGCTCTTCCTTATTCTGAGTCACTCTAGCTTTTACCACCTGTGTTACTTCCAGCCCTGGGAGACACACAGAATAGATCTAATTACACTCCCAGTGTTTGAAGATGGGGCTTTTTGTCTTTAAGGATTTTCTTTTCTAAAGGCTGAAATATCTCCAGTTTCCTTGGGCATTCTCATACAACGGTTTTACGTTCTTTCATCTAGGTCGTTGCTTTCTGAAAAATGACATTTTTGGGGGGCATGCTTTCCAAAGAAGCATGCCCACACTACATACAGTTATATGGACATGTCCCGACCAGTTCATTAGAGAGGGAACCTACTGCTCCCTTTTCCTAGACTTCCTTCATATATTAACAGTGGTACCAAATACCTTAGCTTGTTTTTTTTAATGACTATAGCATTAAGTTGAACATAAAGTCACTGAAAATCTTTACTATTTTGTGTGCCCTGCTGCTAAACCATTTCTCTCCCTTTCCTGTTCTGTGAAATGGCTTATTTGACTTTGGGATCATCCTTTGATTTGCCAGTTCTGCCCTGGATTTTTAAATTCTAGCACACCATGATCTATTAGGGTAAAGTTCTTTCATCTAGCACATCAGCTGTCCCTTCCAGCTTCATGTCATTTATGAATAAAGAGCGATTTTAGAAAAGTTCATGACAGTTGGAGTGTAAGAACTTCTCCTTCAGGAGGAGTCTCTTCTAAAAGCCACAGTTGCAGATCCTTTAACCCTTAGGGTGATAAGCATGACTGCCTCCATTTCTTTTCTTCCCATGGTATTCATGCAACAGGAAAGCCCAACCCACCTTCCACCCTAAAGAGGTGGAATAGTTTGCAAAGTTGCTGGGTTCTTGCCTCTGCCCCGTGATTATACCATGCAGAAGCTATTGGTGGTGATTCCTGGCTGACATTGGAAGAAGTACTTTCTATTCAGTATAGCTACCGAACTGTAAGTATAATGTTGGTCTAGAGGCAAACAGTGAGTGGGCTAGTGCAGTTATATCCTACAAAGGGCTTAGTGGTGAGAATGGCACCTGGTAGCATCATAGAAGGGCAAACCCAGAAGCTGGGACCTGAGTACATCTGCCTTGGATAATTAGCCACCGGCTCTCTTTGTCATCATTCCAGCTACTCAGTTCATCCCAGTACTATTCCAAGGATCATGGAAAAGCCAAAAACGTATGTAAATGGGTGTTAGTCCCAAGTGTCAGCTCATGATTGCTGTTAGGTGATTGATTAAAGCTTTGTTTACTCTCTACCTTTTTGATTCTGGGTGGTGATCTCAGAGTATTAATTTGAACCATTTAAAATAGTCATTTTTATAGGTCAAAAGCAGTCCACTCTCAGTTTTGTATCATTCAACCTAATAGTTGGCCTCTTTGGATATCATCTTTGTTCATAGAGGCATAGTGTCTTTGAGTTGGAATGGATTTTTGGTAGCTATCTCCAAAAACCCCACTCTGACTCTCTTCTGTGGCACTTCTGGAATGTGAGGCTTCCCCTATTACTGGGCCGTCTGTTCTTGCCAGACGTGCTTGCTCACTTGTCTTGCATGTGCAACTTTAAAAATACTGGAAGGCAGCTCTCCTGCCCTTTTATTTATTTATTTATTTATTTTTTGCTTTTTATTTATTTTTTTTCCAGTTTTCTTTCTTCCTTTCTTTCTTTTTTCTTACAAATAGTTTATTGTCAAATTGGTTCTCCTGCCCTTTTATAGCTTGCTCTTGTTTAGGCTGTAGGTAGCAGTTCCTGCAGCCATTCTTCATATGATGTGGTTTTGGACCCCTGAGCATTCTGATTTTTCTCCTTTGGACACACCCTATCTTGTTAATGCCCCTTCTGGGGTATGGTGACGTTCTCTGAACCAAAACCACAGGTTTGGTACATTCAGTGTTGAGAAGAGGTAGGACTATTATCTTATTTTATTTTGAGGGGATAGGGAGTGTTGCGCCTAAGTGCCAGAATTTACATTTGTCCCTTAAGATTAAATTTCACTTTTGCCTGTTCACATCCTTTTGGACCCTGATTTTGATATCTAACAAATTAGCTATTCCTTTTCAGTTTTAGTTCATCACAACATCCAGACACTTGCCAATGAATGTTTTCAGCCAGGTCATTGATCAAAATGTTGAGCAGGCATAGGCTCTGCTGTAAACTGCTGGTGACCCTCTGATAGAACAAGGAAGTTGCAGTCCATGATGAAGGTCAGGGAATTGCCCAGGGAACGGCTGGTCTTGGGCACAATCATGAAAATAGGTGAAAGTTTCTTTCAGACCCACCTTTTCCCTTTAAATATCCCTCTCTCCTTTCCTACCCTGTCTGCTGAGTTCTTTCTCCTATGCAACAGTGGAAGACTTCTTCAACCTATGGCAGCATGTCTCTGTCTTTCCTTCACTCAGTCCCTGCACTACCCCTGTCTTTGAAGGAAGATCTTTGATTTTGCTTTCTGATGATTTCACACACAGGACAGTGTCAATAGCTGGGGACCCTGAGTGTGTCTCATGTTCAGATTTGCAGCTTAATGAAGAGAGGAGGCTTAATAACCCTAAAAAATGCCCCAGCAAGTAAAAGCTTCATGGTTTAGAAGAATCTGGGAGTAGGGATTGGGGAGAGGGAGGGAGATGGTGGCCTTTTAAAAGGGCTCCTTATATCATGCTGGACCAGAGTCATAAATAAAGTTGAATTAATATCCAGGCACTATTTTGTGCTCTTGAGTTCTCCAACACTTGTCTCTTCCTTTATCCACACGCTGAAGGAGGCAGTGTGGCTAGTGTCATGGTTACCATCACAGCCAGGAGAGTCCATCTGCTGGCTTAGAATCCTCACTTCACCCCTCACTAATTAATGTGACTTTGGCTCTTAGGCCTTGATTTCCTTACCTGTAAACTTGAAATTATAGCACTGCCTTTCCCATTGAGTTGTATTTAATGAGATGACAAATAGCCATGACTTGTCTGCAGTAAACAGTCAACAAATATTAGCTACTGTCATAATTCTTTTTCCACATTTAACCAGATTTCCTTCCTTTTAAGTACTTAAAATGTCAACATGTATATTTCTTCTTTCTTTCTTTTCCAAATTCCTAGTCACCTCGTAGCCACTGTCACTTATGGCTTCTCATTGGGCTCCACCCCCCAGCACCTTCACTATCTTCTTAGTTCCTCTGGAAACATCAATGACTGTTTCTATTACCTTCTGATTTTATGTAATTACTCCTTTAAATGGTTCTTGTGGCTTCATAGGTATTCAGTGTTAGCACTTGGCACTTGCAGCGATTAGTGACGTTTAATGTCTCTACTTCAGTATGGAAAAAGAGATGATATATGTGGATTTTTTACTGGGATAGGAGTTACCCTGGAAATGAATGAAAGAAAAGTCTTGGCAGAGATCATTTGCTTTTTTTTTTTCTTCTTCTGAATCTTTTTTTCCCCCTCCCATGAGTGACTTCTTTCCTCCCTTGAAATACTTTCCCCAGTTACTCAGGCAGAATGAAGGAAGGTAGGATGGATTGAAAACCATGTGAGGTGGGTGGGATATTGTAGGTTTGCGGGGGAAACAGTATTAGCTTAAATGATGAAGGCCTTCAACTTCTGGCCTGGTTCCTGAACACTGCATCTTCCTTTTGCCTGTTTCAGTAAATGGTTTCTATTCTCTGTATCAGTCATTCTCATGACAGGCTTCATGATGGCCACAGCCGCTTACAAATGACTTTGCTTTCATAGCCATTTCCATTCTCCCAAGCTGCAAAAGCTGCTATCTCCATGGGGATTTTCCCAAAGGATGTAACAGCATTTAGAGGGCCATACGTGTATTTTGCATATAATTTACATATGATTTGCAGTCTGTTCTACGGTGGTTTCAATTTTGTAAGTCTTACCTACTGGTGATCTTTTTCTCTTCTTGTTCTTGCATCTACCCTGAGAAGTTGTGCAAACAGATAGGTAGGCACAAGAGGGTGGGATACAGCACTAGAAAGAGTGAGGGGAAGGGTAAACATATTAGACATCTTATTGGGATCCAGAAAGGTCCCTGGATCCAGCTAGCGTAGCACTCTGTTAGGGTGTCACATCTAGATAGGAGACACTTTTCAGTTGCTTCCAAATTTTTGCAATTTTTTTTAATGGTGTTGTAGTTCCATAAGAATTCTGTGTTGGCAATTTCTAATATCCTGCCTATCAAAGGCTCATCCAAGCCCACTTCTAGTTCCCTACCCTCCACTAGGTGAACTTTTAGGGAACTGGCTTTTGAGTCTTAGTTGAGAGCCCATGGTGAGATTGTTTTTGGAAAGATGTGATCCCCTTTGCTTCCCTGAGCCCCTGTTCCAGGCCATGTCTTCTCCTGAACATCACACCCAGAATAAATGCCAAACTCCAAACCCAGCCAGGTGCTAGTCCCAGGGCCGGCTGTGTAGCCTGAAGGGCTACTGCTGACCCTAGGTTGCTGAGGTTGATGAGAAGACCAGTCTTCATTTTTCCCCCTTCCTCATCAACCACACAGATAACACACACCCAGCATAGATTCCTTTTTTTCCCCCTTACTAATTATATCCTTCTCAGTTAAGATTTTTTGAGCATTATTTTCTGTATCTATATTTGAAAGCCATATCGTTCCCTTTTCTTTCTTGAATATAAAATTTTATTCTAATGTTGAATATGATGGGAAAAAAATAAAAGAATCTCCAAGATATCTTCATACTCCCCTCTCATCTCTCCCAGGTTAAGAATCAGTGCTTAGCCCCTTTTTCTTTGAGGATTCATTGACTTACATGGGCATAGACCCTCTCTTCCATGAAGGGGAAGTGATACACCCTGATATTCATCCTGACTTTCTTGCAGACATTAGTCCTACATTTTAAAATGAACCCTAGACATTTTTTTTGCTTGAGTGATTCTTCTGTTTCCTCAACTCATGCCTAAAACAGAACTCATTATTGCCCTCTCCGCCTATTCATCCCCCAACCCACCCCCACCTTCCTATTTCTGACAGTGTTCACTCGGCTTCCCATCCAC
The DNA here is from genome assembly GCF_003009895.1 of Hyaena hyaena. Classification (NCBI taxonomy): domain Eukaryota; kingdom Metazoa; phylum Chordata; class Mammalia; order Carnivora; family Hyaenidae; genus Hyaena; species Hyaena hyaena. The sequence continues at coordinate 4,339,766 of NW_024080697.1, forward strand.
TCCTCCCATGAAAAATCTCATCGGTCACCCAAAGCCTGTTGGATCCTCTTTTTCCTTTTCCTCCTCATTGCCACGATTCTAATCTAGGCCCTCTGCCTGTGACTGATCTTTCTGCCTCTGTCTCTTTTTCCCTCTCATCTATCCTGTCCGTACCATTGCCAAAGCAATCTTCCTCAACATCATTTTCCCTGGGTCATTCCCCTGCCCATGAACCCTCACTGTGTCCCACCAGCTGTAAGATCCTTAGCCTTGAAAGTTAAGGCTTTCATACAATGGTTCTTATTCTCATCGTTAAGATCACCTTTTATTTCTTCCTTATAGGAACTGTTCATATGTGTTTGTTGTTATTTGAATAGCATATATTATATGCCTACCATGTGTCTGGCAGTGTCCTAGGTCCTTCTGGAAAATTAAACAGTAAAGTCCATACAAATTCGCTCTGTGGTCCTGGGAGCTGGTGGTGTTACTTGGAGTGTCCTCCATTTCTTTACATCCTAAATCATCTTCCAAGGTCTATTTCAAATCCCACTTTACTCCAAGAACCTTTCCTGTACACCCAGGGTCCACCTCACAGTCCTATGGTCTTTATTGTCTGAATTTGTCATTTGACGCTTAGTAATGACCCATTCATTCATTCCTCACTCTGTTACCAAACATGTACTGAGCACCAACTATGTGTCAGTCATTGTGCTAGGTGTTGCCTCACATATCAGTATGTTTTTAAAACATAATAAAAATAACAACAGTAACCCTTATAAAGCCCTTACCATGTGCAGGCTCAGTTTTATGTATATTCGCTTATTTAATACTCAAAATCTATGAGTTTGGTATTATTATTCAAATTTTGCAAATAGGAAAATAAAGGCACAGAGATATTCAGCAAATTTACCAGGGTCACAAGCTAGAAAGTAACAAAGCTGGGATTCACATCTGGCTCTGAAGTCCTTGATCTTAACCCCTTTACTTCACTGTCAGATACCAGTAATATATATAACATGCATGTTTATGTAAATATAAACACATAACATCTTCCCGGTTAGACTCTACACTCCTGGAGGTTAGTGACCATCTACCATACTGGTATATCTAGTACCTTATCCAGTCTTTCCATCTAGTAGATCCTTGCATCACTTGGTTGATGGATTGTTGGCTCTTCATTCATCTGACCTGGGGGTGGGGGAGGGAGCAGTGGGGGAGCTGCTCAGTGGCAGCTGAGATTTTTAACAGCAGGTAGGAGAGTCTGGGAATAAGAGGGGACAGAAACCATTACAGAATAGAACTGGACACTTTGAGATTCTTGGTTTCCAGTTCTTAACTCTGCAAGTGTTGAGAATAGATTTGTTTAAGAGAAGATACTGATGTAGCTCTTGAAAGTGGAATAAAATTTCCTTGTCCAAAACCAAAATAAAACCTAAACCATATTACGGTTGTAGTTTCTCCCTTCCACCACCCTGTTTCGTGTCCATTTTGCTTTTTTAGCTGAAAAACCAATTTTAACATCAGGATCCTAGATTTACATCCTTGGCCTAATATTTCTATTTAAGATTTTCATAAGTTGAAGAATATGAACATTTCATTAGAGTTCCAATACTGCAACTATATATGTAGCTTAATAAAGCCTGATAAGTACATAGTTGAATTTAAAAAACAGAGGTGGTGGGTTATTTGCGTTTTAAAAGGATTCCTTCTTTTACAAAAGGATCCACTGCAGGGTTCCATTAAATATCCAGTTCCTCTTAGCACATTTATCATACAACTTAATTTACCAAAATTTGATTTATATGCCACTCTAAACGGGTAGCTCTTAAGTTCTAGCGAGAATGGGAATCACTTGGGCAACTGGTTTAAAATTCATATCTTTCTCCAAACTCCTCTCCAAGATTCTAATTTATTAGAGTCCTGGGTCAGGGGCCCAGAATCTTCATTGTTAATAAGCATCCGCAGGTGGTCCCTGAAATATACTTTAGGAAACGCTGCTTTAAAGAAACACATGTAGCACATAGATGGACCCCATCTCCAGGGCTTTGGATTCCCTCTTATACCAATTGTCCTGTTTACTCTTCATTCAGTATATCTTTTTTTTTTTTTTTTTACAATATCTATTTGAGTCAAAAAAAAAAAGGAAAGACTATACCACATCTCTGAGCTGTTAAACATCTTTAACTGTAAGTGTGAAATGTTTGTCCTTTCATTTTTTAATTTTAAAAAAATTCTAAACTTTCCCCACTAGCTGTATTTAGATGTAATTGATGTACAACGTTGTGTAAGTTTATGGTGTACTAGGCATTGATTTAATATATTTAAATATTGCAAAATGATTAGCACCATAGCATTAGCTACCACTTCCATCTCTTCACATAATCACTATTTCTTTTTTGTGGTGAGAACATTTAAGCTGTATTGTCTTAGCAACTTGCAAATATACAATACAGTATTAGTTTCTTTTCATTTTTAACCCCTTCTTTCGCTCTTAGGTATCTTCTTAGATCTTCTCATTTCTTTTTTAAAAATATTTTTCATGTTTATTATTTTTGAGAGCGAGAGAGAGACTGAGTGCAAGCGGGGGAGGGGGAGAGAGAGGGAGACACAGAATTTGAAGCAGACTCCAGGCTCTGAGCTGTCAGCACAGAGCTCAGTGTGGGGCTTGAACTCACAAACCACGAGATCATGACCTTAGCCAAAGTCAGACACCTGACTGACTGAGCTACCCCGGTGTCCCTTCTTCTTCTTAATTCTTACAATTCTCCTGTGAATAGTCACTTTTTCATATAACCCACCTGCCCCAGACCTCCCCTTTAGTGCTCCTGATCTGGATGGTGAAGGTGATGACTTGGTCCAGAAATACCAGGCATTTTAGAAACAGTGACTTCCACCGAGGTTTCTCTTAGCCAAATAAAGGGTTCTTGTGTTCTCTTTCCTTTTATCCTTTCCCAAAAAAGACCAAAAATTATTTTTTAAACAAATCATGAGAATGATTTACTTTGGCATGATTCCATTCTCCTGTGAGTATATTAATCCTAGGTCTGCTAGAAATGTGCATTTGAAGTGTGATTAATGAAATTTGTTTAAAAACCAGATTCCATGACATTTATGACACATATATCTATGTATTTAATATATCATTGATCTTTTAAAAATCAGTTGGTTGACCCATATTTTGCGTCTGATTACTTTTCTAAATCTCTAGTAATCTCCAAAAACATTTAGGGATTTCTATACTTTGTAGAGATTTTTCTCCTTTATTAATCCCGCATGTCCCTGAATTTCACTCTGGGTAAAGGTTCTGTGGGGTGATATGGAGTTTGTCAAATATCTCCATTAATAATGAAAGCAATGGTAGAGCTAATAACTGGTGCAGTTGGTTACCGGTTAGAAATCTTTTCTTTTAATAGATTTATCAGAGCTTATGCTTCCCATGAAGTAATGAGCTCTTAATAGCCTTGTTTGACTTCCTTAAGAACATAGCCAGAGGTTGTGCTATTTGTTAATTGGGATTTTTGTGTACCTTCTTTAATCCATTCAGTACTGGTCTTGACCTTCCTGATCAAGGGCCAGAGACCTTCTAGGACAAGACAGTGGTGGGGGATGTAATGGAAGGTAGGGCTGTGGATGTCACTGGTCTAAGTCAAAGTTGAGAGGGGAAATCCTTTCAGGCTGTCTGAGCAACTCTGGGAAGCAGGAATTCATTCCATTTTTGTAGAAAAGAACACTGTATCCAGAAAATAAAATGGAGCGGTAACCTCTGGATGGTGGGATCAAAACAGATAACGTTTTTCTTTTCTGAATTTTCCAAAATTGCTACAGTGACCATGTATTAGTGTAAAAAGCCGTTTAAAAGAAAGAAGGAAACGTGCTTGGCCTGGCATCTTGAGTCTCCTTCGCAAGGAACCTAATCTTTACTAGGTTTATTTCAAATCCTGAGCATCATATAGAACAGCGGTGAGTGGAGGGTTCTCACGATGAGGCCCAGAGCAGTTCGGCAAATCAAAGACTGTCCTTGACCTGGAGGGCTGCTGTTCTGCCAGCAGCAGGGAGGTGGCTTCTCAGTGTCGTTGCATGTGTGTGAGTGCGGATGTCCTGCCACTCAGTCCTTGTCCTACGTGAGAACTAATTGACGATTGCGTTGTATTGGGGATTTTAACTTTGTCTTCTTTCTTTTTTCCTTACCCTTCCCCCTCCTCACCCCCTTTCCCCCTCTTTTCCTTCCTCAAGGCCTCTCCCACCTCATGATGAGTGAACAAGGTAGGTGCTTTGTGCTTGTGGCCCTGCAGCTGCCCCGATTGCTTGCCTTTGTGCCTCTGGCTGGCCGCGCAGAGCCTCATTGTTGCTGGCAGGCCATTTGCTGCCTGTCCCTCCCGCTGTGGGCCAGGCTGGCAGCGGGGCCACCTTGTGGTGGGGGGCGCCTTTCCCGATGCATCTTGGTTTCCGTCCCCGTCATCCCCTTGGCTTGTCCATTCTGCACCACCATTTGTCATTCCGGGCGCTGGCCCTGCCGGGCTGCCTCCAAGAGAGAAGCATGAAACAAGGCATGACGGCGTCGATAATGGGGGTGAATGAAGCTAATTTCAGAGCAGCAGAGCGGTTAACTTCCTCCTGCCCCTCCCTGCCCCATGCTGGGGCCCTGTGGGTGCAGGAGAGGAGCTGGGCTTCTCCCTGAATTTCACTCTGAGCAAAGGTTTGCTTTTTGTCTTCCCCTCTATCCCACTGCCCATTTCAGCCTCACATGGTCAAAGGAAGCCCTTGGGGGTTTGACTGTTTCCACTTTTATATAAAAGCAAAAACCACCGAAAGAACATGCTAATGTCTTCGTGGCAGGATTCTAACTCATTATACACCCCGAAGAAAACTGCATATAAAGATCTGTAAATTCAGCATCTGCAACCTAAAATATTCAAATATGCGGGGAATGAGCTGTGCAGGAAATTCAGCTCAGCTAAGCACAGGGTGGGCTGTGAATGAAGCCTTTTTCTCCTAAATAAAAATTTTCCACATCATCAGCCTAAATCAGGATTCGAGAACTGAGCCTACTTAAAATTGTCTTTTCCTTCTCTGTTCAATTGCTACTATTGTGTTTCTTCTGAGCCTTGGGATGATTGCAGGATTGCTCTACCTGCCTTGCCCTGACACCCAAAGAGTGTACTTTAATTTCTCTTGTCTGTTTCTTTTGAAAATACACACAGGACTCGGTGCCTCTTTTGGAGGGCCAAAGAAAAGGGTTCTTCTGTGTTTCCTGGTTTTTCTTGATTTTTTGAGGAGGTTGAGGCAGTCCTGGAGAGCCAGTCTCCCTTCCCTGTTCCCTTACACTGGACCCACCCCACAGTGTTGCCATAAAGGGGAGTACACTCAGATACAGGAAACCACTCAGGGCTGAGAGATGTTTGCTTATGATGTGCAGCGAGCTGATGTGGGCAGTTTTGGGCATCCTGACTTGATAAGACAGTGTAAGGAGGAAGCACACTTTCCCAGTACAAGTGTATCCTCCACACCTGAGCCAAGATCTATAATGTGGAGTTCAGACTTTCGATGAAGATACTGTCTGGGATAGAGTGAATGTCAAAGAACAGAGCTGGAGGCAGGAGGTCAGGTGAGTTTGCCAGTGTTAGATGGAGCTCTGGGAGAGACTGAGAAGAAGCCTCGCTATTCTTGTCCGAGAGTGAGGAAAGTTATCTGCCAACAGCAGGTAACTACGAAGTGGGTATGAGCAGAGGGTGTGATTCATATCAACCTGGTGTTTGGGAATTTGAGAAAGTTAAGCACATCTTTGTGAAGCAGGACGGCCCAGACTCTATGAATTTCTGGATTTGGTGGCCTGACTTTGATAGCAAGTCCTACCAGAAAAAGTAGACCGTCGGAGTCCTGATGACTTTTTTGCTCTGTGCCCCTCTTTGCTCTTTATGGTTCCTCCTAGCTTCTACAGGGGCTTGGAGTGTGAGAGCATCGTGTGGCTGCTGTGATAGGATAGAGACTAGGCAGATGGGATAGGCTAGTGGGACTTCTTTAATCTTGATTTGGCTTCTTTCAGACCCTCTGGAGGTACAGCTAAGGTATTTTGGAGGGCTCAGTCCCAACGTTGTTATGAACAGCATGTGGAGAATCTGTCCTGTACAACTCCCCCACTTTCCCACCTCCTCCTCAGCTTCTTGTGAGTCCCCAGCATCATTGTGTACCTGAGCAGAGAATTCACACACACCCATGGACACATGCTCTGGAGTTAAGTCAAGTACTGTCTAGAAATAGAGTCTTTAGGCAATGAAAGAACGACAGACACAGTACTGGGAATTCCTCTTTAAAGAGGGTTTCAAGAAAGGATGCAGAATTCTTCTGGGTGGTCAATGCCTCTAAATTTTTAAGTTGTAACTTGCAGTTTAAAATGTTTTTAAGAAGGTCCTTTGACTGCATTTCCCTCCTTTCCTGTTTTTCCCCACTTTCTACTCCCTTCTCTGTTCTTGCCCTGTGATGATTGTCTAAGTAACCAACTCTGCTTCGCATCTGTACTACTTTCCTTCCCCTATTCCTTCAACACGAAAGAAAGATTTCGGTCTGGTTCCCACCGGATCTCCCAGAATTTGTTTCTGATGCCTGAAAATATGTCTGGAAATGTTTAGGTGTGTTGTGTGTGTACCATCTGTACATGTATGTGACACTCTTGGTCCTCAAGACTCATGTTAACGTTGGGGAGACACCAGAGGACTTGGCTTCTCTGAGACTTTCCCTAAGCAATTTTATGTACATACATACGTACATACATACATACATACTATTTGCATTGGTTAAGTTTGTGCAGTTTCACATGCATGTGGCCACGCAGTGCTTTTGCATGCAGACTTGGCCATGTTTCTAAGAATGGGTCTGGGAAGAAACAATGGGAAAAGCTCAAACATGAAGCTGGTGAAGGCAGCCTTGCTGGTCACACTGTTTCGGCTTGTTTAGGCTTTACATTTGTGCATTTGTTTGTGCTGCCTTCTCAAGATATTGTAGTGCTGTTGCCTTTACTGTTGTGGGTTTTTGTCATGTATGTTATGTTTCTTTGTGTGTCTGCAGTGTGCTGATGTTTTCCTCTCCCTGCTCTTTCTCTCTCCCTCCCTCCCTCCCTCCCTCTCCCTCTCTCTCTCTCTCTCTCTCTCTCTCTCTCTCACTGCCTCCATGGTGGACACCATGCTTCCTCTACTTCATTGGACCTTCACTTCATTTCTGTAGGTAGAAGTAAAGGTAGAGATCATTTTATTTTTCTCATTATAACTATCAATCTGCCTTCTGAAATATTCATGTATCCAAGGGGAATTGTCGATTCTGATGAATACAGTCCAGATTATAACTGAGTGCTTTTAACAACAACTAAAAAATAAATAAATAAATCAAAAGCCAATGCTATCATTTCCCTTCAGTGCACTTGGTGTTTGGTGGTTGGAGATCATTCCGAGTTGGCCTGCCTCTCTGGGAATCCAGGATGGGTCTTCTCCATTACGGCGTGCTATTTCTAGCAGGAATGGGGGGCTCTGAAAGTAGTTATGCAGAACTATTTTATTAAAACATGGGATAGTCTAAGATCCCCTCCCAGTAAATGTGTTGAAGGAACAGGGGAGATGTGAAATGGCCTAGTGTTATTTTTATTACTCGGGGACAAATGCATTTGGGGACAACATTTGTGAGGGAAGGATGATAGACAAGAAAGGGGAGAGGAATGGCGAACTGCTTGACATTTAATGTGAAATTTGGGGGATATTTATGTTTTGCTATTTTATCTTCTCTATTTCCTGCATTTTGGGGAGTGGAAATGTTCTGACTGGGGGCAGTGGGCTAAGAAGGGTGGGACCGGGGCTGCGGAAGAACACAGGAATGACAGTGCGTTCCATCGGAAGGAGAACGTGGAGAGAGGTAACACTGGAGTTTTGCTTCTGAAGTCAACCTTTTGCCGGTAGGCAGGGAAAAGGAGAGGCGCTGAGGGGTGGGCTTGCTCCAGTCCTCTGACATGACTTTCAGCTTCACACCTCTGGAGAGCATGGCTCCCTCCTCCATGCCAATCAAAGCTATCAGAGAGCCATGCCCAAGAACCTGGCTCACCAGCTCAAATTGGATTAGCTGTGCAGGAGTGAAGGGAGAGGTTAATTGAGAAGTTATAAATATGTGTCTGCATCTGCATCAGCTCTCCCCTTTCCCCTCCTAACTCTCCGGCCCCATCTCTGTGGAGCTGTGGGTGCTGCTTGCTGTAGAGACCAGCAAATGACAGGAATAGGAGATGTGAATTCTGGCATGGATGTTGAAGAAAGAAGGGGCTGATGGTTTTTGAACATGCTGATTTGATACTAGTCTGTGAATGACCATCTCTCATTTGAGTTCCATGCTTCACTGGATTTTTTAAGTTATGGATGGCTACCTTGGAAGCAGTTGGTCCTCTCCATTTTGGAGGTGGTCAATTGCCTTTTTTTTTTTTTTTTTACACTAATCACAGGCAGGCTCATTCTCTGAAATTTGTCATGGGGAACCCTTACCCAGTTGTGAGCTTGGAGCCTTTTTTTTTTTTTAATATTCTTTAAAAAATGTTTTATTTATTTCTAGGAGAGTTTTAGGATTTCTAGGAGAGTTTCTAGGATTGTTTTAGGTACCAGTTGGAAAAGAAAAAGAAAATATATGAACTTGATATCAAGATGTGATTGCAAAATACTGCAGTCATTCATTAATTTATATTTATTGACTGCCTACTATGTGCTGGGCCCTATGTGTGAGAACCCAAGGGATGGAGCAGAAGCAACACAAAGTTTTTGCTTTTGCAGAAATAGCCTTCTAGTTAGGAATAGTGACATTTTTTTTAAGAATTTTTAAAAATGTTTTATTTATTTCTGAGAGAGAAAGAGAGAGACAGTGTGAGCAGGGGAGGGTCAGAGAGAGAGGGAGTCACAGACTGAAACAGGCTCCAGGCTCTGAGCTGGCAGTCAGCACAGAGCCCGATGCGGGGCTTGAACCCATGAACTGCGAGATCATGACCTAAGCGGAAGTCGGATGCTTAACCGACTAAGCCACCCAGGTGCCCCAACTTGGAGCCTTTTGAAAGGAGGTGGGGAAGAGGGAAGGGGAGGAGGAAGGATGAGTGGAAGTGTACATCTGGCTCCCCTTCTGCTTCTCTCCTTCGTTGAACCAGAGGTGCCAGCAATCTCCTCATAAGCAAAGCTGCCAATCCTTGTCCAGGACTCAACCCTTCTGAAGCGTGTGGTGCTGTATCCCCTGCCCCTCCTCCCACTGGCTTCTATGAGATTACATGAGAATCAGTTTTCCTCCCTTCCCACCCCTCCAACACCCTCCTTTTCTTCCCCTAATCCCCTAAACCATCCCACAAGAGAGATCTTTTTAGCTTTTGCATATGGGTAGCTTATTTTCTTTCTCTGGCCACTGCTGCTACCACTGAACATGTCCTGTATACCAGCCATTGTGCCATGTGCTTTATATGCCTTATTACACTTAATCCTCACACCTGTTTTATGGGGTAGGTGATGGTGTTACCATTGCTTTATGGACGATTAGAACAAGGCTTGGAGAGCCCAAGTATGTAAGTCAGATGGCGACTAAGTGGAAATGAAACCCAGAATTTGGGCCCCTAACCTCTACTCGTATTGTCTCTCTTGGATTGAAGGATGACTTCCATGCATGTGCCTCCCAACTACTTCCCTGGCACCATCCTGTCTCAAGTTCCAGCCTGTCACTTTGCATTCTCTGGACCATGTGTCCATATCACTGTCCCACTACTGTGACCTAAGGATGTCTAAACTCAATCTTCATATCATCTGGCCACAATCCAGGTTCCATTTCTGACATCCCTGTTTCTGTTAAGGTGCTACTCTCCCCCTCCTCACCCAGACTTGAAAACTAGGAATTGATTTCTGTCCCTCCTGAACTTTTCTGTTCCCAGGTGATCAGTTGAGAGAGCTTGTTGGGGTTCTCCTCTGGAATGCCTCTTGCATCTCTCCTGCCAACACCCTAGTTCGCTTCCCACTTAGCCCTTATTAGATTATTGCCTTAGCCTAATCAGTCTTCTCACCTCTATTCTCTTCCAGTCTGTCCAGTAATGGAGAGGTGCTTAAGCCTGCAGTCCACCCAGTGGAGTGCCGGATTAGCTATCTCCCTTTCAAAGCCATCCATCCCTAATGTGGCTTCGTTTACCTTTAGCCTTCTCTCCTGTTAATCTTAGATGCAAAATTGCTGCCAAATTGGATACCAGATAACCTTACTGGACCTTTCCTCATTCTCCTAGTGTTACTTATTCTGTCTCTTTCCCCTGTAATAGCTCCCTCTCCCCTTTTTTTCTGCCCATTGAAATCACACATAGATTTCGTTTCCTAGTTGATGCTATCCTTCAGTGCTCCTTTCAGAGATGAGTTCACTCTTCATGTATCTCTCTAATGTTTTATATTAGAGTCCTTTGAGAATTGGGGCACTCTCCTCTACAAGACGACAAGTATGTATAAGACAAACATATTCATTTGTTAATGTCCAGATGTGTCTAGCATTGTAGGTTGCATGTAGAAGGGATTCAGAATCTCTAATCCTTCTTATCCTGCTGTCAGTCATTTTCCTAAAAGTGAAAATAAAGAAAAATTAAAATTAAATCAGATCATGCAGCTCATCTGTGGAAAAGCTTTTGAAGGATTCTCATTGTATAATTGTCACTGTGCCTTCCCAGTTTTATTTTCTACGATATTTTCCACTCCATATTATCACTCCTGCCAGCCACCTTTCTCCTGAAGTCAACAACTCACTGAGCCTGAATCCACAGTATGGTTTCCTACCTTCGGTCTTTGGCCTGAGTTCTGCCCTCTTTCTCGAATGTCCTTGGGATACCCTTCTCCTCCTTGTCATCCTTTAAAGCCAAGCCTCCTAGGTGTGCCAGACTTTGTGCTTCTGTTATAGAGTACCTGTGCCAAACTGCTTTGAATCAGATTACTCATGTGTTTCAGGTGTCCTCTCCCTAAAGGACAGAGGCTGTGTTTTGGCCATTTCTGTCACCCACACTGCACTTAGCTCAGTATTTGGTCTAGAGTTGTATATCAACCTGTGCCCCTTATCACTACCCTCATTTCCCCAAGCAATGGAGCAAAGGAGCCCCAGTGGGTCATGGAGGGAGGCCATATGTTCTGGTTCCAGTTCTCTCCTCACCCAGGCCTTCTCTTGGCCCTGTGTGTGCAAGTGATGGGGGGAAATGGTCACAGATTGTATCAGAATAAAAGCAGGAAAGGCCTTTGGATTTATTCTTAGGAGCTTGTCAAGAGAAAAGAAAGATGCACATCTTGTCATTCTTTAAAGTCAAACAGCAAAGCAGTGAATCCATAGTGGAAAGAATTATGAAGTTAAATCTACAAAACTGAGTAGATGTTTAGGCTATAATGATAATCACCACATTCAAGGGGCCTTTGGCTGCCCTGAGCCGCAAGCAAATGAGACTACCTGAAAGTGGCTGACGAGAGGAGTTACTCAGCAACCTGCCTTGGTTTGCTTTTTGATCTGATTTTGATAGCCTTTGTTTAAGTGTTTAGAGTGTGTTTTAGCCTCTATCCCCCCCCCCTTTTTAAATTAATTTGGGGATTGCCCATTCTGGTTTAGGTTACCAAATATTTTTCCTTGAAACTGAACTTAGAGTAGGTGTTGCAGATTCAAATGCCAACAGAGGCCTGATAGGTGTCAACAAGGAGTAGATCTCATGTAAGAAAAATTCTAGGGTAAGATTGACAATAAGGAGTAGTGGGGACCATGGCAAACTGGAGAGCACAAATCCTGTCAAGGGCAGCAGAATCTACTCTGCTCTAGCTGCTTGCTGCAGTGAAGAATGTGTGCCCAGGGGCGCCTGGGTGATTCAGTTCACTAAGCAACCAACACTTGATTTCAGCTCAGGTCATGATCTCACAGTTCGTGAGTTTGAGCCCCACATTGGGCTCTCTGCTGTCAGTGCAGAACCCACTTCTGATCCTCTGTCTCCCTCTCTCTTTGCCCTTACCACCCCCTTCTCTCTCAAAAATAAATACACATTAAAAAAAAGAATGCATGGCCAATGTCACCAGTTCCTCAAGAAGAGCCAAAAATGGATTTTATAAGGATTTTATAAAAATGTCAACTCATGGCATCTTTTGCTCTCTGTATGTATGCACATGCACGCGTGTGCGCGAACACACACACACACACACACACACACATACACACACACTGATTTGGCCCACAAGCCACAAGTTTTTGACCTTTGGCTTGAGGAGAAAGGAGTAAGATATTCCTCCAAGATTTCTTGCTGAATGTCAATAGTCGGAAGTAGTATTGGCAGCATGTTTGATTAATTAAGTTTCTTTTTGCCTGTGGCAGTGGTCGGGGCACGGGAATCTCTCTTTCCTACCCTTGGCACTACTGCCTGGGAGCCTGATCTATGTGTTGGGTGAAGTTGGTTTCGTAGAGTAGGGTCAGCATGCTTAGGGAGGATCTGGTGAATGCTGAGAATGGCCAGGAAGAGAGATAACAGACCCCTGTCATGATGGCCAAGAACTGGCATGATTTTAAATATTAAGAGCAGGTGGAGGACATTTAATTTCTTTTCACCTTTTGCTTTACAGAAATCTTTATTACTGGACTAGATAGTGTTGACCCTAAGATCTACATTAGTCCATCAGAACTTAGATACCTCTTCTGATTTATTTACATGTATTTTTCCCCATGCAGATTTGATCATTGGCCTTCAAATGCTGAACTAATCAGTATTGGCCAAACTGAAAAGAGATAATCAAGCTATCTGAACTTTGAACATGACTTCATGTAGATTGTATTTTGCTGGTAATAACATTAAGAAAGCTGATTTGAGGAGTTGTGCCCCCTCATGTCCCTGCTAGGACCAGAGAGCCTTGCAGATAAGTTACTGTTGTGATAGCCAACTGTTTATGCAAATTAGTAAATGCAATGCCAGCTACTAATTATGAAAATAAACTCATCTGTGCTCTATAAATATCTAATTATAATAAAATAGGGACAATATTACATTTCCATCTCTTGCCTCATCGTTTCTCATCCGCCACTGATTTATCCCCTTGACAATGAATAAAATCACTTTTTTAAAAAAGAAGTCTATTTTCCATGTTTTCTCCCCCTCCTAATGTTTTGAAAATCTGTGGGGGAAAATAGATTTATTTTAAATGTACAAGTAAAATTGCCTGATTTTAGCAACTCTGTGTTTTTGACATTGACGTCTTTGAAATGCTGCTTTAAAAATATGAAATGATTTTTTAATTTCCTTGTTTAGAAATTTCCCTTGGACAGTGAGGGCTTGTTTTTTTTTTAGAACAGTTGTTTCTTGGAGCATTTTTAAAAAATATTTTTATTTATTTCTAGGAGAGAGAGAGAGAGACAGCATGAGCATGGGAGGGTCAGAGAGAGAGGGAGACACAGACTCTGAAATAGGCTCCAGGCTCTGAGCTGGCAGTCAGCACAGAGCCTGATGCGGGGCTCGAGCCCACGAACCGTGAGATCATGACCTAAGCGAAAGTCGGACGCTTAACCGACTAAGCCACTCAGGCGCCCCTCTTGGAGCATTTTTAAAAATGTTAATATGAGCAGATTTATTAGTAAAATGTGTGATGGATCAATGGGATGTTTCAATTACATTCCACTTGACCACGCAAAGGAAAATATTTCTCAGATTTCTAAGCAACATGTTTATTTCCTCCTCAATTATCAATTTGGGTTAATCAATAACACACAGATTTTTATATCTGTACATACATATCATAAAACACTTGCTCCTTGAAGGTGAATAGCGTTCTGCTTCTGTAGACTCTTGTCAAATGAAACTGGTTAATCTTAGAGGATGTATAATTTTTAGCTCTCTGTGGATACTCCTACAAACTTAACTTTGACAGCCCCTACAGGTAAAGGATCTTTCAAATTACATTGTAATATCCTTATGACACATCTCATTTATAAAGAGGGAATTCAAACGAGTAGTGTGATGGAAAAATATTTAATAAGAGAACAAACAAGTGCATTGTTTTATATGCATAGGCTTATATATGCCATGGTCTGGTTCTCAGGTGTGCAGGGCAGTGTAATGTATCTGGGTACAGATAGAATTTCTCTAAATACAGATTAATAGGTTTATAATAGTTAAGTGTGTTCTCACATGTGGCTTCCATTTGAGGTGTACCGAAAATAATACATTCCAGGGTACCGTGCATCTGAATTTAGCATATTGTCTGCTGTAGCATTAAAAAAGCAATGTTTATTCAACATTCAACAAAAACTGACAGAGAGCCAGCGGTGTGCTGGGCCAGATGCCAGGTGTTGAGCACACAGGGTTGACCAGACTGACATGGCCCCAGCCTCGGACACATTGGTGACAGTCCATAGGAGTTTGAAAATGGCTTTCAGATGTAACAACCGCCTCTCCTCCTAACATTCTAAATAACTTCTGTTTTCAACTTATTAATATACCCAGAGTTTTAGATTTTACAGGGAAACTGTCAGGTAATGATTTAGTTCAAATCACCCACCCTTTAAGTTCTCATATGCAGAAAAGAGAACTTGCTTTGCGTGTGAACAAGCAGGGGATTTTTCATTTATCCACTCATTTGTTTATTGAGGGATAGCACACACAGTATAGAGTATATAAAATCCACACTGTTAAATGTACAGCTTAAATATTTTTTAACCCATATGCACCCATGTGGTTACCATCCAGATCGAGATACGGATCCCATCGCCTGCATAAGATTCTGTTGTGCTTTCTGTCACTTATTTTTAATAAATGCCAGCATTCTCCGCTCCCTCCAAAGCTGGGCATATCCACGTAGTAATCAGCAGGCAGGCTCCAGAGTGCTTTCATTTTCATTAAGAATAACTAAGCTTGTGAGAAAAGGAGGCATTGTGGTGTTTGCTGTCTGTAAACAGTCCCAAACATTGCCCTCTGGTGAGGTGTAGCTTTGCCCCCTGTCTTTGATGGCACTCACATTTCCTTCTGCACAAAGAGAACATCTAATTGAGATCATTGGGCTTTTCTTCTTTTTTTCCCCTAAGGCATTAGTGGCTAGTCAAACAGCAGAGGTAGGAAAGACCATATGCTTTGTAAAAAGCCAGACTAATAACACTTTTTGATGGACGTCTGATTTTTAAAAGTGCCACATCTTTCATTAAAATTTACATGTAAAGTAAGGGCAAGCGCAGTGACATGAAAGCTGATGCAGCTTGCACGTCTTGACACAATAACAATCACAAGAAACCAGAGATCCCAGATGGCAGCTTGGCCTTTGCCATCCTTTTAATAAGCTACTAACTGCTAATTATTTCACTCTTTGGGGCAAGTTAATTTACTGTTGACTCTTAAAGAGATATTGCTCTTTTTCCCTCCAAGCCACAAAAATCAGAGCCCTTTCACCTGGGGCTGTCACAAGCCTTTCCCTGCTGGTTGAAAGCTTGTCAGCTGACTGTAACAATAATGGCAAGTACTGGGGTGGAAAATGTTGCTTAATAAATAATATTTCCTTGTAGTCTTTGAATCTAGAATTTAAAAAAAAAATTTGCTTGGCTAAGGATCCATTGTGCGTGCGCGTGTGCCGAAGAGCAATCGATCAAGGATCCCGTACAAGGAGAGCATCTGAAATTTGGAGCCTATTTAAGAGTGAAAGAACAGCTGCCTTTTAAATGGTTGCTAATTCTGACAATTAATGCTGTTTTGTGAGTGTGATTTTCTGTGATCGCAGTTAGGGGGGATGATGGTGTGTGATAGCTCACTTCCTAAGCTTTATGGTAATGTAGCAGAATGATGAAAGAGAATAGGGTCCCACATGTTCTGGAGCCCTTTTAGATGAAAAGCCTGCAGAACATGCTTTTTTTTTTTTTTTTCCTGTGCTCCGACTTTCTTAGGATGATTTCATACTTTAGCACAGATGCAGATTATTAAATAAGAGTGCAAGTGAGCTTGGACGCATCAGGAGTGTTTGGAAAAGAACCTTGTTGGCAATGAGCTGCCTGACAATCAAAATATTTACTTAAAGATAAGCTAATGACTGTGCTTTGCAAATGCCTGCAGATCCATTATTGAAATGAGAGTCAGTTCTTTGGCTCGATACTTTCCAAAACTAAATCTCAAACCTCATATACTATTGCCAGTGTATGTATTTGTTTTAGAATTCTCTCAAAACAAAATAACATGGGTATTAAACAACAAACAAAGGTAGGAAAATCTCTCAACCCATTTTCTTGAAATATTTAAACTGAACTTACTGTATTTCTATGATCAGTTGTTTCCTGTTGTTAAATGGCTTAAAATATGCATTGAGAAAACACCTTCTCCAATTATTGGTGATATTTCTGAACATGAATTCATAATGTGAGTTTTGTAGTGCACCATCATGTTTCTAGTGACTTGTGTGCTATTCAGTTGATGGGAGGGCTGTGGAAGTCAATCAAATACTAAACATTTGCTTCCTGCTTAAGTCTAGAGGAACCAGAGATGTTTTAAGTGTTATATTTCTTTAAAAATGGGTGGCTCAGTCAGTTGAGCATCTGACTCTTAATTTCGGCTCAGGTCATGATCTCAGGGTTAGTGAGATCTAGCCCTGCATAGGACTCTGAACTGCTTGGGATTCTGTCTTTCCCTCTGCCCCTCTGCTGCTTGCACTCTCTCTCAAAATAAAAAAATAAACTTAAAAAAATACTAACCATGTGCTTACTGTTTAGGTCTAGAAGAATTGGAGATATTTTAAGAGTTAAATTTCTTTAAAACTAGCGTGTCACTTGGTTTCAGAATAGCCCGAAGGAAAAATGTAAGTGAGTGTGAATTTGGGGAAGTTTTGTCATCTTTCAGAATCTGATATTAATACAGTGTGTTCAGCCAGATTGCCACCTTCTAAAAGAATTTTGAGACATGCTTATAATATTTGAAGAAAAAAAAAAAGCACCGAGAAGAATAAGTTTCCAAAACATAGGTTGGCGGCAGATTTTTTGAACACAGGACTTCTCAGAAACTTTGTTATGACTATGTGAGTTATACATCCTTAAGAAATAAAATGTAGTTTTCAAAGTTACCCAAATTTATTTGATGTGAATTTTGGGGGGGAGGTAGGGGGAGTAAGGGGTGCCTGGGTGGCACAGTCAGTTAAGTACCTGACTCTTGATTTCGGCTCTGGTCATGATGTCAATGGTTCGTGACTTCAAGCCCTTTGTGGGGGAGGGGGGTTTCACTGACAGTGCGGAGCCTGCTTGGGATTCTCTCTCTCTCTCTCTCTCTCTCTCTTTCCCCCCCCTGCCTCTCTCTCTTTTTCAAAATAAACTCAAAAAAATTTACATTTTGGATGAGGTTAGCTAGAATTAAAACTAGTGTTCAGTTGAAAAACTTTAGACAAGTCTCAAGTCTTTTCCAAGTCTAATATTGTAAGTTGTAATGTCTCTAGAATTTGAAAGAGGCTTTTGGATTGGCTTTACTCAAGAATCTTTGTGACTACATTTTCTGTTTTGATTGGGAATAGTTTTGGGGATGGATTAGTTTCAATAGGGAAATTACTGCTTCCTGGTAAAATGCATAACACAGATGTTAAAACAACTGCAGTTTTAAAGACACTAGTCTTGTTAAAATGCTGGCAGTTTGTATTACCTAAGTACTAGAACGGATCTCCATCTACTGTGTGTAAACACCGCTCCTGATAATGGCCTGCTTCTCTCCAGGCAGGGCTGATCTCAGCATAAACTGAGAAAATTACTGGGAACTTTAAGTTTTATTTGCTCTGAAATTTGGAGCTTGTGAACAGTTGTGGTGTTTTGTCTGCTTTATTGCTAGGACCATTCTCCTTGTCACTCTGTGACTTTGACCATCAATGGTTTGGTTTCCCCCAGACAGTGAACATCTAGGTTAGAGAAATTCCTCCTGGAAAGAATGACTTGTACTGTGCTTAGGAATCATTGGGGGCACCTGGGTGGCTCAGTCGGTTGGGTGTCCGGCTTCAGCTCAGGTCATGATCTCTTGGTTCGTGGGTTCGAGCCCCATGTCGGGCTCTGTGCTGACAGCTCAGATCCTGGAGCCTGCTTCAGATTCTGTGTCTCCCTCTCTCTCTCTGACCCTCCACTGCTCACATTCTCTCTCTCTCTCAGAAATAAATAAAACACTAAAAAATTAAAAAAAAAGAAATTATTGGCTCAGTTAAGGATTTTGTGGGCTCTCTCATTGCAAGGCTGAGGACTTTGTCCTTTCTGTGTGCTGTCTGTTCAGTGTGTAGTGACTGCCATCGATCCGCCTTGTTTAGGCCATTCACCTGAGGCTGTTTCTCTGGTTGTAGAGACTAGTTTGCTGAGCCAGCCATGCGCTGGTTCATTTCCCCAAGTGACCAACAATGAGCATTTACAAATGTCTTGGCCAAAATTGTTATGGGTGAGATTCCCAGTTCTAAACTAATCGATCCATGTGGCAATTGAGCCTGGAACACTAGATGTCTGGGTGTGAATAATTCTAATGCAGGGTCAGCATTTAGTATAAAAAGGGCAGCGAAATAACTATCAGCAGACTAATCTGAGGTGCTGGGGAAGAAAATATGATAGATTAGAGCCCTCATATTAGTGCTGAACACATTCTATGTAGCCTTGTTAAGCCTTATTATCCTAATAAGCAAATGGGACCAATAATACTATGCACTTCACAGAGTGGCTGGGAACCACTGAGACAATGTGTATCAAAGGCTTATGTTAGAGCTTGGATCTAACATTTAAAAAGCATTAGTTGTCGTAAACATTAACAACAAACATTAGTTATCAGCATCATAATAAGCACATCTTTCCATATCATCATGGATCTGGGGACTTTGAACGAATTAATCTTGTTGATCTTCCATGTCTTTGCCTGTAAAATGCATACTTGGTAGGTTTGTTCTGGGTAATAAGTGGTATCATGCAGCTAAAGTGCTGTGCAGAGGAAAATGGCAGTATACAATGCTAAGAAGTTAGTAATCCATAAGAACATACACTCTGCAAAATTAAGAGCAATGTGTGTATTGGTCGCCATGGTATATCCAGTGGCTCTAACAGTGACTGCATCATGGTGGAAACGACTCAGTGAATACTTGTTGAGGAGGCACTAGAAATAAGTGAGCTAGCAACCCTTAGCAGAATTTAGTAACATGGACAGACCCAAGCTTGCTGTGATTCCATTATACTTTCAGTAGGAGCTCTTTGGGCACTTCCATTGCAAGAGGGAACCATTGGCTTCTTCCTTTAGGGCCTCCCACAATAATGATAATTAAAAAAGTAATCTTGATAAAGCCAGTTTGTTCTTCAGGTGTTTGGTGGATATGTTTGCTCTATATGTGTGCACAAAGAGTTAAGGGATTTCGTTGTATTACTTGATGAAACTACATGAGCCATGAAGAAAACAAAAAAAACATTTAGCTAAGAGTTACTTTATAAAAAAACACTGATCCGCTTCCCCAAATTTTAGGAGCATGTAATTTCAGAGCCCAAAGGAAGCTCAGATTTCCTTCAGTTCATCCCACAGTGATTTTGTGGATGACGAAACATATGCTACAAGGGCAGAAACCCCGTTTGTTGCCACAGTGATAATTTGTCGTGTTGTTGGTGTTGAACCCAGACCTTCTGACTGTCAATGCTACTTTCTTTTCCCTCCCACCAACTCGTCATCATCACTGCATGAACTGTATTTGTTATAGATCATCCACAGGCTGCTGAGATCATTACTGATAATGCAGTGTAAGAAAGGTTCTGGAAAAATCAGAGTGTGGACATTCTAAAGGAAGATGTTTTTTAAATATGTGTCTGCCTTGAGAGCTGACTGTGACCCAGCATTTGATGCTGTCAGTAAATTGCTCTGACTTACAGGGTTTTAGAATTCTTTGCACCACTAACAGACTGGCCCTGTCATCTGCTTTCTTTTGGGCTTAAAGTAAGGTGGTGACGCCAAGACGACGTTAGAGAGATTTTACACCCATTTGTTATTTTCTTTTTACTGTCCCGTGATGCCAGTTTATAAGAGTGGATGCCTGTGAGGAAATTCACTTGGGACTAATTTTCAAACTGTTAATATTTTTTTCTACTTCCTTTCTTCCTTTAGGAATAGTTCAGTAATTTTATTTATGATTTTTTTTTAATTAAAAAGGAAAATTCATTTTTCCCCTCAAGGATGAATCTATATATGTTTAAGCCGATATTATTCCTTCATTTTCTTTTAAAAATAATTTTCTCCTTCAGGGTTCACCAGGGGTCTGATGGATTAAGTTTAGTGCCTTTCCACGAGGCACTTTTGGGGGTTGTTTATCACCACATGAAATCCGTTCTTAAATTGTTGCAAAACCATCTTCCTTCAGACTGTTTTGATCACAGGGACTCTCAAGTGTCAAAGTCATTTGGAGAAATGGATAGATAAAATGCATGAGCACTAAGCTTTTTTTCCAGGATAGAATAAATAAATGTGTTTTCTATTATGTGCTCAGCTTTGATAGTGATTTGTTAAAAGGGAAAGAAAGGCAATGATATTAAATATTTACAAGAGTGATTTAGTTGTATTATCTTGTGCTCTGCATCTCTGTTTAATAGTGAAACCAGCTACTGTTGAAATAAATGTTATTAAACCACTGGTAGTGTGAAGGTCACTGACGAGGCAAGGTTAAAGTAATTTGTGGAGAATAATGATTTTTGTCAACTTTCCAGATTCCTTCCTGTTGTCAGCTTTCCTCCAAAAATAACGGGAAAAAGAAATACATTTGAGGATTCACAGCCTCACTTTCTCTCTAGCATCCTTTATGCCCTTTCTGGCCAACCCCGTAGCTGGACGCCTTTTATGCATTTTTGGTTTCATCCATTTAGTGGACAGAGACGGGATGCTCTCCCTAGAGGTAAGCAGTTGCATTT
Source organism: Hyaena hyaena (assembly GCF_003009895.1). Classification (NCBI taxonomy): domain Eukaryota; kingdom Metazoa; phylum Chordata; class Mammalia; order Carnivora; family Hyaenidae; genus Hyaena; species Hyaena hyaena. The sequence continues at coordinate 4,360,628 of NW_024080697.1, forward strand.
CCGTTTACTGACTCTTCTGTTGGCCCTTGCTGGGCGGTTTGTTTTAGAGGTAAGAGCCAGTGCCTCTTCCTTCTTGAAAATGGCGTGTCTTGCCTGAAATCATCCTTAAGTTTTCTTACCAATTCATCTCTATGTAAAGCAATTTTTTTAAAACTTTAATTATCATGTTGCATTAAAGACATCTCAGAATGAGCGCATGGCATTAACCCCTTTATTGCAGACAAGAAAACAAGTCTGAGGTTGCGAAACTAGTTACAGAGCTAGCACCAGAAACATGATAAGCTTAGCTTTGCCTGACCTCAAAGCTGAGGCTGATTCTACATATCCTATCATCACTTCAATTAATTTTATTGAACTTCAATTTTCCCTTCCATAAAATGGGGATAATCATATGTTATCATAATATATTCTTAATAGTACATATAGATAATATTACATATAATGTATTATAAGCAATACATTGTTCTACTGGTAGTAAATTGAGAAGTTAATGAACTAACATATGTTAAGTGTATAACAAGATATCTGGCTCTTGCTGTAATTTTAATAAATAATATATTCCCTCCATTCTTGACAGTAACAGCAAAGTTTAATTGAGTTTAATAAGCAATGAGCACAAGGGATACATAAAGTGAATAAGTATCAGTCTTTGTTTTTATGTGGCTCATAATGTGGTAGGAGGAAAACACCTTTATCATGAATTAATTCCAAGAGCTAGTCATGTATTTTTTTCTTTTGTCTTGAGTTTTGTCTGTACCAAATACTACTTAACATGTGAGAGCCTTTTACTAGGGACAAGTAGTTTCCTGTGAGGTTGAGATGTTATCCTGACATTGCTGTGGCAGATACTTGTAGCTTATTTCCCAGTTAGACTTATTTCCCAATTTACCTGACCCTGAAGTCCAGAGAGTAGGCTGGGAGAGCAGGATAGAACCGAGAGGTACAGGAAAGTTGTGGTGTGTGTGTGTGAGTGTAGATTTACTGCTGTGACAAACAGTCCCCAAATCCCCTAAATTTAATACTAACAGGTTTCTTATCCACATCATGGTTTACAGTGCAGATTGGTGCATGGTGGGTAGAGGGGTCTCTGGTCCACACAGCTATTCAGTCACCTTCCATGTCCAAAATGACAAAATGGCTTTGTTATTTTCTGGAACCTCTTCCTTCACTGCATTCAACTGGCAGGTGGAGAGAGAAGGAGAAGAAGAGGGAGGTTGAAGGATTATTTTCTTAAAGCCTGGAAGTAGTGTGTGCCAGAACCCAACCACATGATCCCATCTAATCGCAGAGGAGGCTGGGAAATGTTGGTTAGCTGGGTGTCTAGGAGGACAGGGAAAGGGGTTTGGTGGATGCGATGACAGAAGCTACCCCAGTGGGTGAGTGGTGTTCTTTTCTTGCATCATCTTGTGTCAGGCCTGTTAGACTTTGGCAGCCTACCTTCCTTCAAACTAATGAACAAAATGCCTCCATAATTTCTGGGAGACAGAGGGTCCCTGCCCCTTCCTTTTTCTATGATATATACATGTATCTCATTTTTTAAAATTAAATGTTTACTTATTTTTGAGAGACACAGCGTGAGCAGAGGAGGGTCAGAGAGAGAGAGAGGAAGACACAGAGTCTGAAGCAGGCTCCAGGCTCTGAGCTGTCGGCACAGAGCCCGACATGGGGCTCAAACCCACAAACCGTGAGATCATGACCTGAGCTGAAGTCGGATCCTCAACTGACTGAGCCACTCAGGTGCCCCATATGTATCTCATTTTAAATAAAACCCTTCCTAGTTGCCGTAATGTTTCTCAGAGTCAGAAGAATCCTCCCGGGAACTCATGAGACTAAAGACCTTTAGTTCCTGCCGTAGAACCACATAATCTGCATGTCTAAGTAATTCGTATAATCAGGCAAGTTCAACACACATAGTGCTCCTGCAAATTCCAAGGAGGAATGCAAACCAGGAAGGAGGTGTCTGACTCTATGAAGGTGTTGTGTATTGCTTAAAACAAATTTCACATTTAGCTCAGCTTACAAACCTATTTGTTATGCGTAAATTTTTATTATGGCTTTTAAAGGGATTTAATCTCAATCTTACATCCATGAAGCAAAAGCTAGAAATGTGGTTGGGATCTTAGCCTACATTGATGAAGTGGGGTCAAATGCCCGATTCTATAGCATTTTGTTTTATTCTGATCATTGGGTAAGAATAGCTCAGAATCTTTTTTGCCTCTTCATCACTTAGCAAGGGATACCCTTGATTAAGAGACTTTTTAAAATACTTTATTGTCAAGTTGGTTTCCATATAACACCCAGTGCTCATCCCCACAAGTGCCCTCCTCCATACCCATCTCCCCCCTTCCCCTCACCCACACCCCCCTCAGCCCTCGGTTTGTTCTCGGCATTCAAGAGTCTAAGAGACTTTTTTTTAAAAATGTTTATTTATTTTTGAGAAAGACAGAGAGCATGAGCGGGGGATGGGCAGAGAAAGGGGGACAGAGGATCCGAAGCTGTCTCCATGCTGACAGCTGACAGCTGATGTGGGGCTCAAACTCTCCACCTGAGCTGAAGTCGGATGCTCAGCTGACTGAGCCGTGCAGATGCCCCAGGAGACTTTTCTTGTTGCATTAAGATGGCAATAAAGAGGAGTCCAGGTTTAGGAGTCTGGCTTATTATTTGTGGCTGATTTGTGAATAGTTAAATGATGGCAAGCTATTTTAATTTTTACATTTGTATTATCTTACTCTAGTATATGTATAGGAACCATTAAAACCGTGATATTTTGAAATGCACCCCCTTCCTGTAAAGCTGTGCCTTTATCCCTCTGGCCGCGTTGTGCTTCTGGAATGGATGTCAGAGTGTGGATAATTCTGGGCTTGTGATTCTTTTCTTCCTCCTGTTTTATCTGCCTCTTTTTGTGTCTTTGTGTGCAAGTCTATGATTACTATTGAGTTTTCTCCTAAATGCCAGCAATTATCTCACAGGTGGAGGGATTAGGAAAGAGCCCAGAGCATTGCACTGGGATTAGTAGAAAGGCTGCCTCCATCCGCTAAATATAGTGATGGAGGGAGTGGAGACTTGGAGGGGGTTCGCAGAATGGGGGGAGGGGTGGACGTTTTGTTTCAGATATTTAACTCCCTAGATGGAGTAAAGGAAGAAACTCCTGATGAAAGAAAGGATTAAAAACCTAAGCTGGCTTGGGGTTATTGTTTCAGAGAGCTGGGGGAAGCAGAAAGGCAGGACACCGAAGTTTCTGTAGCTGCTTTAAATGGCTTCTTCATTTGAGAGGTTTATTTATTTTTTTATTCTTTTTATTTTATTTATTGTTTTTGGTCTGACCATCTATTTGTGGGGGAGAAGAGAGCTGGGAGGGTCTAATATATGCCCAGGCCAAGAGAATTTTGGTGAGACATTATCTTTCTTCCCAGTAGGGAATGATTTATTTACCTGGTATGTCAGCTAGGACGCTTTCAGCTGCAAATAACAGAACTTTCACCTCAGCTGCCTTAAACAACAAAGGGAATTTATGGGCTCAGTTCTTGAAAAGTCTAGTAACTCAAAGGATTTGACCAAGACCTAGTATCTCACTCTGCCCATTTTTTGGCTTTGCTTTCTTGGTGTTTGCTTCCTTCTTGGCAGGCTGCTTCCCTAGTGATCCCCCAGATGGCTGACGGCCATTCCCAGGGTGATTTGCTTTTAGGTTCACGTAAGTGAAGAAGAGTAACAATCTTCCCCGGCAATTCCACAACATTCCTGGGGTGTCCAACTAATTGGACCATCATAAGTCAGATGTTTATCTCTGACCCAATCACTGTCCTCAGAGGGGTGGATTTTCCTGGTATCCTAGTCCTGACTCCTATGCTCAATTCCAGAAATAAGGGAAAGAGTTGTTTTTTTCCTGCAGCACAGGAGACTCAGGGAGAGGCTGGATATTTGACCCCCAATTTTGGGACTAAGGGAATGGATATTGTATAGCGGAAGCCAACTGCACCTGAATGGGAGACTTTGAAAAATCTGAAGCCAAACTCAACCAAGTCCTTAATCAGGAATCAGGAAACTCTGGGTGTGTGTCTTTCACCTTCTCAGCTTGGGGTTAAGTACTCCTATTGCATGAGGAGGGGGTGTCAGTCAAGGGGAGGTGGGTGTACTAGCAGAGGCTGTACTTGGAAGCAGAGAGCTGGGAGGCCAAGGCCACTGGAATCCTGGCATCCATGTAATGAAGGAATCAGTATCTTGGGATCTTACTTTATGGACGTGAAAGGAGGCAGGGGAAATGTCCGCGGGCGTGGAGGGCATGTGCAGTGCAACTTACCTCAGGTGGAAAGTGCTCTGATGCAGCGGCATCGTCCTGCCTGGATCTCAGGCCCCTGCTTAGCTCAGCTGACGTGGATTGCTGCTGATGGATGGCTCAGTGAAGCAGCCCTCTAGTCTCAAGTGTGTTTTTAACAGAGTGGCTCTCAGTAAATATCTCCTTCTCAAATGCCTCGCCTCATTCACGGAGTCTTTCTTTTTAGCTGCAGCTTAATCAGCTGCTGCCCCTTGGCACACTGACCTAATTCTCAGCCACACATTTTGTCTGAGCTTTTGAGGCGTTGCCTCCTCAGTGTCACTGCTGACGTTAGCTCCACCTTGACCTGTCGCCACCACTCTCATCCCCTCCCTTATACCCCCCGGGTCACAGGGGCCCTTGGCTGAAGGGGCAGCCAGTGTAGCAGGCAGAACAGAATGGGTCTTGAGCAGCAGTAGTTGGAAGGATGTGGTTATTGCATCCATACCAAGCCCTTGGAGGGCAACCCCTCCTCCCTGATGGACTGCTGCTGTCCCTTAGCAACAATGTTGCATTTGACCTTTCTGAAACTGCTGTTAGGCTGGTGCTTCTCACAGTTTAAGGTGCATATGTATCCATTTGAACATCTTGTTAAAATGTAGGTCCTCATCTGGGAGGGTCGGGGTGGAGCCTGAGATGCTGCATTTCTAAGAGGTTTCTGGGGGGATGCCAGAGTGTGGTCCCCACTATGGAGGAACAGGTCTGTAAGGCTGTCTCCTTGAACCTTATTTGGTTCTTTAATAAGTCAGAATGTAAAAGAGAAGAGCAGCATGTCTTTGGAAGTAGGTGGGGGGGCTGAGACCCAAATTCTTAGGAATCATTTGTTACCTTCAGGCAAGCAAACAGATGCCTAGTGAAACTCAAGCCTTCTCTTCCTCTTTAGATGATAGAGGTGGAGTGATAATCTTTGCCTGTCTCCATGTCTGTATGGGATATGGTGACACTGGCTTATTTCCCGGGAGCCTCGGAAACATTCAGTCCTGGTATTTGTGACAGGTAGACATTCCCACCAGGAGAGAAACATGGCAGTAGCCTATATTTCCATCTCCACCAGACTCGAGCTCATGTTTCTCAAAAACCCTGTGTCCCTAACAGATCACCATTTCTGGGAAGTCTGCGCAGCCCTCAAACTCCCATTCTATGCTGGTCATAATTATCAACAGGTAAGAACATCCTGTGTGTCCCAACCTTAAGTCCCACCCTTTGTTCAAATTCCCAAGAGCTTCCCCTTACACATGAGTGATTGCAGGAGGCCTGGGAGACCCGTGGTGGTGATGACATACATTTTTGCCAGGCTGGGGCTGGCACACACACATCACCTTCCTCTGGGTATGATCTCAACCAAGTTTGTTCTGCACATGCCATGTTGGTCTGGCCCTCCGTGTGTTCTGTTCAGCCTTAATTGATCTTATCCTTCCTATTTCCTGTCTGTATAATCCCCCAGTAGGAATCAGATCTAAACAGCAGCATAAAGGAGAAAATGCCTAGGAAATATAATCTGATGATGTAACAAAGCAGGACATTTAACTGTCTGGTTGACTCTATTGTTTTATTTGGACGAGAGGGAAGAGAAAAGCAGCTTGGGGTGGAGACCAGAAGTGAATTAGGCGGCTCTTATTTCACAATCGGTTGCCTGTGCATGTGTTGGCTAACGGATCTATGACAGAGCTTGGCTCCGATTTCCAGCTGGCAGTTGCCGGGGTTCAGGTGTTTACCTGGTGTCTTCAGGGATACCACAGAAACAGCTGTAAGTGGAGCTAGCTATTCAATCTGCTCTGAGAAAGGTTAAAGTGTGGGTCTTAGGGTTTCCCTGGGGATGAATCCAGTTGCAAGAGAGTCAGAGAGAATACATGCCACTTGGGGGGTAGGGGGGTGGCTTAACAAGATGTTGGTTGTTATTAAAGTTACAAATGAAAGTGTTTGAAACTTAAATCTGAATTTAGGCAGCAGGAGGAGATACAGAGATGGAAATGAATTATTTATTCCATCACTGGGGTCCCAGAAGCGTGGAGTGGGCGTTAATCTCCTCTGCACAGGAGCCTCTGAGCAGGCTGGAGGTCGTCTGTGCGAGATCTGACCTTATCTGCTTCTGGCCAGACACCTCGCCTTCAACTAATTTGCCTTGAGAATAATCCAAATAAGACCCTTTACCTTGCTGTTCATAAGAAGAATGTTAATATTTACCTAGCATGTGGTCAGAGGAACTGAAAATGCTTGTGTCTGTGATTTCTTTTAATCCCACAATTTCCCAGCAGGTCTGAAGGGAGAAGGGAAACGAGGCCCCAGCTAACTCCCACTGTTGGTTTGCTGGGTGTCAGAGACGTGGTGTGCATTTCTCATGTGATATGTTCACACTGAATGTGCACCAGCCACTGTATCTGCACAATAATGCAGAGTTCCCCTTTTACTGATGGGAAAAGTTGAGGGTTAAAGAGATTCAACCTCTTGGGGTGCCTGGGTGGCTCAATCAGTTAAGCGTCTGACTTTGGCTCAGGTCATGATCTCATGGTTAGTGAGTTCAAGTCCCACATAGGGGCTCTGCTTTCAGGCACAGGGCCTGCTTCAGATCCTCTGTACCCCCTCTCTCTCTCTCTGCCCCTTCCCCCAGCTCACAGTCTCTCTCTCTCAAAAAAAAAAATAACACCTCAGAGAGAGATTGAGAGAGAGAGAGAGAGAGAGAGAGAGATTGAGATTCAGACTCTCACCTAGGGCCACCCAGCTCTGAAATATCTTTGCTCGTATTAAGGTCCAGGGTACTGTCATACCACCTTCTTGCTTTCTTTCCACTGCCCTAAGGGAGCAGATGTGATCAAGATATTTAAAAACTTTCCCAAGGCTAACAAGGGATAAGCAACGAGTTCAGGGAATTACCACCACCCTTAAAGCCAGAGCCAAATCAATTCCCCATAAAGAACTATTATGTCCCTTTTCGTACCCTCCTGTCCTGTCTCTGTTTCTTTCTGGTTTATAAATATGTGTATTTGCAAACTCTCTTCTCCTCTCTTTCTCTTCCTGCCCACTGCTCTTTAGTGAACGCAATGGGTTTTTACCAAGTTTCCCTCAAGGCTCTTAAGCTTATTCTCCTTGCTAAAACTTTTCTGAGGCATTGCCTAAAACAGGGCATGGCAGGTCTAGATGCCTTGTACCTTTTTGTCTTTAGTCCTCAGGGCAGGGTCTGGTCCCTTGGTAGAGGGAGGGGAGGAGGGGCCAGACATCTTCCTTTACACCATAGTTTTGAAGTGTCAAGGTCCCTGAGCCAATATAGACAGAGCTATACATTTGACAGTGCATTGTGCCTTCATGGTTTCCATGGGCTTCAAACCAAGATTGGTCGACCCTTCCAAATCCATCCATTGAGTGTCTGTTGCATGTTGGGTGTCAGAGATTTGGAGACCGTGTTACTGGACAACCAGGAGTTACCTACCTGAGGGGAACCTTAGCACAGATCTGGGAGAACTTTGAGGGCATATCAGGTGGGGACTTCTGGTACATGCTTTCTATTTTTGACTGTTCACCTTCTTCAGTGAACTTAACATCAAATGCCTGCTTCTTTTGCACTTCTCATTCCTTTCCAGCACACTACCTCAAACTTGAGGGCAGTTTTGCTATTCCTTTAATTGGCCCTTGAATCTCACTTTCATGTAAACTGGAAAACTTTATTGAGCCTCTAAGGGTTATTAGGGGCTGGGGGTTTAGATGAATAAGAATGAGTTAAGATAGGCCAGATCCTTGCTTCAGAATGTTTACAATCCTTTAGGGGAAGAGAGCTGTCAAACATGTTATTGCAAATGTGGAGAATGTTAGGAAAACTCAGGGAAGTGAAGCAGAGGTTACACTCTGTGGCTATCTGGAGAGGAGTGATCATTTCTCCTAGATTCTAGCTCTGTTTGAACACATATCTCCTGTGTTCTCCCCCTTGCTCTGGCTGCTCTGTGGAAATGCACTCTGGAGCCCATGTGCTCCAACAGCTGTATTGCATTGTGTTGTGTAGCCCTATTCGATTTCTCTTTGTTCAGTGTCTCTGTCATGTTTCCTGCCTTGATATACTATCTTTTGCAGGACCATAGACAGAACTCTGTGCCCCATATGTCACTCTCCCAACAAAACACTTTTGATGCCCCCACTTTATGAGATAGCCTGACCAGATAAGGCCCAAGCTCCTTGGCCTGGGGTTCAGTACGCCACAGTTTGGTCTCACCTCAGAATCCATCCCTTTTAATGGAACCCTTTGCTAGAACCAGGCTCTCCTAACTCATGACCCTCCAATATCCCGGGTGCCATTTTCTCTCCGGGGCTCTGCTTATGCTGTTTCCCTTATCTTGGATACCTTATGCTTGATTCTAGCATGTATTAAAGTTAACCCAAATGTCACTTCCTCTGGGACACTTTGCCTGACCATCTCAGCTCTTCACAATGTCATAGAGCTTTTTAAATACAACACAGTCACCACTTACCCTGTATTGTCCCCTTCTATGGCTCATATTTCTTTCTGTATGTCTCCCCAGTCAGTCTGTAAACTCTTAGAAGCTAGGCACCTCCTTTTCTACTCCTTGTGATGTGACCACCTTGATGCCTCTACAGATAGACGCTTGATGATTATAGGATGATAGATAGGCTGTATCTGATTAAATAGTTTTGCACAGAGTTTCTTAAAGTGCCAGGCATAAATATATAACCAAGAGATAGGGGATTCATAGGAAAATAACCTGATGAATTAAATGAGAATTTAAAATTTTATATATCTTCCCAACTTAAACCTCTGACATAATCAAGGTAGTATTTGTTTGTAGTAGTATTTGTGAAGGATGAAGTAGGGTGGTATAGGGACTATGGAAATTGAGAGGAGGGGTAGAAGAGAGGAGCAGCACAGGAGGAGGTGAATTGAGGGCAGCGAAGAGAGAGCACAAATCAAACAGCCCTGGTGTGGACAGAGAAGCCCAGGCTTCTGCATTTCCAGCTGTGTAGCTTGGGGGAAATCACAGCATACACAGAACCTTGTCTGTTGAGAGGGAGTGAGTTAGGACCCTGCCTTGCCTGCCCCTGGTCTCTTGGGAGATCAAATGAAAGCCGTTTATAAACTGGAAAGTACACTGTGAATGGAGAGGAGTGTTGTTACTATAAATGGCATCATCACCTAATCCTCCCAAAGCCGCAGGGTGGCAGGGATGGATCGGTGAATAGGTCTCTTGTGGCAGGAGGGAGGAGGCCAGACTAGAAGGAGTCTGTGGTCAGACCCTGCAAGCCCCATAGTAGGGTCGTGTCTGTGCAAATGTTCTCATGTCATGGCACTGTTCCCCAAGCCTGGTGAACACAAAGAAGGGTTAGGTATGTGGGCCCTGACCTTGCCTGTGACAGGTGCAAGTGAGAGGCCAGTCCTAGGATACTAAAAGGTCCCCATTGTGATAGTTACTGTAGAGGGCTCATGGGGTGTCTGTAGAGGCGTTGGACCTAGCAGAAGACCTGGGTTGTGGTCCCCTTTCCGTTCTTACCAACCATGAACAGATTCTAGAAAGGTAGCATTGGCATATCAAGTGCCAGAAACTAAGACTTTATCACCATGATATTACTTCCATCTGCAATACTATGAACTGGTACTACTATTTTTCTCCTATTACAGACAAGAAAATAGGTTCAGGGATGTTAATAGACTAGCTCATGGTAACTGTGAGAAACAGGAGCTGGGATTGGAACTCAAGTCTCTGCCAATCCTGAGATCTTAACCACTATACTCTGTTGCCTTTAACCTCTCAAAAGCTCAGTCTCCTCATCTGTGCCATGGGAATAGTGATATCCATCCAGCTTTCCACATGGGGTCTGAGGATCTGGTAAGAGAATAGATATGGAAGGACCGTGTACACTGCAGAGTGTATGTGGTCTGTGTAAATAGTCACTGAGCACTTACTCCATGGCTGGCATTACTGTGGGTGCTGATACAATGGGGGATAGGACAGCCAAGGTACCTTCTCAATTGGAGGTAATCTTAGACACAACCCATTAATAGGGCTGTCAGAAAATGGGAAGGGAAGAAAAAATAACAGCAATCTAAGAGCAGTTGTGTTTTCAGAAGGCAGGAAGTCATGTTAATGGGGCAGCCATTGCCTTTACATCCACCTTCATTCCCAAGTATAAATAACAAAATCAAATTAAGAGATTAAGCAATGATAGATATTTACAAAGTCACTTTAACAGAGCAAAGTAAAGAAAGGGCATTTACAAAAGAACAAATCATGTCAGGACATTTTGATCAGTATAAAAAAGCAAATCACAGTTCTAGAAGGTGAGAAGTATACAGTGGCTGTAATATATCTAGATTTTAATAAAATTACTTGAAGGAGAAATGGCCTGAAATCTTGCCTGAGAAATTAATTCAAATTGGCCAGGGTAGAAACCGTACCACTCAGAGTGAATACCGGCTGGGAGATGGAGGTGAAGGGTGTGATGACAAATGACCATAGCTCTTGGAGTGTGATGGGGTCAGGTGAGAAGACCCAATTTAGCCATCATCACTTAATGATCTGGGAAGAACGACTAAGCTCCTGGTAATGACATTCATACATGATGCTAAATTGGGAGGTGTCACTGTGATGGCTCGTGAATGGAAGCACAGAATAAGAGGATGGCAGTCAAGGTCAGGAGGGCATGGCCATGCAGGCAGGAATAATGGGGGAGGGCGTAGGCAAGGACAAATGGCATTTCCTTGAGAACAATCTGCAGACAAAAGTATGTATATATCCAGGTGCCTGGGTGGCTCAGTCAGTTAAGCATCCAACTTCGGCTCAGGTCATGATCTCACGGTTCACAAGTTCAAGCCCTGAGTCAGGCTCTGTGCTGACAGCTCAGAGCCTGGAAACTGCTTCAGATTCTGTGTCTCCCTCTCTCTCTGCCCCTCATCTGCTCTCATTCTGTCTGTCTGTCTGTCTCTCTCAAAAATAAATAAACATTAAAAAATTTTTAATTACAAATATATGTGTATATCTAGTAGCATCAGGATAAGAATGTGAGACAGAGGCCCTGGAACATGCAAGGATTTATCCTTCCACGATTTGAGTGGAATGTGAAGACTGGCCAGGCGGTATGTTTTGGGGAGCAGAAAGACATCTGGGTCATGGTACATATTCTAACATCTATGGTCCTGTCAAATTGAGTCCCTTCCTTCCTCTTTATTTTTAATTTTTTTTCAATTTGAGAGAGAGGGGAAGAGCGAAAGCATACAAGTGGGGGAGAGGGGCAGAGAGAGAATGTCAAGGAGGCTCCAGACTCAGCTCAGAGCCCAATGTGGGGGCTCGATCCCATGACCCTGGGATCATGACCTGAGCTCAAATCAAGAGTTGGGTGCTCAACCAACTGAGCCACTCAGGCACCCTCTTCCTTTCTCTTGAACGTGATAGTCTTAGAGGCAGAACTACTCTGACTTTCAGAGTGTCTGTGACCTAACTGAGAGTAGGGGCTCTTGTGACACAGTGTGCACATTTGTAACCTGACTCTATCATTTAATCTATAAAATGAGAAAATAATAGTACTTACTTTTGGGGTTTTATATGGATTAGTTAAATGGAATGGGTGGACATTATGGCTGGTGTGTAGTAAGTGCTTGATAAATATCATTAATATCATTATTTTTATCACCATGAACATCATTATTGCCCTGTCTATGTGGTTTATACCTTTAGTGGTGTATACCAACTTAAAATATATAATGTCATTTCTGATTAAAGCAGGGGAAGACACAGAGAACACAGTCTGAAAACTGACAGAGTGAAAAGAGCAGGTCAGAGGATCCAGATTATTTCCTAAGCTCTGTTATAGGTGACTTTGAAGGAGTCATTTTGCCTCTTTTCTCCTGTTTTTGCATCTATAAACATCTGCAGCTGAACTTGAGGTCTTGCTAACTCAAAAAGCTCATGAAACTCTAAAAAAAATACAAATTGAGTTGGACTTTTTATTATTCAAGTTGTCAGCTTTGGAGTATATCTACTAGCACATGTTACCCTACAGACCTATTCTCTATCAGCAGTGCCACTCATGAGTGAGTTGTCTGGCTCATACAATCTTAGCACCGAAAATCCTGTATCCCAGCAACTCCCCTTAGTCCTGGCCAAACCAAGATGGTTGGTCAGCCAGCCTACAGGATAACTGAGACTGTAGGAGTGTCGCGTGGCAGTCCAAATACACATCTGTAAGTTCTATTGAGTAGTTCTGTTGAGCTCATGGGAACCATCCTTAGGAAGCCATCTGACATTTTTCATGGGGAGGTGTCTTAGCTGGGCTGCTGTTATCAAATACCGTAGACTAGGTGGCTTAAACATAGAAATATATTTCTTACATTTTGGATACTAGGAAGTCCAAGATCGAGGTGCAGTTCGATTGATTCAGTACCTGGTGAGTACTTGCTTTCTCATTTGTGCATGGCTGCCTTCTTGCTGTGCCCTCATGTAGTAGAGAGAGAGAGAGAGAGAGTGAGAGAGAGAGATCATATCTCTTGTCTCTTATTAGGGCATTAATCCCATCATGAGGGTTCCACTGTCATGATCTAATCACCCATCAAAGGCCCCCACTTCTAAATACGCTCTCACTGGGCATTAAGGCTTGAATGTATGGATTTTGAGGTTGACACAAACATTCAATCTATGGCAGCGGTGGGCTGTTCAAAATTGTGTTATCAGGGAAAGTATTGCAGGGGAGGTGCCAAAGCCTTCTTGTGGCCATTCCTCATATCTACATTGACTCAGTCTCACTTAATGCCTTTTTTCACTCAAGATTCTTCTTGGCTACTTCCAGCCTTGAGGAAAATAGTAAGTCTTAGAAAAGCACCACTTCAAAGGCTCAATAAATGTGAGGCTCTTCTGTGGAAAGAGTGAAATGAAAGGAGGAGTTGGTCTTGTTTTCTGGAGCTCTATCTGGAATAACATATTCACTTTTGGATTCTTCAGGGACTAAAAAGGTGACAGATTGAAGGGTGCTGTGAGGGCGTCTTCCAAATGATTGACAAGGAAGAGGAAGTAATTGATAAGAAGGAATAAAAGAACAAAAGACCATGCGTCAGGCAGGTGCACGTGTGTGCATGCAGGGCAAGAGAAGGTAACTAGGACGCCCAGGAGGGTAGAGTGTGATGAAGAGAGGCAGGGAAAGTGGATGGAGACAAAGCTGCTTTAAAGCTACACATTTAATTCAGCAAATATTTATTTGGCATTTACTTACCCTGTGTCCTGATCTGTTGTAGGTATGGGGATCACACGAAGATGATTATCGGCCTGTCTTGTTCTAGTGGAGGGGATGGGCAGAATGTGTAGTCATGAAGAACATGGGTTTCCTTACTAGCTGTGTTGCCATGGGCAAGTTACCAAGCTTTACCTGTAGACTGGGCCTAAGCTGGTGTGTTTGGACAGTGTCAAGGATGCCAGTAAGTCTGGTGCCAAACGAGTGACAGGAGGGTGGTAGGTGATGATACCACAGAGGGAGTATTAGTCAGAGTTCATCCAAAGAAGAACAACTAGAAGCTGGAGATTATATCTGGATTTATTAATGGCCTGTGGCGGATCCAGCATTGCTTCATACCAGTGAGGTGAATCGGCAGATCAGTAACATGTATATGGGCTGCAAAATGGCTACTGCTTTTATTTCACCATTCAAGTGTCCCAAGAGTCTCCCTTGAAGCCCACCCTGATTAGAAACATACAAGAAAGGCAATTAGGCAATTCAGCCTAGCCAGGCCGATATATTGCAAAGCCGCCAAATGTGATGAGTAGGTGAGGGCTCCTAGGAAATCTAGAAGAAATATCTTCATAAGACTTTCTTAACTGTTCACCCAAGAGACGGTTCTTCTGCCAAAGTGCTTTCTCAGGGTGAGGTCCCTTTGGTTTTCCAGCAGTTACCCAAGTGCCCAGATTGTAACTAATAAGAAAGGAGATTTTATTCATGTTCCCTGGGGTGGAAGACTTTAGTTACATCAATCATCATTAACCGTAGCATCATATTCAGCTATTTGATGCAATAGAATTTGATTGACGTAATTATTCCACGTAATAGAAATGAAAAATTAAATGAGCTGGGCTCTGGGGAATTGCAAAAAAAAAAAAAAAATGGCTAATGCAAGGCCAAGAGACATCTTTCCAGCTAAATTTGATCATTCATTTGTTTAGTCATTCATTCCACAAATATTTGTGCTCACACAGGCATATTAGTGGGCTAAGTATAGAGGTGATGCATAAATTCTGAAGCATTGATTAAACTTTCAGTGTCCTTAAATACCAGGCATACAGAGATGGACCATGATATCAAGAATCTTCCAGATATGCAACTTTAATCCAGTGTAATTAAAAGTATGCACAAGGATAAAGATACCACCAGCAGGAAGTGTGTAGTTCCCTCTGGGCATAGTGGAAAGGCTTTGAGACAGCACCATTGTTTACCTGCACATAAGACAATATTGAGGTGAGGAGCTGTCAAATACATGAAGCAAGGTGCTATCTTATAACTGCAAACCTAGGCTGTAGAAGAAGTGTAGCAGGCACTTGGGGTAGAGAGAGAGATACTACCACATGGCCCCAGTCACGGTGCTAAAAGCCAGAGATCTTTTTGTGCTCATTCCAGAGTGGCTTCTACAGACTTGTCTTTTCACAGGAAATATCCTACTCAGAAATCGTATGTTTGGTGGGGGGCTATTCTTCTGTAATCTTTGCCTTTGTCTACATTGTGTTAAAATAAGAGAGCTTCTGATTCAGAGGAGTTATAAAAATAATATAGTAATTACAAAGTTCACTTTCGTGACTCACTTTGCTCTAAATCATGGCACTCTACAGGGAGCTCTTCTTGGAGTTAAAATCCCACTTGCTGTTTATATTTTGAAAGTATCAATGGATCCAAAATTTCGGGGTTGAATCATTTGGCTACATGGAGTCTGGCAGAGGGGGTGGGTGCCAGCATGATGAGTTTTCAATGTTTGTATATGTCTCTTTAAGAAAGTAGGGAATAAATTGGCCGATTTGTCATGATTACATCATGTTCAGTGCTTGATCACAGAGTACCTTGTTTTGGATTTGTATTTATTTTTCTCTCTCCCGCTCCTATCTAATTGCCCTCTCCAGAATGGAGGCTTCCATTGCCTTTTGGCTTCATTAACGGCTTTCATTTTCATTAAGAGCTTTGCGCTAATGGACTGTTATAAAATGCACAGTTGTTTCTTGCAGTCACCGCCAAATGACTCTTATCCTACTGACAGTTTTGTGCATTAGGCCAAAGAGAAGCAGGGGGTAAGGGGGGCAGTGGGAATGAATGAGAAGTATCCAAACAGAAGATCTACTTACCTCTCTCCTTGACGTTCTTTAGGGAAGCTTGGATGGACACCTAGAATCCTGAGTATTTTTTATCTCTTCTGTTTTAAATACCTCTTGGTTGGCCTAATGGAGGGAAGGCAGAGAATAGAGAGCTCGTTTTTTCCATAATATTTTGGAATTTGAAGTTTTTTTGGGAATAAGACTTGCAGAGACCTCACAAGAAGGAATGTTGTTAGTAAGATTTCACCAGCCTTGCTCCAAATATGCACACGTTTATTATTGTTTTATGAGCATCAAAACAGTGATGCTCATTGGGCCACGATTGGTATGTTTTCCATCATATGCTATGGAAAGCCCTTTATTGAGGCATGGTTGCAGAATTTGATTTCTTTATAAAGTAGGCTGGTCTCTGTACTGTTAGTATTCACAGCAATGGGATACTGCTATATGATACTCCTAGTATCAAACTTTATGAGAATTAGACTTTAGATTCCTACCCCCATCCTCCTTTCTTTCTCTCCTTATGATCCTTCCTCCCCCAAAATACTGAGAAAATTCTCCCTCTTGTTTCGCATGGAATAAACCCACCCACTTTTCAGTGGCCTTGGGAAACTCCTCTATTCCAATCCCGTCCCAAAACAAATTTCAACCTCTCAGACAACGTTATTCTCTGCATCGTATTACATTAGTCTTAGGGATGGTCTAAAACTCAGGCTTATACTTTTAAAATCTCTGTCTTCTCCACAGCAGAATGTATCTGCTTTAAATAAGATATTCTGCATGACCAAAGCCATCATTAGGTAATGATATACTTATGTTCTGTCGGAATTTGTCTCATCTGTTGCACTTCACTGGAGGGAGCAAAGATCAATCACATTTTAATGGACTGACACCTAGAATCAAGGCTTAAAGTCTTTATATTAACTAATTATTAAAATCTTCACAATTAGATTTTTAATATGTACTTAGTATAGATGTTAGTATTCTAATTAATATCTTTGCAAATGGAATGATAACCCGTACATATTTACTAGCAGTTCTTTCTTCCTCGCTAAGCACAAACCCACTTCCTCTTATTGAATAAAAGATATTGGTAAATTTCCTACCATTCCTCAGTTTTATGTTCTCATATATTTTAAACATTGAGCCAGCATCTGTTTGCTTTTGTGTTTGAGTGTGCAAATTCTAACAGGGCAGGACTCTGGCTCTTATATTTTATGCAGGGTGTTTGGCTTGTCATGAGCCTATAATGTCAAAGAATAACCGCAAGGATTTACAAAGCCCACTTTGAGAAAGGTCACCAAAATGTATAAGTTGACTTTAAGAGTGGATACTGTAGATTTGAAATGAGGATGATTAAATCTTAAACCTTCACTAAAGTTTGGAAAACACTGGCTGGATTTGTGATTTAAACACCCTGGATGATCAGCTTTCTTTCCTCATTGTGCCCTCACTTATTTCTCACTTCAGCTTCTGAGTACTGTCTTTGAAAGCACTGTTCTCAAAAAAAAAAAAAGGAACGAAAGTTTGACCTTGTTAGTATTTTAAAAATGCATAATGGGATGGAAGGAAGGTACATGAGACAAAAAGGCAAATTTGAAATGTTCTAAGACCCCAAGATGCAAAGCATCCTTGGGGTAGAGAGAGGAGCCAACCCGTGATCCTTCTATCCTCAGCTTCAAAAAGGCAGAGTGTTTACCATCTTTGGAGAAGCTTTATTCCCAGAAAGGACCAATTATAGTTGAATGTAATCCAGAAAATTGTGCTCAAAGGCTACTTCCTGGAACAGGTAGTGCACAGTTCCAGGATTTGTGGACAGAAGAGGAAGTGCTGTTCACTACCAGGGAAATGACTGCAGAGTGAACGGCACCTGAAGGGTGATGATTAGAAACTGGAGATTGGAGAGTGTGCTGAGGACAAGCTGTTATTATAAGATGCATCTGAATGTGAGTGACTATTCCACATAATAATTGATTTTGTCTTGAGATCCAGAATTTTATTCTGCTGCCCGTCTATCAGTGGACAGCACCACAGGCTACCTTAAAACAAGAGCTGCTTAATTATTGTCAGCCTAGCTGATTCAGAAAAAAACCATGAAACAGCTGAGTGTTAACTCTGTGGTTTGATGTTGAGAAATGACCATTGAACTTTGGAGTTAACTTGATCTGAAGTCAGAATCCTTACCAGCTTTGTGACTGGATAAGTCACCAACCTCTCTGAGCTTTGGATACCTCTTCTAGAAAGGATCTGAGAATGAGGAACTCCCCACAGTGCTTTAGAGATAAACAAGTTAGGGGGCGCCTGGGTGGCTTAGTCGGTTGAGCATCTGACTTTCGCTTAGGTCATGATCTCGCGGTTCGTGGGTTCGAGCCCCACGTCGGGCTCTGTGCTGACTGCCAGCTCGGAGCCTGGAGCCTATTTCAGAGTCTGTGTCTCCCTCTCTCTCTGACCCTCCCCTGCTCACGCTGTCTCTCTCTCTCTCTCTCTCCTAGAAATAAATAAAAATTAAAAAAAAAAGAAATAAACAAGTTAGTATATGTAAAGCAGGTAGCAGAATACCTGGCACAAGGCAGGCCATCAGTAAATGATTTTTCTTAATTTTCCTTCAATTCCCTTCCTACTCCTTCATCACTTTTCATATTGGCCCCTGTCCTATGCCAATTTCCTCAGAGTTGTGCTCTACTACCCTTTCCATGGAGCTGGCTGACAAAGGCTTTAAGTATGATGCAACCTAAGCATAACAGCTATAACCTTTTATGGGCAACTTTGGATTGTAAACGTTTTGTGACCTAAAGGAATAAATCTCTAACGGTGAAATTTCTGGTTATTGGCTTGCTCGTACAGGAGTCAGTTTTGTCTGCGTCCAGTCCCAGCCTTGTGTTACAAGGTATACATTTCTGAACATTGTCACCCTTTTCTTCATGTGGCCTTTGTTTACCTGCTTGTAAAGCTAACCTGGCTATGAAATGGAGGGCTCCTAGGACTGCTTTAATCAGAAGTAAGGATAACTTACAGTTACCATGCCAGTGACATGTGTGCCCGGGAGATTGTACACAACTTCATTAGTAAGTTTACTGTGCTGGACCTTTGCAGAGATTGTGCTTCTTGATTTGGCCCCTGGATAAATTCTCAAGTGCTGATCTAGTTGTTTGCTGGAGAGCATCCAAAAGCAGGGCTATTTTCCCTTGGATTGTTAGGCATTAGATTGGCAGGGTCTTGGACTCTGGTAAGTTCTGTAGTCCTGGAGGGAGCCTGGTCACCCAGCTGGCTGGAGGGAGATGGGATTGTTGGGGAACATGGCAGTGGTGGGAGCATGAGGCTAGTGCTTTAAGAGATTTGCTCATGTGACTTCCAAGTCCAAATTCAGTAGAGATTTATTGAGCGCCTACTATGTTCTAGGCACATACTTGGCATTAGCAATGTGTCATAGAATAAGACCAATGAAAACGTTCCTGGTCATTATGGGTTTTACATTCTAATGGGGGGGGGGGCATGAAGCATTAGTGATAGGTGGATCAGAAGTTTGAATGAGGAATAGAACATTTTTATACAAAATGATCAGAGGGATCTCCCTGAGATTGTGATATTTGAATGATACACAGAGTGGACATCCAGATCAGGAGTTGGGTGGAGAGTGGCCCATTGGAAGGAGTAATTAGGAAAAGGCGAAAGCCTTTCTGGCATGTTTAGGAACAGCCAGGAGGCCCACATGCCTGAAGCAGAGTAAACAAGGGGGAGAAATATAGGAGATAGGTCCGAAGGTAGAGGGGGGACATATCTCATAGGCCTTTGACGGCTGTTGTATGGACTTTGGCTTTTACTGAGAGAAGTGGGGAGTCACTGGAAAATTTTGAGCAGAGAATCTCACTTATATATTCATAGAAGCCTGTGGGGTGCTGCTCAGACAATAGACTGATGGGTGCTAGGAGGGAAACAAGGGGAGCTGTTAAAAGGCATCCAGGTGAGAGGATAGGATGGCTTGGGCCATGGTGGCAGCAGTGGAGGGAATAAGAGTGGGCATATTCTGAGTTTATCAGGAAGGGAGAGTCATTAGGGTTTTCTGTTAGTTTGAATGAGGGGAACGAGAAGAGAGGGATCAGCAATGACTCTAAGGCATTTGTCCTAAGCAGCAGGAAGGAAGGTGTTGCCCTTGACTGCAATGAGGAGACTGAAGGAGGAGGTAATTTGGGTGGAAACTGCTGGAGCTCGAGTCATGTTAAGCCTGAGACGCCCACATTTGGATTTGACATCCAAGGGAAGACATCAAGGAGGCAATTGGGTTTGAGGTTGAAGTTTGGGGGACAGGGTTAGGATTAGATACAGATATAGAATTAGATATGAATTTGCGAGTCATCAGTATGGAGATGGCAGTTAATGCCAGGGCACTTCCCAGAATCCCTTATTTTTGTTTAAATTTATTTTTTAATGTTTTATTTATTTCTGACAGAAAGAGAGAGAGAGAGAGAGAGAGAGAGAGAGAATGAGTAGGGAGGGTCAGAGGGAGGGAGACACAGGATCTGAAACAGGCTCCAGGCTCTGAGCTAGCTGTCAGCACAGAGCCCAACATGGGGCTCGAACCCACGAACTGTGAGATCATGACCTGAGCCAAAGTCAGATGCTTAACCTACTGAGCCACCCAGGTGCCCCAAGTCCCTTAATTGTAGTTAGATTTTCCTACCTTTGACAGAAGTCAGTCTCCTGGAGTAGATTTGGGTGGACCCTATAGCCTTAGCTGACTTCTACTTTGTCCACCTTTCTGAGGTTTCTATCTGGTTGGAATTCAGGTATCTTGGGAGTGGAGGGCCTGCTCCCTGAGAAGGTTACAAGATGATCCACTGGGATGTTAGGAAAAACATTTTAGAACCTCTCTTTGTCTTTGATTTTGTCTTAAAATTTTTCTGTTTCCATATGTGTTGTGATATGTTTACTATGTAGTTAAAACTTCTAAAGAAACAAGGTGGGAGATTAAAGAAGTTTACAGACCACTGCCTGGATGAAGGAGAAAGGGAACATTTATTAATTCAGGATCTCCCAGGGGAAAGATAGGAACAAGGGAATCCTGTTTCTTTGTCCCTGTTAGAGTAAGATGGACACCCAGTGTGCCTAATGTAGAAGGAATCCCATTTTGTTTTTTTAATGTTGATTTATTTATTTTGAGACACAGAGAGAGAGCACAGAGGGGAGGGGCAGACTCAGAGGAGGGGGGAGAGAGAGAATCCCAAACAGGCTCCATGCATGACCTGAGCCAAAATCAAGAGTTGGACATGTAACTGACTGAGCCACCCAGTCACCCCAGGAATCCCTTTTTAAATGGGGCATCCAGATTCCATGAACACTTCTTGAAACACCTCCTGGGTTAGACACAGTCATGACAATTTCACTGACATTGTATCTTTAGAGCAATCCTGGGAGGTTGAACCAGAGAGTCACTCCCCATGGAGGAACAGGAAAGGAGCATTACCCCATGGAATTCCCAATTTGAACAACTCCACTTCTTTCTCCAAATTCCTTTTGAGGTTCAAAAAATGCTCTTCATATCTCAAGTCTACACTTGAAATGATAAAAATAATTGGGCAATGCCAAGTAGTGGGCAATGGCTCCTTTGGGAGGAACAAATGCTGTTGCATCTTAAAGATCTTTTTCTCTTTTCTCAGGCTTTTATAGGAAAGTCTCAAGGTCTACCCTTTGTCTGTAGTCCTCAGGCACTTTGTCAGCTCTCTTTTATCATTAGTTATATTTTCATATATATCTTGATATCTTATTTCTCAGGCTAGACTGTAGAGACCTTGAGGGTAAGAACATGTCCTAAAGCTACTTCAGGTAGCTCACACAGTGCTTTGTACCTGTTGGGTGTTTAGTTGCTTTATTGATTAATTACCAATATCATTAGTTCAAAAGCCTCAACTCACCAGTAAAACAGAACAAGAGCATTAAACAGCTTACAGTAGCCAAAAGGAAGGCAGCCACAGCCTGCTCACCCCCCTCTCCACCTCTAGCCCCCTTAGTTTGCTAAAGTATAAAGAGGAAGTGTTTCATGAGGCCCTTGTGGTCTACTGAAGTCTCTGGATCATGACTGAAATGCTTTCAGAAACTGAAGTCTCTCCACCAAAAGGCTTGTCTCCAGCTCCATGAAATTTAATCTGGGGACCTGTGGGGAAGGCACAAGGAATTAGGTGAGGCTAATGGGCAAGAATGTGAGTCTAGAGAGAATATTGCTAAGGTAACCAGAACCCCAACTCTGAAGGTTTTGCCTGGGTTCACAAAAGACTTCCAGCTTTCCATTTTAAAAAGGGACTCTACAAAGTAGACTCAGGAGAATGTGCTTTGGAGCTATGGTCTTCAAAATCCAGAGTGCCTCTGAATCACTGGGGAAAGCAAGTTAAATTCAGATTCCTGGGCCTCATCTCCCAGAGAGTGATTCAGTGGTCTTAAGTGGTGTGAAGGCCCAGGTATCTGCATTTAATATGGTTCTTGAATTTATTTACTTTGTGGGTGTTTCTAAAGACCACACTTTAGAGAACTGCCATGCTTTCGCTTAGAGTTGTGGGTGAGCCTTGGGTCTAGGTTCTTGGAATAGGTCTGATTGTTTTTTAATGTGTTAATTCTCTCTCTGCCAGTAGCCTTTTCTCCTGTGTCCTTGATCCTCATTTGACTTTTAAGTTATGCCTGCCTTCCCAGACCTGAGTTTGAACTGGTGTAGAAGACAAAAGGAGACTTAACTATATTCATTTATTTAGTGTTTCCTGACTATGTATTTTGTTCCAGGCACTGTTCTAGGCACATGGAGTAAACGGGTGAATAAGACTAAGACCTGCTCTTCTGCAGCTTTTCTTCTAGGGGCTGCTGGGTCTATATTTATGGTCCCAGAAGGAGTTCCATCTCTGAAACTCTATGACACTTCCAGGATTCAAGTTAGCAAGTGTGTGCTTGGCACTTGCGGAGGTCTTCTGCTCCACATTTTATAGATGGGGAGGAAAAGAAGAGCTTATAATGGTTGAGTGACTTGTTTGCAGTTACTCTTAGTAATTAGAGGCATAGCAGACAGGGTGTGCTTTCAGTTCCTGGCTATTGAAACACGTTTGAAGAGTAAATGTTGACATATGATCACGCCAAGCCTCCATCCTATCTACCCTCCTATGAGAGCACTTTTTGGGAGATGGCCAAGGGACAGCGTCCTGTTGGATATGGTGCATTCCACTGAGACAATGGCTTTCTGCTAGGGTTAAGACAAGTCATTTATCCTTAGGTGCCTCCATCTCTCCATGTGTACATTTCAGTGGTATCTGGGTCATATATATGTTTATAACCCAGGTCCTATTCCAACATTCTTAATTTCTAATTTCCAAGAACTTCCTGGAATGTAGTCTAAGCTGTGATTTTTATTCAAGTACATTTGGTGTCTGCCTCAGTGGTATCTTGAGATGTGAAGTTATAGCTTGCTGTAATTATCGCTTCTGGGGCTTGGTATCAAATATCCCTTCACAGCAGTGGACATAGGGGGACTAGAGAGCAAAGAACCAAATGAAAGAGGGAGACGGTGGGCTCCCTGATTGTACAGAGAGGAAGGCACATGACCTCTGTCTTTGACCTTCAGTTCAGGGACACCACCCATTTCCACACTCTCTAAATTCTGGTGTCCTGAAACAAAGGACTGGTCATTTATCCTAGTTATGGATCTTATTGGGTTGTGAGTACCACTGATGATTAGTTAAGTAGGTGAGGGGGGTTATGAGAGAAAGGGAAGGTAATGGGGAAAGCATAGGCAGAGGGAAGGCAGAGTATCTCTAGGGATGATAAAGTAAATGCTGACCTGGGCTTGGGGACAGCTTCCTGCCTCTATCATCAGGAGGGAGCCAAGCAGTCTTTAATCGACTGGTGGCTTCTTGCCAGTGCACAGGGCCTGCCCTGAGGTTGCAAAGGCTGTCCATCCCTGTGTCTTAGTAGCACTGGAGAGTTTTCTAAAGGCTTAAGATATAAATAAAATTTCTCTCTTTCAAGCATCCTAATTTATTCTACTCCTGGAGCCCTGCAAAAGCCACAGTGTATGGTATTAGTATTGATATTATTTTCCCAAGAGGTTGGGGTCTTCAGTTTTTAACTTCCTGTGTTCAGAGCACTGCGAGTTGAATAAACGAATAAGGGATGTTTGGGGCAATGAAGTGTATAGGAAGAAGGGCTTGTAGTCAAAGTTTAAGATCTTGAGGGTCGCTTCTGAGCCAGGGTAGGTTTTCCTGGAGCTTGGTGACTTCAGAGTACCCAGTTGGGAGGTGAATGGATGAGTGAATACTTGTGGGAGGATAGAGAGTGGGGGCATTTATTGTGTATTTCTCTCCTCTCCTTGGTGATTAGGTTGTTATTACTAAGAGTGAGCCAGACCTTTCTGGCCCCAAAGAATAAATCATTCCCAGCAGAGTAAATGTCGTCTGCAGACATATTTGTGACTCCCACCAGCTCTGCCCTTTAAGCTGCTTCTCTGTAACATTTCCGTTAAAGCTGCACCACCCAATACAACGACCACTAGCCACATGTGGCTATTTATATTTTAATAAGTTAAAATGAAAGAAAATTTAAATTTTAGTTCCCCTGTCTTACTAGTCACGTTTTAAGCGGTTGTAGCCACATGCAGCTAGTGGCTAACAGCACAGAATTATAGAACGGTTCCATCACTGGACACATTCCTACTTGATGGAGCTGCCTCTACGTACTTGGGGGACTAGAATCCCGGGGCCTGTGTTTGCAGGTGAGGATGTGGGGACCTTCCTTCTCAATGGACCCAGCAGCTGCCACACACCCAAGGGCCACCTGATGACCAGTCCAGGAATGGAAATGACAGACTTATGGGGCACAGGGTGACAGGAAATTTGTTGGGACTTCAAAAATGGGTAAAATATGCTAAGAGGACGTATAAGGACTAATCAACTTGGGGTGAATTCGATTTACAAAGAAATAGAAGCAGCTTCCAAGCCAGGAAAATATAGTCTCTGGTTACAGTCTTGGAGTTCACAATGGAACACTTGAAGGGCCCTTATTTTAGAGAAGAGGAAATTCCATGTTTGAGAAGTTGAGCGACATGTGCAAGGCGTGGAAGAGTTTAGGCTGAGAGAGACTTAGAGCTCCTGACTGAAATCTTTGCTTTTTGTGTTGGACACACTGCTTCTCAAAGAAAAGGCAAGATTATGGCCTGATTGGCCGTAATGAATAGCTTTTCTCATTCGACAAGGATACCTGTCAGGGCAAACAGACTAATTGTCTGGGTGGGGGGAGTGTCTTTGGACCCAGTAAGCTTGGTGACACCCCAGTTGTAGAAGTTGAGAAACAGAGGGAAGTATTATTTTTGAATCTTTACTACATACTTAGCACTATACCTAGTCTTTAAAATATATTGTCCAGTGGGAAGCAGATATTGTTAGCTCATTTTATCAGATGAAGAAACCGAGACTCAGAGAAATTCAGAATTTTGCCCAAAGTCTCAAATCAGCAGATGGGGTACAAACTTAGGTTGGTGGTATTCCAAAGGTGTTTGCACCCTTCCATAGCGCTGTAACAAGCAGACCCAGTTAGTGGTAACAAAGTAAGGGACCAGGGACCCTGGACAGGCGGTGCATGTATGGCATTGCTTGTATCTGAAAGTAGGAGCTGACAAAGGTATCAGCACACCCTGAGTCACTCTTTCTCAGACATAGGATTCTTCCAGCCCTGTCTGTGAGGAGAAAAAAAAATTACCTTTGGATTTGGGTGGATACATAGGGCTGCCAATTGCCTTGGAGTCAAGAAGGGAACGCCTCTTTTATTTAATTTTTATTAAAAATTTTTTTTAATGTTTTATTTATTTCTAGGAGAGAGAGAGAGACAGCATGAGCAGGAGAGGGTCAGAGAGAGAGGGAGTCACAGACTGAAATAGGCTCCAGGCTCTGAGCTGGCAGTCAGCACAGAGCCCGACGCGGGGCTCGAACCCACGAACCGCGAGATCATGACCTAAGCGAAAGTCGGACGCTTAACCGACTAAGTCACCCAGGCGCCCCGGGAACGCCTCTTTTAAATTGCTGGCAAAGAGAAGCACCTAGCTGATTCCTGCTCTGCACACATGTGGGCCCTTAAGATGAATTTCCTGAATGTTGAGACACCACATAAAAGCAGATCTCTTTCTCTAGTCAGTTTGGCTCCGGATATTATATCAGGGACTTGCTTAATGAAGATGCGGAGGGACAGTTTTGCTGGAGTTTTGGAAGAAGGGAAATGTAGATGGAGGGCATTGGGATGGAGAAGTGCCCCCACAGGGAGATGGGAAGAGAGATTCTAGACTCCTTTTAACCTAGAATCTTCAGTAACTGAGAAGACACAGGATGTATTCTGCCAACAGCTTGAATTCATAGAGGCAGAAGGGGTGAGGATATGGCAGAGAAGAATGCTGTTCTCATCCAATGGCTTGCACTGGTTCCTGGGAGGGAAGGACGCCATGGAAATATTAGCTTATCTAAAGCTTGGTTTGCAGTAGCAAGTCCAAGAGGAAATTGAGAAAACCAGCCACCAACTGGCAGACAACAGAATAACATCCTCTAGGATGGTACGTGGAAGAAAGAAATGCCATCTTGTCTCAAGAGGACCTGTCTAGTGCTTCTTAGGTCTTTAGGTTTGAGGATGGCTATTTCCTTCACCCAATATAGCCTTACAGGAAGGAGCCTTTGGGAGTGAAGTCAAGTGTCTAACTCCAGTGGGTAGAAGTGTATCTGTTATTTATTGCTGTGTAACAAAAAGATTGCTTATGAAAACAGTTTGTTATTTTTCATCATTCTGTGAGTTGATCCAGAAGCTCTGCCCCAAGTACTTTCGCTGGGGTCATTTATACAGCTGCCTTCATCTGCCAGATAGGGTGAGATAGAAGATAAAGAAAATATATCTCACCTACCTGGGTCCTCTGTTCTCTACCATGTGGCCTATTCTCTTCTAGAGCTTCTTCATGTGGCCCCTTTATTCACCAGGATAGCCTGAACTTCCCTGTAGCATGGTGGCTGGGTTCCAAGAGAACAAAGTTAGAAATTATCAGGCTTCTTAAGGGCTAGGCCTATAACGGGCACAGCATCACTTATGCCACTTCCTACCTGTCAAAGTAAGTTTCAAGGCAGCTTAGATTCAGGGAGAGGGAAATAGACTATCTGTTGATAGGAGAAGTGGCATGCACATGTAAGAAAAATTACTGGCGGGTCGCCTGGGTGGCTTAGTTGGTTAACTGTCTGGCTTTTCACCTTGGCTCAGGTCATGATCTCACGGTTCATGGGTTCGAGTCCCACGTCAGGCTCTGTGCTGGTAATGCTGAGCCTGCTTGGGATTCTCTCTCTCCCTCCCTTTCTACCCCTCTCCTGCTCTTGTGCTCTCTCTCTCTCTCTCTCTCTCACACACACACACACTCTCTCTCTCTCTCTCTCTCTCTCTCTCTCTCTGTCTCTCACAAAATAAATAAACTTAAAAAAAAGAAAAATTATTTGCAGGAAAATTGCCATAGGAAGTTTGATATTGTGAGATAAGAGATCACAGTAAGAAATAAATATTTGCTCTTCACCTCCAATTTCTGGTACCTAGACCTTCCAAAACCCTTGGAATTTCCTGAATGACGAAGGTAAGAGAAGCATCTTTTGTTAATAAGTGCCTGAGTTTATGCTAGTGAGATGACTTTTGATGGGCCCCTGGATAGCTTCAAGGGGGGAACCAACTGCTTGATTAGAGGGTTAGAACATTTAGCCCCACACCTCAGCTTTCCCCAGGAAGGGGAGAGAGGATGGAGATTGAGTTAATCACCAACGGCCCATGATTTAATCCATCATGTCTCTGTAATAAAACCTCCATAAAAACCCTAAGGGCAGGTTTCAAGAGCCCCTGGAGGTGTGAATTCAGTGAGGTGCTGGGAGTGTGGTGCACCCCTCCCCCCATACCTTGCCCCATGCATCTCATTCATTTGGCTGTTCCTGAGTTGTAGCCTTTATAATAAACCAATAATAATAAGTAGAGTGTTTTCCTGAGTTGGGTGAACTATTCTAGTTAAGTGTCAAGCTACCAATTTATGGGTTGCAATATTTAGCACATAAAAACTCAGGATGCCCTGTATTTTAAATTTGAATTTCAGATAAACAACTCTTTTTTAAAAATTATATCTCATGGAATATTTGATAAGTACTTATACTAAAAAGAATATTTGTTGCTTTTTAGAAACTCAAATTTACCTGGATAGTTTATATTTTATCTCACAATTCTGTGATAATAATGGCTCTTCAAGGAAGATGTTCTTATAGGGCCATGGATGGGGGCTAGAGACGTTAATTGGTGTCCATAAAATGTAGCCCAAGGCATAAGTATTTTGAAAAAGCCCTTTAGGTTTGCTTCTCAAACTCAAATATGCTCACAAATTACCTGGACATTTGTTAAAAATGCAGATTCTGATTTAGAAGTTTTGGGGTAGGATCCAAGATTCTGCCTTTCTAACAAGCTCCCAGGTGATGCCCTGTGCTGGCCCATAGACCACACTTTAAATAGCAAGAAGTTTGGTTTGAAAAGTGCCAGTGATAAAATATTTTTTGCCTTTGCAGACCATAGGGTGTCTGTTACAACTACTCAGCTATGATGTTGTATCAGGAAAGAAGCCATGGACAAAATGTAAACAAAGGAGCATGGCTGTGTTCCAAACAAATTTTATTTACAAAAATAGATGGTGGACAGGATTTGGCTTACCGCAGGCTGTAATTTGCTGACCCCTGGGCGTGATGATTTCTGATGTGCTCCTTTCTCTAATGAGAATCCCTGGTGGCAAGGAAGGGAAGGCTTGTATCCCTTGTACTAGAAGTCTGTGATTTCAGGGGTTCACAATTGTCCCAAATCCCTCACCCTCAAGTACACATCTCACTTTGCGCGTAACTACTTCAACTCTTTAGCTAATATTTGGGTCTCTATTGAAGTGCAAATTCCCCAAACTAGGAATCTTTTATGCTCATAAACAGCTTTTACATCCCAGAATAAGTGTATTTAGTATCCCTTTTGAAGGGGAATAGAAGAGGACCCTAAAATAGGAAAGTTGAGGCTATCATTCACTTATCCTTCGGTCTAGGGTAGGAGAGCTGATCCTTACCTTGCTTTCCACCTTTAAAGTATACTTGCCCGTGCCAGTCGTTATATATTCATCTGACTGGAGAGTACTGAGGTGTGCAAAATAGAGGTTGCTCCATCACCTGTCCTTTTTGCCTGAGTCAGAGAGATTCCCTGGGATGTGAAACATTCTGGGAAGTTCTGGGCAAACCAGAACTCTCTGTGAGAGACGGAGGGAGATCATGAGCGCTCAGATGACCCATTCCCACGATGATTTGGTGACAGTAAATGTGTCTCCACTGAGCTGAAAGGCAGTTAGAAGAGTCTCCAAGGAATATCCATTTTGTTCTACTTGAACTTGAGATAGGAGGGACTGCCACAAGTGACACATAGACTACTGTTTTCTATACAGATTGGGAGGTGCTTCCTAAAGCCACATCTCATGGCGCTTTATACAGTTATGTGCTTGCTGATGGTAACAGTGGTTTGAATGGTGATAGTAATAATAATGAATATAAATAACAGCTAACATTTATTGAGTGCTCCATATATGTCAGGTAAATTATGTGTTTCACATTATCTTATTAAATGCTCTCACAGCAATTCTGTGAGCCAGGTACTAGGATTTTCTCAATTTTACAGATAATTGTGGTTTAGAAAATTGTATTGACTGTCCAAAGTCACATGGCTAATGTATAGGGGTTCAAACCCTCTAGACCCTTAGTATTCATGAGTCCATGGCACCAAAGCCTTTCCTGCCATGCTCTCCAGCTTCTAGAAGCCCACTCCAGGTCCTCTCCCCTGGTATGAAGGGACACTTGTGTCTTTGGTGGGATATTTTGCTTCACTGACCCTGTTTCCTTATATGCATTTAAAAATTTTTTAATGTTTATTTCTTTTTGAGAGAGAGAGAGAGAGAGACAGAGTGTGGGTGGAGGAGGGGCAGACAGAGAGGGAGACACAGAATCTGGAGCAGGCTCCAGGCTCTGAGCTGTCAGCACAGAGAGCCCGACGGGAGTCTTGAACACACGAGCTGTGAGATCATGACCTGAGCCGAAGTTGGGTGCTAACCTGACTGAGCCACCCAGGCACCCCTTTTATATGCATTTTTAAAATGTGGTTAATAACACTTAGATTGCCCTTTTTCTCCCCCTTCTCCTCCCCCCCCCTTTCTTTTTGCCACATCCACAGTCAGATGCGGCTTTTAGCCTTTATTTCCACTTCTATAATATGGGATATTATAATCTCATGGTTTTTTCTAGGGTGAGGTCAAATTAAAGGGTGGTAGAAAATTATGTTTTAGACATTAAAGCATCACTGTTGTCATTTTCTGTCCCTGGGGCCCCTTTCCTCTTATTAAATGCTGTCCCTTCCTGCTGAGATACAAACCCTGTAGAAACTGATGTTTGGCTAAGAAAGGGTACAGTAATGTTTTTAGAGCAGGTTCCTCTATTCAGAGTGCTTTCAAATGATTTTAACTCTTATACCAACTCTTTTTTTTTTTTTTTTTACAAATAGTTTATTGTCAAATTAGTTTCTACATAACACTCAGTGCTCATCCCCAAAGTGCCCTCCTCCATGCCCATCCC